>NC_134584.1:38598415-38926915 GCF_037038515.1 Microtus pennsylvanicus | reverse complement strand
CGTGTCACCTTAGCCTCCATGCATGCACACATGACATGTCTACACACACAATGTGAGCGCACACATTTTTCTTAAAGTACTAGTTTTTCTGTATTCCTTTACCACATTTTCTTTCCTCCTGAACTGAGGACTAAAGCCAGGGCCTTGTGCTTGCTAGGCAAACACGGAGATAAACTCCTACTTAGCACATTTTGTAAAGCTCCTATGTCCTGTCAGATACAGTTATTGGCTCTAAGAATATGCTAGTGACCAAACTGACCAAAATATCCTGCTCCCATGGACCTTGCATTTCACCAGAGGGGACCAGAAAGTTAGTATTTGTCTGTCATATTAGGTAGTGTAGCTGTGAGGGAGAGCATGCAGAGGTGAATAGCAAGAATGTAGAGAGGTATTGAGATTTGCATGTGATTACCATGATAAGCCAATGCCTTAATGAAAAAGGGACAGTTTAGGAATGAGCTGAAGGAAATGAAGATTAAACTATGCAGATATCTAGATACAAGGCCTTCATAGACTTTGCTTTTTCCTGAAATTAATAACAAAGGACCTGAAGAAGCTGTGGGCTTGCAGTGTTTCAGGAATGCGATGAGGCTTGTGTGGTGGGTGGTGACAGCCAGCAGGTGGGATAAGGGAGGCACACTGTGGAACTGTCTGAATTGCGAGCCAGGCCTTCAGTCTGGACGTCATATTTTTATGGACAGCATATGGATGAACTCAAGTTATGTGGTGAAGCTATCAGTGGAGTGAGAATAGAGAAATGCCTGTGCACCTGGAGTACCTTACATTTCAAACTGGGAGATCTGACAATTAATCAGTTGGAGAAACAGAAATGAAAGTTTCCTTCTTTGAGGATTAAGTCCTGTGTTAGCGTGTGAAATTCTCCATATACTGACTCATGTGTGTTTTTAAATATATCTTCATACTTTTTCCCTTTTGGTTCTGCTCTCTTTCTCTCTCTTTTTTTTCCTCTATGTCTCCCTCTCTCTATGTCTCTTTTGCTGAGTGTGTGTGTGCGCAGGGAATAAACCCAAGGCCTTACAGATGCTGGGCACATGCGTTCCATTCCTCATCCTCCATTCCTGGAAGCACTTTTCTCCTATTGCACATGTCTGACTTACTTCTTTATTTCAAACTTTAAGATTCAGCTCACCTATAACTTCCTCGGATGTCTACCAGATGACTTAGTTCCCTCTGCTGTGTCCCTTACCCCATTCCCCACATAGAGCAAGTGTCATGCAGTCCACCTCATTGCCTTGCTTCTGTCGTTGCATGTGAACTTGGATTCATCATCTGGGTCTAAATCGCTTATTTATATATCTCTGCAGCTGGTGACTGTACAGCCCTTGGGGATCTGTGTTTCACTCATTGCTTAATGTCTCACACAAAATACTTAATACTTGGTTGGAACTTAAATAATATTTAGTCAATAAATTTGAAAACTAAAACCAATAAGCTAGCCAAAATCGAGAAGAAGCTTCTATAGGATCAGCCTTTGTGACTGTGTTTAAAGCTGATTGTAGAGCAGGGTTTTGTGAGAGATGACGTCTGGGCTTCAGAGGAAGTGAGAAGCGTGCCGGGAGGCCAGTGCTCACCATCAGTCCTAGGAACAGAGGACTCTCTAGATGCAGTGGCTGGAGTCGTTTCTTTTCCTGTACTTTTTATTGAAAAACTGTCTTGTAAACATAGATTGTTTCACCAGGCAGGTAGAAGCAAGTAGAGTGGATTCATTATTTGAAAATTTATTTGTATAACGTTTTTGGAATATTTGATTGCCTTGTCTTTTTTAAAAAAAAAAAATTACCCCAACCTGTCTGTCAGGTATTGGAATTCCTCAGCTTCATAGGGATGTGAATACGCAGACAGTTTCAAAATCAAGATTTCCATACTGGGTTCTCGCCTTCCCATGAGTCACAGAGCTGTTGCTTAACCTCCCAGAAGCACGGCTGGGCAGTAGAAGGGTGGAGGCAGATTGAAAACCCAAAAGATTTTAAGGAATTTAAGGAGTAGAATCTAAAAAAGGTGTTAGTAGGAGTGAGGTTTCTTGGTTTATAAGCATACTAAATGAACGCATGAGAATTGAGTCACACTTTTAAATATTTTGTAAATTTTGCTCAGTATTAAAACATTTTTTCTTTGGCATAACCATGTATATTTTCAAGGAGACACAAATACGCCCTCTTTGTTTTCAGTGGGTCCAGATGAACTCTGTGTCAAATGCAAGCGACACTTGGCCACTCAGATGAAAGTGTTCAAAGGAGAGAGATCTAGTCCTTTTCTGCTGGGCATTGGCCTCTATGTAGTATTCTTCATTTTCAAAGTGTACTAAGATCCGACTAAAGTTCACGTTAGAAATATATTTTCACTTTCTCAAATGAAGCTTTAGACATGTGTTTCTAATAATTCACTGAAAATATGCTGAATTGTATATTTTTTAAAGAGAATCTGTTTTGAAAAAATTCCAAAATATTTGTTTGAACAGGCACTCAACATCTCGATGAAAACGGTTGGAAAAGAAAAACTTTCAAAGTCATTCTGTTCTCAGAGTACCCGAGCCAACTAAACTGGTACAGTTAACGCTTCAGTCAGAGGCAGGAGCCAAGAAATCTAGCACATTCCAGACTGCTTTTCAGCAGGCCTTCAATCCAACTCCGTGGCTGATATTAATGCCATTGAATTTCAGAGTAAAAAGCTACAAGAATAATATCTATACCTATTTTTACCAATGTTAGACCTTTTTAGTAGCCTAAGTATCTGCCTTAAGTTAGCATTCTTGAATTTTATTAGCACTTATTCTGCAGGAATGTCCTGTGGAGTATGAGCTTCCCAATGTAGCAGCACCCAGGTGTGTGTGTGTGTGTGTGTGTGTGTGTGTGAGAGAGAGAGAGAGAGAGAGAGAGAGAGAGAGAGAGAGTGAGTGAGTGAGTTAGAGAAGTCGATGCTGAACCTAGAGAGAGAGAGAGAGAGAGAGAGAGAGAGAGAGAGAGAGAGAGAGAGAGAGAGAGAGAGAGAGAGTGAGTGAGTGAGTTAGAGAAGTCGATGCTGAACCTCTTTCTCCGTTGCGCTCTGCCTTATCTTTGGAGACAAGGTTTCTCATTGAACCTGGAGCTCATCAGTTTCCCTAGATTGACTAGCCAATGATCTCCAGTGATTCACCTGTTTCTACCTCAACCCCCATCCCCAGAACTGGGCTTAAATATGTGTGCCTCTGTTGCTTGTCTGTGCGCTGGAGATCTAAATTCAGTTCCTCATGCTTACTCAGCAAGCGCTTTACTCACTGAACCATTGCCCTAGCCCCAGATATCTATAGTTTTATTTTACATTGCCCTTTAAGTATCACTGAAGGTCACAGTGGAAAGAAAAATAATATATATCACATCATAACACTTTTGAGAGAGTGGTGGTTATATTGGGCTATAGTAGGCAAATGTATAAGTAGGGATTGTTTGTTTAGCCTCTTACCTGTTTATTTTCACTATATCCCCTTAAAATTTATTGATAGCACTTAATGCCTTTGCCAGTATGTTTGATATATAATATGTCATGTTGATCTCTCTGCCCATGTATTTGCTTTTATAAATGCTCTAGTTACTATCCATTAAATTGACTAGTTGATACCTTTATTTGGATGTTGTCATGGAGAATAAATAACAAGTGACTCAAAGGTTCTGCATGTCAGTTAGAAACAGAAAACTAAACTCAACACCTTCCATATCACAGGGTTTGTTAGAAAATAGCAGAAATAAAAGTTTCATTCACTAGATTTTCAGTCGCACCCCACAAGGTTACATCAGCAGTTTCCCAAGTCGCTCACCAACCCCAGTGTCATAAGCTTCTCTCAGAACTGGGAGTTCAAAGGAGCCTGTGAGACCAGGGTTGCCTCTTGGCAACTTGGGGTTCGGTTTTCATTATTCTTGCCAGTGTGTCATGTGAAAGAGCAGCAGCCACAGTTCAGGACATGATGTTACTTCCGCTGCGGAGGCTCTGAGATGGCGGAGGAACGCAGCGCTCCATGCAGTTCTGCCTTGTCTTGCCATGGACTGTTTATTACTGAAAACTTAGAAGGCAAGTGAGGGAGTTTCAGAAAGACACTATGGGGCTGACTGGAGATGCTGACCGAAAGCCAGAAACTGCAGTTCATCGGGACATAGTCGGGGAGGATACAAACATGTACAAAATAGGTATCAGAGTATGTTAGCAAGATCCAGGAAAAGAAGGTGAGGCAGACTCTGGTGCTGTGATGCGCCTTTGAGCCACTTTGGAAGGTCACACAGAGAAAGGTTGGCTAGGACAGGAGCTGAGAAGCAGGAATTTTGTTTGTCAAAGGAAGTAACTTTGGCTTATAGAGGAAGGAGCAGAGACTCTTCAGTAAAGGGGCATTTTTGTCTGCAATTTCTCTGATTGAGTGCCAGAAGTATTTTAAAAAGACAAATCAAAGCTGTTTCTATCTAAGTTACACTGTGGGAGACCAACAGCTGATACGTTTTGTTTTTCTTTGCTATATTTCTCCTTAATGATTCTTAAGTTTTTTTCTGTTCTCTCGACTCTGTTGCTAAGTCCCTTAAGAATCAAGAGTGTTTAAAGTAAAAGCATTATGAGACAAACGCTGTATTCTTTGGGTAGGATAATACTTCTTTTGTGACATTCTCTTTTTCCCACCAAAAGTGAGAACTGAACGCCTTGCCTTTGTGCATCTCATTTCAAATGGAGGACAAGAAGTTATTCTCTGCAATGGCTGACTTCCAGAATTTTTGCCTGAATGTTTTTTGTCAAGTATATATTCCCTTCTTTAGGCCTTTCTATATAGAGCCTACAAACATCGTCAATGTGAATGATGTCGTTCAGAGGGTTAGTGACCATGCCTCTGCTATGAACAAGCGGATACATTACTACAGCCGGCTCACCACTCCTGCAGACAAGGCACTGGTAAGAGGCAAAGCTCTGCTGCTTGTCCAAAGTTGAGTTGAAGTGAACAGTAAACACCAAAGCCCAGGGCAACTCCCAGGGGTTGAACTTTTCGCTGGGGGTATTCCAAAGATAGCATCGTGCAAAGTCTGAGTAGTAGTTAATCTGTGTTTCAGGCTCCTTCGTGCTGCTTATCTACCCTGGCATAGACGTGTTTGAAACTCTGTTGATAATAGCTTGGAGCGTTTTTTCTTTGTTTTTAATTTCTGCTTATATCAGATGCCAAGAGCTCTGAGGAAGATAAATTTCTTTTGAAACAGCAGCTTAGATCATTGACTAAAAACATGAGATTTGGCTAGTCTGTTTGGTTTCTAAGTTTGAAGCTACAAGGAAAAATATTTACGTACATTTTCTATAGGAGTTAGAAACAAATCTGCCCATATATATATACCCGATAGTTTTCTGTTTAGCATCTTTTTTCACAAATAAAAACTTAGCCTATGCATACCACATGCTATTACAGGTCATTGTTTTGTCTTATAAACACTGAAAACAATTCTTAGGAAAGGGCTGTAAATACAATAATGGTAATTTGCATTAGGGGCCATAGCTTATAGAGTCATGGTTGTCGGAAGTCTGTCTTATTATTTTAGAATTTAAAAATATGTAATTAATCTGTTGCTTATAACAGTGATCAAATGTGAGATACTGAGAAATTTAAAAGCTTAAAAAATATGGTAAAAGTCAATCATATCAAAAATGAAGAAAACAATTGGCCTCTAGCCTTCACTAAATGTCTACCAAGGGCAAGGAGTGGGTACCACCTGACCATGGCCTTTCATTTAACCCCCACAATGGCTATGTGAAGTCAGCATTAAGATCTTGTCTTTTGTTTGTTTGGCTAGCATCTCGTGAAGTCCAGGCTGACCTCCAACTCTACATATCTGAGAGTGACCTTGAACTCCTTTCCTTCTCTCTTTGTTTTCCAGCCATGAACTACCACACCTGGCTCTAAAATCTCAAAAAGACTGCTGAAATGTTATGTGCAGAATAATTTTTTACAATTGTTATTTTTTTATTCCACCCAGGACTTTACAGTGGAGTCCATTATAGAATTACCTAAATCTGTATGGGATTTGAGGTTATGGTCTGACAGTCTCTCCAAATGCTTTTCTCTTAGACTCAGACTTCAGAGATATCAACTAGGGCTGAGTGAATATCACTTGCCTGGAAATTAAGTCAATGCTACGCATCGTAATCCTTTGTTAACTGACACTGAGGTGACTTTAGTACATCTAAATGGTCACCAAAGTTAATGTGATCGATCCATTTCTAATGAATTTGTATAAATAAACATTCATTTTCTGAAAATCCCAAAGTCATTTTCCCTAAAAGTATTTTTTGGAGAAGAACAATAAATCATTATTACCAAATGTTCATAGAGTAAAACCTTTTCATTTATGAAAAAAAATCCCGTTATTGTTACTCTAAACTGGAGAGGGGAGAAAGTTTTCTGCCAGCTTCTCCTAGATCCTTGCTAATAAACACACGCACACACACACACACACACACACACACACACATATACATACATACATAGATCAGCATCCTCAGCGTCACTGAGAGCTTACTAAAAAGATATCCATTGTGTGGGGCTTAAGTCAGAGCCAGTGAAGCATAGTCCGTATGTCAGCAAGATCCTTGTGTGTGTCCTAGGAACATTCAGATGACAATACCATCCTAGACCACTGCCACAGTGAGATCCAGCCCTCCGTTTTCCCATGCCTCCTAAGAACACTCCATCTTCCACGTCTTCCCATGCATAACCCAGACCCAGAGTCTAAGCCCAGGGCACAGGTTTAGGTGAGGTGGACATGGAGTAGGTTTTTCCTTCCCTTTTGTGTACATCAGTGTGAGCACACAACCAGAACTTTCTACCTATTGTTGAACCGTGCTCCTTATAAGTTTTGGGTTTACTTGTTTTTCCCACCCATTTGCTTTGTGAGCTCTAGCATTTTTCCTTCTTGATATGGCATAGTATTGTGCTTTATTTTCCTTTTTACTCATAGCAGAAGACAAGCTAATCTAGATCTTAGAGGAATGTAGGTGAGAAGAAGGAAAAGAGCAGTTTTCACATGTACGTCTGCCTGTGTCTCTAGGAACTAGTTGTTTCTGAAGCCACCCCATGCATAGCATTCAGGATATTCTCTCCTACAGAGACAGCCCTATCTCGCTGCATTGAAAGAGAAGGATGTGACATTGTGTGCTGATAATCTGTGTATGCCCTTTCTTCCTACTAAGGCTGATACTCCATCTCTTCCTTGAAGTCTTCCCCCGGCTATTTCAGTTGTCATAGTTTATCCAGTGAGATAGTCCAGCACAGAGTTGAACACTTCATTTTGTCATGCCTTCCAGTCTTGTCCAGTTGCTTCACATGTCCAACTGGAATTTGAGACAGTTTGAGGCTCTTACTTCCCTCTCAAATAAGAAACATGGAACAAAGTTACAAATGCTTATGGAGGTGTTATGTGTGAGAAGGTGCACACACGTTCACACTTGTCGGGTTCCATGCCTTTGAGGACTTCCTCTTCTCTAAGAATCGCCTTCAGGAGATGGGCAGTTTCATCAGAAAACAGGGTGGGTTTCCCCTCCAGAACAGGAACGTGGGGTTAGAGGAACTGTGGGAGTAGTGGGAAAAGTAAGTGTGTAGGTGCATCCCTTCGGGCTTCCTTGCTACACCTGCTGCTTCTCTGTCGCCTCCTTCCCTTTTGCTTGCACACTTCAGTGTCCTCAGCTCCTAAAAGCCTTGTTTTGCCATCCATTAAGTTACTTTTTTACCTGTTTCTTTTACTCAAAGCATTTAAAAATTAGTCTCTGTACTATTTCTTTACTTACTCTCCATTGGCTCCTTAATTCCTTAGTCTGAGATTCCTGTCTGTTTCTTCTAAAACCACCTTCACCTCAGAGTTAAGTAACACCACTTAAAAAGCTCCTCACTGAAGGATGGCCTCCTCTGTGGAGATTTCTTTCATTTTGTTCTTTGCTTCCTTCTTTCTTGTGAATGTGAAAAGTACTTTGATGATATACATTCTTGATCCTTTAGATCTACCACTATATTTGAAAAAAAATAACTTTTAATTCCTTAATCAAGGATGCAGAGAGTGTTCAATACCCATGATACTTAGAAATATGTCTAAAATGTGTCTTAAAGGTATGCATGCTGGAGGGTTTTTATAATCCCAACACTCACGTATCAAAAACAGGAGAGGATGATCACACATTTGAGACAGGGAGCGAGGGCAAAGGCCCAGATGTGCAATAGCCAAGCATCTCCCTGGCATCTGCCTAAGAGCAGCCCATCAGCCAGAGCCTCCCAGCTGTGTCAGTTCAGCATAAATCCTAGAAGTGTGTCTAGTCCATTTCTTTGATCAGTAGAATGCATCCTTTTTATACATTTACTGGTTCTGATGTTTCTCTTTTCTTTTCCCCAAGATTGCTCCAGACCACGTAGTCCCAGCTCCAGAGGAATACTACGTGTACAGTCCATTGGGCTCTGCCTATAAACTCCAGAGTTACACTGAAGGCTATGGTAAAAACACCAGCTTAGTAACGATGTAAGTACAACTAATTCTTGGAGCATGAATTAACTTGTATATGAATGAAAATAACTGGTTAATTAGTTCTGACCTAATTAAAATGTTTGAGAAGCCCACCTTCATGATTTATTGCTATTATTCTTTCAGTTTTATGATCTGGAATACCATGATGGGAACATCTATACTAAGTATTCCTTGGGGCATAAAACAGGTAATATGATTTTACATTTTAATCTGAAAATTTTTTAAGATTTATTATTTTTTTATTGTGTATATGTGTGAGTCTGTGTGTGGGTATGTGCATATAACTGTCTGTGTCAATGGAGGTCAGTGGTGTTGGATCCCCCTATAGCTGGAGTTACAGACAGTTGTGAGCCACTCAGCGTGGGTGCTGGGAAACAGGCTCCAGCGCCCTGAAAGGCTGGCTTGCATCCTTAACTGCTGAGCCATCTCTCCAACCCCTGAAATTTTTTCTATATATGTAATCCAGACACTTAGACCAAGGCAACAGGATCATGAGTTCAAGACCAGTTTGGGCTACATAGCAAATTTTAAGCCATCCTATTTTTATTCCATATTGTTTCCAAAATAGATAAATAACTTAATTAAATAATAACTTAGACATTTTTTACTTTATATTTTGTTTGGAACTGGGAATATAGCTCAGTGATAGCATGCTTTCCTAGCGTACATGAGGTGCTGTGTTCAAATACTAACACTGTAAAAAAAATGAGCACTATATTTGAAGTTTCATTATTTATATAAAATTCTCTATGAAAAGCAGATGTTCTTTTCATTTCTCCATTATCATAACTGTTTTGGGTAACAATGTAATTGCATATGAAGTTTTCTTACATAATGAAAGGAACCTAACTTTTCCCAAAGGCTGGATTTACTACTGGAATGTGTGTCATCGTGCTGATGGGCCTTCTGACACTTTATTGCTGCTATAGAGTGGTGAAATCACGGAGTATGATATGTAAGTAACAGTACTTTGCCCCATGAATCAACAAGCTTTCCTGTCGAGGCAGGTCCCACTGTGTATATTCTGTGTGTGTAGCTGTCTCCTTTCACTTTCTATCTCTGTGTGTGTACATGTGCCACAATGCCCACATTGGAGCTTAAAGGACAGCTTGAAGGTGTCAGTTTTCTTCTCCCACCATGAATTCTCTGGGATTGAACTCAGAGTTTGGTTGGCGGCAGCTCCCTAACCTCCGGAGCCATCTTGCTGGCCCCAGCTGTCTTTACTCTTGTGATTCATAGTTTTCTGCTGACCAGTCTGTTCATGAATCTCTGGCTCCCTCTGAAATTTAGAACTGGGAGTTCTTTGGAGAATAAACTAATGCTGATGTAAGAATAATGAAGACGTTGCTTACAAAAATGATTACATGTTTGTGTTCTTGAGTGCGTATGGGCATCGGGAAAGTACTTGTTGGAGGCAGTTTTCTCTCCTTCCACCATGGGGTCCTGAAGATTAAACTCAGGTTCTCAAGCTTGGTGCTCGTGCCTCTCCCTCTTCTTGGCCCCAAAATGTTACACACACACACACACACACACACACACACACACATATTTGTTTTTGTTTTTCAAGACAGGGTTTCTCTGTAGCTTTGGAGCCTGTCCTGGAACTAGCTCTTGTACACCAGGCTGGCCTCGAACTCACAGAGATCCACCTGCCTCTGCCTCCCGAGTGTTGGGATTAAAGGTGTGTGCCACCAACGCCCAGCCAAAAAAAATGTTATATTTTTAAAATAAAGCATTTGTCAGAATTATTAAGAACTCTATGGCTCTTACAAATTATTGTTTACTTGTTTTGACCTATTCATAGCAGACTGAAGTATCAGCAGAAAAATATGAAAGTATAAACAATTCTTAAAACTCATCTGTATAAATTCTGGATCAGGGAATTAGGAAGATAATCTTTTTGTTGTTGTTTTTAAGCTTGAAGCGGGGTCTGGTTGGATTGCTAGGACTGGGTGCAGTCTTGAGGAGAAATGATCTGTCATCCAGTCCGCCCTCCTTCATTCTCCCGAGCAGCCAGGACAGTACATGCTGCTACTCAGAAACACCTTTTTAATCGTTTTCACAGACTTTAAACTGAGTATGGTGCATGCCTATAATCTCAGAATCTGGGAGTCAGTGGCAGGAGAATCAGAAGTCCCAGGTTATCCTCAGCTACGTAAGGAGTTCAAGGCCAGACTAGACTACAGGAGACTCTGCCTCAAAAAAAAAAAAAAAAGGCCAAACATAAACACTTTTAGGGCTTGGCAGACATGTATTTTTCATTCAGTCTCATTAGCATGTTCAAACCAACCTCTGGTTTGCCTTAGTCACTTGAGGAGTATTGTTTAAAATGTTGTTTAAAAGCCATTCAAGTTCCAAGTTGAGTTTGTTTAGCCTTGGTTTCTGCGGTTTCGTGTCTGACTGAAATGGGAAGAGCTCTTTATACACATGCAGTAAGTATGGATCTTACATCAGCCTGTCTGTGCAGAGGGACATGGCCTCCCCTGCGCTCCCGCTGACTGTCGTGGGGAAGGCCTGTCTGGGTAAGGCCTGTGTTTCTTCAATGCTCTCATTTAAAAGGGTGACCTTGGATCAATTCATTTTACAAAGTCAGCCAAACCCTAAAGCAAAGCCTAACAGGACGAAAGAAAGAAAGAAAAGAAAGGAAGAAAGAAAGGAAGGAAGGAAGGAGGGAGGGAGGGAGGGAGGGAGGGAGAGAGAGAGAGAGAGAGAAAGAGAAAGGAAACAGTTATAACCATTATTTGACAGAATCAGTGATGTATAAAAATCTGTGTTTAAAATAGGGTTTGTTCCAATGAGACAAGATGGATATTCTATTAAGAAACCCGACACTATTCACTACACTAACAAGGTCAAATCCATGGTTGCATCAATAGATACATCCCCAAAAGGCATTTGATGGAGTTCAGCATCTTTTTCTTAGTAAAGCTCTAAGGAAAATACTACTTTTAAAACATTAAAGACTGTTTATCCCCAAGCCAGGACCAACAGCATTCTATAGTGATAAAATCTGTAAAGCTGTAAACTCTAACGGTCTTAGATAAAATTTAGCAGAACACAATTGGTGGGAGAAAAATACAAACGACCTGAACACAAGAACTAAATCTGCACAAGTTAAAAAAAAAATGTCGTGAGGTTTCAAAGATTCACGATTGTAAACCATAAAAAATCAACTCTATAAATTCAATCCCATTTCAAACAGAGTCAAGAAAATTAGAAAAAAAAACAGTGGTATGGAAGAATCAGACTTACCAGGTATTAAAACAAACTATAAAGCCATTATTATAAAACAGAAAGCTACTGTCTTAGAAATAGGAAGAAAATAGAGCGAAAGGGCCGCAGAAACAAGTGACTCAAAGCACTGGTTCCCTGCACCTACATGGCATCTCATAACTGTCTGTAACTCTAGTTCTTGGGGATCAAATGCCCTCTTCTAGCCTCAGGCACCCGGTACACACATGTAACACAGACATGCAAGCAAAGCATTCATACATATGAAATAAAAAAAATTTTATCTTCATAAAAACTAGACTGGAAAAGGAAACGTAAATTTCAGGTTTATGAGCTTGGTGTATCCTGTTTGGTATCTGTTAAACTAAGCATCAATTGGGAGGGAACCCTTGTATAAAAATATATTCCAGATGATATTCAGACTAAAATGTGAAAAAAAATTAAGCCTTAAAGATATTAGAAGAAAATTGAAGAGGTCATGCACATAAACTAGTGATTGAGATTTTCCTGATCAATACGGAAGATATAAAAACTTTAAAAGGAATATATCACAAAGTTCTAGGGCATTACCAGAAATCATCCTGGCAGGTAGTCAAGAGGACATTTGAAAAGGCCACATGCTCCAAGGTGGAGTCCACCCTGAAGTAATCCATAGAGAAACAAATCCATGAATATCATGTATAAAAGTTACAGCGACACTCTCCCCCGCTCCCACATTAGTGATGTGATTGCTAATCAAGGAGATGGCTATCACCCATCATTCATGAAGAACTTCTCTGTGCTGGGGCTATAAATAAGCTTGTTATCTATCCTTCAAAGTTCATTCTTAATTGGACGGTCATAGACTAGAATGTCTTTCCTTTCTTTGTAGTTGTTTCTTTTTATTCTAGCACCCCAATGTCTGTACAAATGCTATTAGACTAGAAAATACACATTGGACAAGATTTGAGGGCCATAATACACACAGCAAGACAGACAGACAATCACACTGTATACCCTCTCAGGAAACTAGTTGCGTATTTGGCACAACGGCCAATTTTTGTTTGTCTTCTTAAGAGCGCTCTTACTCTGTTGCTCACGCTGTTTTCAAACGCGTAGGTTCCAGTGCTCCCTCCACCTCACACTCAGACTCACGGGTCCCCCACCTCCGACTCCAGAGAAGCAGGGAGTAGGCGCACCTACTGCTACCACAGCTGAAGTGGCTTTTCATGAGCTCTCGTTGTTTCCAGAATTCTCTTTCCACTTACATTAATTTATGTGTGTGGGCATATGAGTGCCTCAGCGTGTGGAGATCAGAGAAGAGCTTTGGGAGCTGGTTCTTGGCTTCCATCATGTGGATCCAAGGATAGACTCAGCAGCAACACCTTCACTAGCTGAGCCATCTGCTCGTCCCAACCAGTGGTGGTTGGTTATCTAGATGCAAACCACCATGCTCAGTGTGGGCTTCACTGCTGCTTTCTGCCCTGTACTGGCTGCTATATTTTACTTGATGCTTATAGAACTTGCTCCTGCTTGGTCACCAGACAGCAATTAACTTAAAGCAGTACAGACCATGGAGTCGTAGAGAAAGGGACTATAATTTGATGGCAGTTAAAATAATCTTATGTTGTATCTATCTCTATTCTTATTCTGTACCAAAATATTGAGACAAATTACTATTACAATAACTCAACCATAGAAAAGCAAATTATTTTTGTGTTCTTTTTATACAAATGTCTTTGTGTTTTTATATAAATTCTTATCATTTAGTATGTTTTATTAGAATCTTGTCTCCCACTTCATCCCTTTTTTAAAGGGAACTTTATCGGTGCAGTCACCATTATTATCTTTGGTGTTTGTTTGGTTGGTTGGTTGGTTGAATGATTGTGCATTGTGGCTCTATTGTATTTGGTAGATTGTATACTGTAACACATTTATGACCTCCTCTGTTGTTTGCTATTCTAATACTCTTCTAAATATAATTTGTATGTATCTTGTGGATTTTTAAAAATTTATTTTCTTTAAATTTTGACTCCTAAGGGGAAAAAAAGTGTGGGCTGGAGATGCAGCTCAGTTGCAGAGCACAGACTTGACATGTGCAGAGCTACAAGGGTTGAAGCCCCAGTTCAAAAAGACAAAAGGAAGAAAAGGCAACTGTTAAGTTAAAGTTTGTTGCTAAGAGCTGAGCTAATTCCCAGCAGCACCAGCTGTCCGTTGAAGCCTGCCGCTATTTCCTGTGTTCCCTGTTCTATTGTGTTTCTTACGCTCACAAAGCAGTGTGATTTTCTTTAGCTGTATCATCTGTTTGTACTCTTTTTTCCATCCAAGTTCCTTAGTGCCTTTACGGTTCTGCTAAGTATGTTATATGATATCGCAGTTGGTTTTATCTGTAATTTCTCGTGAATTTCCTTCTCAGTATTTGGCTTTCATAAGCCTATCTATCTTCCCTACTGCACTTCTGTTTCTTGTTGAGTTCATAGAAGGATAACCTTTCATATTAGATTTCTGTATTATCTTCTTACTTTAACTTGTTAGTCTCTTGTTGTTCCATCTTGCTCTGTGTGTGTTGTTCAGGCTGCTCACAAACTCACTGTGTAGCCCAGGCTGGCCTTGAGTTCACATACCCCTGACTTAAGATCTGGAATCACAGGGACATTCTTCTATGCCTAGCTATGCTTAGCTTTACTTTTAAATTCTTAACTTGGTTACCTAAAGTTTAAATTGACTTGTAGCATAAACTGTAACTCAAGACAACTTCCTTCATGTTGTTAAGTGGTGTTTTAAATGCATTAACAGAATGACTTATGCCTACAATCCAAGAAATCTGAGGATTGCTATAAATTTAGGTTAACCTGGGCTATGCAGAAAGACAGCATCTCAAAAAAATTAAAGAGAGTATTCTGTTTTTTATTAATTGGTTTTCCTACTCCTGGTTACCACATGTTTTTTTTTTAGTTATAAAAGTTATGATGCTATACTTCTCAGATTATATTATCTCATTGATCAGATTTGTTTTGTTTTATAACATTTTAATTGCTAGTTTTTCCATAATCTGTTCTTGTATTTGTTGGTAAAGTAGCCATAATCTTTTGCTAAATATTTTGAATTAGTTGGGGGAATACAAATTATAAATGTAGCGTATGTGACCAATATCTAGTCTTATTCTTTCTCTTCTGTTTTTATTCAGGTACATCGGACACAACTACCTGGGAATATCCAGATGTCTGCAAACATTATTTTGGCTCCTTTGGGCAATGGTCAAGTCTCCTTTTTTCCTTAGTGTCTCTCATTGGAGCAATGATAGTTTATTGGGTACTTATGTCTAATTTTCTTTTTAATACTGGAAAGTTTATTTTCAGTAAGTATCAATATATTCTTTAACAAAGTTACCCTCAAATATCATTGTAATATTTTAGTTCTAGCCTTGCATTTTTATATGTAAAGTATATATAATCCCGGGTAATGCGCTTGATTCAGCTTTTCTATACTCAAGATGTCAAATATCATATGTATAAGCATTAATTTTTTTACATAAATAATGGGTTTCATTCTGACATTTTCATAATGTATTTTTTATCATATTCCTTTCTTGTTATGTTTTCTTGTTCCCCTCCACTCCCTTTAGCACCCTCCACTCCCTTTAGCACCCTTCCTCTTTCCACTAGTTCCCTTCTATTTTTATGTCTTTTTGTTTTTTGGTCACCCAGTGAGTTTCGTTAGGGTTGCTTTCACAAACATGGGTGAAAATTGGTTTACTGAAGCACATGTACTTGAGCAGTGTCTGCACCACTGACAGAGATGTCTCTCCCTCCCCATCAATTGTTAGCTGCATATATATATGTATATATATATATATATATATATATATATATACATATATATATAGTTTGTTTTGTTTTTCTTTGCTTTGAATCAAGGTCCTTGAGTCTTTTATATACATTTTAGAATCAACTAATTTGTCAAATTCTAGAGCAATATAATTAGATTTTGAATGAAGTTGCATTGAATTTTTCAGTCAACATACCATAATTATTACTATTAGGCTATTGGCTTAGGATTAATAAGAATTGCATTAGATTTTTTGTTGTGGAAAAAAACTGTACCAGGATATTGAGTTTTTCTATCCACGATCATAGCATAGTTTAAGTTTCTGTTTAATGTCTCTTAAATTTTTCTTGGTAAAAGTATTATCTACTTGTGAACACTTTTCTTGATACCTTAATTTGGTTTTGTAAATGTATTTTCAATTTAATATACAATACATACTTTTTGTTATTAAAAAATTTAAACATGTAGAAAATAAACAGAACAACATAAGGAATCCATGTTGGGTGGTGGTGGTGCACACCTTAAATCCCAGCATTCAGAACGCAGAGACAGAGAGATCTCTGAGTTTGAGGCCAGCCTGGTCTACAGAGTGAGTTCCAAGAGAGCCAGGACTGTTACACAGAGATACCCTGTCTTGAAAAAACAGCAACAAAAAAAAAAAACCCAACTAAGGAAACAGAATCCACATGTTCCTGTCACTTAGCCTTATCAGCTGTCAACATTGTACTGGTCTAGAATAGTCTGTAACAGGATTTTCTAACTCTCCCACTTTAAGAAAAATTAATACTCCTTGGGAACACTTTTTAGTCATTTTATTCTAACTGTCCCTCCAATGAAGTTTTAATACCACAGAAATCCCTTTTACAAAGTGTTTATCTACCTGTACATGTTTTTAAAAAGTTTTTTTTCTCCCCTCAGGAATGAATTTTTTTCTTAGTAATATCACATTCATTGAGAAACCACGGGCTATGCTGTGTCCCTCACTACTCTAATCCAGATATTGTTATAGCTATAATTTTTTTGTATAAAGCATGACCCTGTCTCAAAACAAACAGACCGACCACACTGTTTACCCATCCTCATACTGACATGCATGCTGAGGCACTGACGGCACACGCCTTCATCTTCTGTACTTCCTTCCATCTAACTCAGCAGTTCTGGGAGTGATGATTACTATACAGCCGTAGCTTTGTAAGAGTATGTACTGTTCCTTATGAAAATGTTAGGTGATTTTCCAAATAGGCTTGGCCATGTACGGTTGTTGAGAACTTTACATAAAATGTAGCTGTGCTGCTATAAATTAATTTAAGTATAGGGAAAAATTCTATCTATCTTCTTTGCAGACCTTTTAAGTACCATTAATTCGATCTTTCAAGTAGCTTCCTTTTTAAGCCCTGGATTTTGTAAATACTTCCATATGGGCCTATGAAGTAAATAACATTATCATTCCAGTAAGGCAAAGAAAACTAAAAATGAAACTATGTAACTAAGAAATAGTCTGGGGTTAGTATACTCAACAATATTATATACAGTAAATAACCGTTTTTATGAACAGAAGACCTTAGGTGGTGATGGGACCTGACATGGTTCATTCATTGTGTAACTATCTTTGTCTTTTAGATTTCATTCATCACATTAATGACACTGACACTATACTGAGAACCAATGACAGCAACCCTGGTAAGTAGTGTGGAATTCAGTTTGTTTCCTTGTCCCCAGTCCTGCTCCCAAAACTATTTGAAAATAGAATGCATAACTCCAAGTTAGGTAAATGGTTGGGGAAAAATTGTTCTTATATTCCTGGGTTGCTATACAATTATTGGTGGTAGGTTTCAAAATAGATTTATTTTGAAAATAAATGCTTGAGTGTGATTTGGCGGTACTGCATCTGCATGGCATGTGGGAAGCTCTGGGTTCGAGCCTTGGCACCATAAAGGAATAAGACTAAAAAGAGCATGGAAATACGCCCGTGAGATGCTCAGAGGGTGACAGGCCAACAGCCTGAGCTTGACCCCCGGACCCCAGGGCTGAAGGAGGAATTGCTCGACTGTGGCCTGTAAATGCATAACAGACAAGTTACAAATAAACAAATGCTAAAAGAGAAGAAGAGGCGAAGACAGAGAGAGGACAATCTCTTTCTCCAGACTCCCGGTTCTCAGAGGTTAACAGACTCTTAGGCTGCCGGAAGTGGGGGGTAACTGAATCATTTTGGATTGTTAAACTCCAAATTCTTCAGTTTTTCACTGGTGATCGGGGATTTCTGCTTTTAATTCCCTAACACATAGATTTTTTTTCTTATTAAAAAAGAAAAAAAGGGGGTCAGTGAAATGGCTCAATAAGCAAAGGCATTTTACCACCACACCTGATGACCTGAGTTCAGTCCCAAGACCTACATGGTAGAAGGAGCGAACGGACTCTGACATGCTGTCCTCTGACCTCTGCACATGTGCCATGATGAACATACACACACACAAATAATAAAGCTAATCAAATTTTTAAGAGAAAAAGCCTGTTATTTGGCCTTTGTATGGTCATTACTACTATACAAAGATATGATATGGTAGTGACTATACCTGCATGGTACGTCTCATATTACTGAGGTGACCCATAAGCCCAATATTTCCTGTCCAACAATCAGGCCAAGGAACATTTTATGGGACTTTATGGGATCTTTCTCTTGTTCCTAATACAAGGGTATGCTACCTCAAAAGTGTTTTTTTCTTATTCCCTTTCACTGTTTATGTTCAGGTGAAAGATTCCTAAGGCTCCTCTATAACCCTTTCCAGAAGTTGGTGTAACAGCTGAGCAGGCGCAGCCCTGGACACAGTGACTCCCTGGCCTGGGTCGTCCGATCTCTGACGTGGCGTTTGTTTGCCTTTGCAGTGATTTGTCCAAGCGCTGGGAGCAGCGGCCATCCTGACAACAGCTCCATGGTTTTCTACAATGACACACAAGTCCAGCAGTTTGAGAAGTGGTGGAATAAGTCCAAGACAGTGCCGTTCTACCTCATAGGGCTCCTCCTGCCACTGCTCAATTTCAAGTCTCCTTCGTTTTTTTCCAAATTTAACATCCTAGGTAAGATACTACTTTGTGGGACTTCAGCAGTGTGAGTGGGGAGAGAGTCGCCTCCCCAGCTATTCAGATCTACTTAGTTTGTTCATTCATGTGATACTTTGATTTTGCTTTTTGTTTTTCTATAAAGTTTGGGCACAGAAAAATGGACACGACCGTTTCAGGTGCCTTTTGCCCTTTCAGGGTTCATTTTCTTGATGTGAATTACTCGGTTTCCCATTCTAACCTTCTTGAATAACTCACTTCCCGTGAAAGTACAGCTAGAGGAAATAGACTGAGGAGGAGACATCAAAACGGCTACTATAGGAATTCTTAGTTTTAAAGTGTGAAACATAGGAACTTCCTGTGTTCTATTTACGAGTATTACATAGCGAGGCGTGGTAACCCAACCACTAATCGTAAGCACCTCGAAGACAAAGGCAGGAACTGGAGTTCAAGGTCATCCCTGGCTACTGAGATTAAGGGGGTAGAGGGTAACTGCACAGAATTGTCATCTAACTTTAAACCTAAGATATCATTTTACAACTGCTTTCTGGGCAGCCTGCTCTACTGCTGAGCCCCACTCCAGCCCTAGGTTGGCTTCTTATTCTGCGTTTGTGCCCTTCCTGAGTTTTTGTTTCCTAGCACAGTGGCCTCCAAAAGGAATAGACCTCTGTGCATGTCTCCTGTCTTGCAGAAATCTCCAAAGGAATATTTTGACCCTACTTAATGACGAAAAGACCTTCAGTGGAAGCTCAGATCTGGTTAACTAAAGGAAATCTGGAGATAGCACTTACAGAGACTTGTTGGACTCAGTCTGTAGGATTTTACCTCCCCTCTGAAGCTCTCCAGTAGGCAGCTGCAGTGCACAATAATCAGATTCTCCATCATATCAAGGAACTAGGAGGAACAACATCAAAATGTAGCCAGGTTCCCAGGAGATGAAAGGAAGGGGTAAAGATAGGTCTCTCCAGCCTGTCTCCCTCAGAGTAGGACACTGTACGGCAGCATGAACACGGAGAGAACGAGCTGTTACATAAGCCTGGCGTCCTGTCTTCATCTTTCTGAATCAGCTAATCTCTAAACCCACAGTCCGGTTTATAGAGCTCTTTGTGGTTTCCTGACTTGCTGCAGACTTTCCAGTGGAACAAGTCTTTCACAAGCATGTGAACTTACAGGAGGTTTGCTCAGGAGACCTCGTGGTCCTCAGACTTCCAACCAGGCTTCAGGTTGTCCTTCCTCAGAGCAGTAGCCTAGGGGCCTTCAGGAGCAGGTCTGATTGACCTCCACAAAGACTGCATCTCCTTCCTCAGGAGGAGGGATCTGGGTTAGAGATGTAGCTGACCAAGTGAGCACTTGCCTAGTAGTGTACAAACAAGGCTCTGAGTTTTATCCCCAATACTACAAAAATACTACAAAAAAAAACACCATTTTTTAATTAAAAGATAACAGCTCTCTGCCGGGCGGTGGTGGCGCACGCCCTTAATCCCAGCACTCGGGAGGCAGAGGCAGGCGGATCTCTGGGAGTTCGAGGCCAGCCTGGTCTACAAGAGCTAGTTCCAGGACAGGAACCAAAAAGCTACGGAGAAACCTTGTCTCGAAAAATCAAAAAAAAAAAAAAAAGATAACAGTCCTCTAATGTCTACACCGCTCACAGTTCTGTGTGGCAGAGCCTCCCGGAGATGCTAGCTCATTTGTTCACCTTTTAAGGATGTTTGCTATTTTTATCTCTTTACTTCAAATTAACTTGGCAGACTTTTCCAGTGTGTTGGGCATCTCCCAATACCTAAAACAAAATAAGTTGGTTTCATGTTTTCTTCTCTTGTAAAACTGACTTTTATAATAGATTCTGCTTGTTGCTGTCATTGAATTCCTAAGTTAACTAAACAGTTCCCAGTCAGTGAGCATGCGTGAGGTTCCTTAGGCTTACTACCTAATATTTTGATTTACTTTCTGATAACTCACAAGGCTTAATTTATTAATTTATTATTATTTCGAATATAGCTGGGTTTTTTTAAATAAGATTAACAAAGATAATTTCTCCAGTCCTGGTTTTTAAAGCAGTCTGTAGGATATACAAAGATGCTCAGTAGTTTCTGGTTTGTTTGTCTGTCCCTTACAGGCACAGTTTCCGTCCTCTATTTGATTGTCCTTGTTACCTTGAAGGCTATTCGCTTAGGATTCCATCTGGAATTTCACTGGCTTGTGCCAACAGAATTCTTTGTACCAGGTGAGTTTGTCAAAATAAGAAATAATTGAATAACAATAATGTGTTCTTTAAGTTAATCCCTATGAAATATTAGTCTAAAACAGGTAATACAGGTGATTGATTGCCCTCACCTGCCAATTCCAGCATTTGGGAGGCTGAAACAGAGGACTTACCTTGAGTTCTAGGCAAGCCTGGGTCATAGAGTGAGACACTACCTCAGAAAAACAAGAATGAGTAAATAAAACAAAACAGGATTATGTTTGGTATTTCTGGTAGTGAGGGATAATCAGGGCTCTATCATTTTTGAATTGACATTTGAAGTCCATTTAATTTATAATGCACTTGAAAAATGAAAAACTTCTTCTCTAGACTTTTCTAAGGAACATTTGCTTAGACGATCAGAGATGTGGAGCATTGTTATGCATGTTGGTAATACTGCTCATTAGAACCACTGTTCCTGGCTGGGCATGGGGCACACACTTTCTGTTCTCAGGAGGCAGAGGCAGGTAGGATTGCTGTGAGTTCCAGGCCAGACCCTGTATCAGAGAGAGAGAGAAAGGGAGGGGGGGGGGGGTCATTGTTCCCCTTAGGGGCTTTTCTGTAATTTTATTGTTTTTCAGGTTGAGATTATGGTTATTAAATGGATTTCTGCACCTGTCTCATATCTCCTCCTGATTATAATGTAGAATTATTAAATGGATTTCCGCACCTGTCTCATATCTCCTCCTGATTATAATGTGGCAATTTAGTTAATTTAGTTTCCCCCAAATTTAAAATCTATAGGAATTTTTAAAAAGCACCAATAAAACAATGAGTAAATGACTGAATTTTACTAAAAAGAAGATAGATTAAAAAGTGACCATTACTGTGTTGGCCTCGGAAATCTGGGGAATGCATGTTTCCTGAACGCCGTGCTACAGTGTTTGAGCTGCAGAAGGCCTCTGCGGTACTTTAGTCTTCAGAGGGACTTCCGGCAAGAGATGCCCGGAGAAGGCCGAGCCCAGGAGCTCACAGAAGCCTTTGCAGACATAGATGCCGTGTGGTACCCTGACTCCTGTGAAACTATGATTCCTACTCCATTCCGGAGTCTTCCATAAATACATTGCCTCCTTCTCTGGATACAGCCAGCAGGATGCCCAAGAGTTCTGGAAGCTCCCCATGCAGCGGTTGACCCTTGAAACCAGCCGATGAGGCCGCTGGGCACCACCGATCCCAGCCAGTGGTCCAGTTCCCTCTCCACCTCTCTGGGGAGGGTTCTGTGTGAAGAACCTGAATTAAGTGATAATGACTGAGCCAACTTGAATGTGGAAGTACTCCCTGGAGCGAGCAGACAGCAAGATTGCGGGCCTATTTGTGGGATAGTTGAAAAGTTGCCTCAAGTGCCCGGCCTGTGGGTATCACACCTTTAAGGTTTTCTGTGAACTGTCTCTGTTCATCCCCAAGAAAGGATTTGCTGGGGCAAAATGTCGCTGAGGGAGTTTCAGCGTTTTCACCAAGGAAGAAAAGCTAGAGGCAGGACTAGTTCTGATCAATGCCGCAGAAACACAAAGTACTAAAAAGTTGACAGTACGAAGATTCCCCGGGGGGAAGTGACTGTTACAAAAATATCTTGAAACTAATCATTGAGAAATAGTACTTGATTCTATTGTTGGTTTAGAAAGACTGCTTTCCTTCTATTCTTCAATCATTAAGAAGCCTAAAATTTCAAGTCACCATTGAGTGTCTGGTCTTCCTGATTCTCGTAGTTGGAGCTATTTAGCTCCTATTTCTTTGTTATAACCTTCCTAGATTTTCAAGATGTATTGAGTAGGTAGTCACTGAAAATTGTTGATTATGTTACCATGGCTATTTTTCAGAACACTTGACTTTATTAGCTTTGATTTTCCAAAGCCCTGAGCCTTGAAAGGGCATTTTTCCTTTCAAGATTATGTGGTGGTGCACACCTTGAATCCCAGTACTAGGGAGACTGAGGCAGCTGGAGCTCTTTGAGTTTCAGAACAGCCAGAATAGAAGAGACCCTGTCTCAAAAAAAGACAAAAAAAAAAAAAGAAAAAGAAAAACTGATGAAAAGGACAATATTGAATATTCCCAATGATTGGCAAAAATAGTTCAGGATATTGTTTTTTTAATATTGTGTCTATTGTGATTTATTAAGCATTAGTGAGGAAAGTTTCTACTAATGATAATAAACTAAAAATAGATACCTGATAGGGCAAAGGACTCAAATTTGATTTCAGGACCTTCACGGAGTCAACAAGCACCGACCTGTAACTCCAGCTTCAAGGGACCAGTCAGTGTTCTGTGGGTGCCTATACTCACACGCACACACTGACACACAGGCACAATGACACATAATTAAACAGAAAATAAATATATTTTTAAAAATGTATAACCAGGGTGAATAGTTATCTGGGAAACAGAAAAGAAGAAATTCTTAAGTAGGTGGCAAATCATTCATTTTCCATTATCCAATTTTATATGGAATGAAGGGGAAATAATGAAGATTAAACAAGGCACATTTTCCATTAGGAGTCTAAAATTAATACATTGTGATTAAAGACTGTATGAAGAATGAAATATGTCCTAAGTGCTTTCTGAGAGTCTATTAAAAACTCGGAGAACATTGGAGAGGATAAGCCTTTACTGTCCTCATGAAAAGTCACACCATTTTACAAATCCGATTGATCTTTATGTGTTCTTGTTTCTTCTACAATTACGTATTACATTTGTTTCCTTACACACCTACCATAGCATGTGTGTGGAGGAGATCCCAGGACAGCATTTGGAAGTCAATTCTTTCCTTTAGCCTGTGGACTACTGGTTGTCTTAGGGTTTTTACTACTGCAATGAACATCATGACCAAAAAAGCAGGTCGGGGAGGAAAGAGTTTATTCACATACATTTTCACATCACTCTCCCCCATCAATCAGTAAGAAAATGCCTTACAGCTGGATCTTATGGAGACATTTTCTCAACTGAGCCTCCTTCCTCTCTGATGACTCTAGCTTGTGTCAAGTTGACATAAAACCAGCCCGTACATTGGGTATGGAACTCAGGTTGCCAGTCTTAGCAAGAGTCTTTCTTCACCTGATGACCATCTCTCTTGCCCAGTATTTTTATTTCAAACTTTTGCTTTTTAATACATCTGTCATCAACTTTTCTCTCAGATAGTAGTTGGGGAAAAAAGTATTTATTCTGCTCTCTTACAAACGCAAAGACTTTTATCCCCTAAGTAATGCCATGCAACCAACTGGCTTTCTGTATTGTCTGTACGGTGACCAATCCTAATTTTATATTTCCAACTGAGATCCCTCATGAAGTCCATTCTCGTGTCCAACTCACACCTTCTCTTTCTCTACTTCAATGTCTATGGATGTGTCAAGCTCAGATGGACAAAGACCAAATACTTGTTATATTCATTTCAGTGTCCATCCCTATCCACCAACATGCTTGACTTGCTCTTCTCTGAGCCTCCTTCACCTTAAAAGAAAGGCTGTAGTTTCGGGTGCTCTGGTCAACACTGTATAGTTTTTGACCATTCTCCATCCACACCCAATCCAGCTGCAGAGTGCGTCTGTTTTATTTTTTAAAACAGTTAAGAACCTAACTTCTTATCATCTCCACTGAAAAGAACTTTGTCAAGCTGTTAATCTCTTGCCTGGATTATTATAGTGCCCCCTAGTTAATTTTGTCTCCCCCACCCTAAGCTATTCTACACCCAGCAGCTAGAGTTATACTTGTAAAACAACTCAAGCTAGTGTGGTGGTGCATGCTTGTGGTGCTGGCCCTTAAGGGATCTGGAGTTTAAGGCCAGCCTGAACTACATAGTAAGACCTGTCTTAATGCAAAAACAAAACAAAGCTCAAACCAGAACCCACAGAACTCTTTAACGATTTCCCATCTCATTAAGAATGATGGCTTCTTTATCATAGTCCTTGGATCCAGTCTGACCTGACTCATAATCCCCACCGCTTTCCCTCTTACTCACCAACTCCAAGCGCACTGGCCTCCTTGCTGTTGTATGACAACGCTGAGCATTCACTGTTCCCTGTGTATGGGGTGCCCTGTTCTCTCGGATGCACAGTCTTCTCTGACAACCTACCCACTTCCAGGCTGCTTGAGACTTTTCCTTAAAGCTCTTATCAGTACTAGCCTTATAGCAAGCATCTGTGATGTCTGTTAGTAATTCCTGATTCTAATGCGTTAGAGTCTTAGGGGCCCCAAATTATTCTAATCCATTTGGCTCCTGAGCTCCCGAAAGTAGCAATAAAAAGGGATTTATCCAGAAATGTTTCTAAATGTTTTGGATTCTTGAATATAGATATCAAAAATTCATTTTTTGTTTATGGATCTGCCTCGTTTAACTGGAACATTACTCTCCGAGAAAAGGAGTATTACTTATGTTCTTTAGACTTCTGTATTACTGCTGTATCCCCAAATTTTATAATACTTCCTGCCGCACACTGAGGGCTAATAAGGAATAAGTGTTGAGGGTCAGTGAAATAGCTCAACAGGTAAAGCCACCTGCTGTGTTCAGTCCCCAAGACCCACACCATACAAGGAAAGAACCAGCTCCATCAAGTTGTCTTCTGACCACCACACACACACACACACACATACGCTAGTGCACACTAACAAAAAGTAAAAATATAAAGAAATAATTATTGAATAAGTAAATGTGTTTGACTTCCTCCTAGTCCCATTCAAATGAGAGTGAAGAGACACACCATGAAGGGTGAACTAGGAAACAGTAGGGACAGGCCAAATGGGAAGCAAGAACAAACTGCAAGAGTTAGACAGAGGTCTTAGGTCTTTTCTTTTCCTTTTATTTATTTATTTATTTTAAAGTAAATAATCTTTTTTCATTTTACGTAACAATCCCACTTCCCACTCCCATTTCCTCTACCTACCCCCCCCCCACCTCCCCGGACACTCCTCAGAGAGGGTAAGGCACATTGCTTTGGAGAAGGTCCAAGGCCCCCCCTACTATATCTAGGCTGAGCAAGGTATCCATCCAAAGAGAATAGGTTCCAAAAAAGCCAGTGCAAGCAGTAGGAATAAATCCTGGTGTCACTGCCGGTGGCCCCTCAGTCTACTTCAGCCATGCAACTGTCACCCACATTCAGAGGGACTAGTTTGGACCTATGCTTGTTTCTTCCCCCTCCAGGTGGAGTTGGTGAGCACCCATTAGCTCAGGTAAACTGTTTCAGTGGGTGAATCCATCATGGTCTTGACCTTTTTGCTCATATTCTCATTCCTGGACTTTGGGAGCTCAGTCCAGTGCTCTGATGCAGGTCTCTACCTCTGTTTCCATCAGTTGCTGGATGAAGGTTCTAAGGTCATACTTCAGATATTTATCTGTCTGACTACAGAGCAAGGCCAGTTCAGGCACCTCTCCTCTATTGCTTAGGGTCTTAGCTGGGGTCATCCTTGTGGATTCCTGGGAATTTCTCTAGTGCCAGGTTTCTTGCTAGCCCCGTAATGGCTCCCTTAATCAAAATATCTCTTTCTTTGCTCTCATCTCCATCCTTCCTCCATCTCGACTATCCCATTCTCTTAAGTTCTTCTCCCCCTCCCCTTCTCCCTTTGTCTTCCCCTTCTGCTCTCCCTATCCCCCCATCTCTATGCTCCCAATTTTATCAGGCAGTCTTGTCTATTTCCCCTTTCCAAGTAGATCTATGTATGTTTTTCTTAGGGTTCACCTTGTTAAGTAGCTTCTTTAGGATTATGGACTCAATATCCTTTGCTTTACAGCTAGTATCCACTTATGAGTGAGTACATACCATGTTCATCTTTCTGGGTCTGGGTTATCTCACTCAGGATTTTTTTTTCTAGTTCCATCCATTTGCATGCAAATTTCAAGATGTCGTTGTTTTTTACCACTGAGTAGTACTCCATTGTGTAAATGTACCACATTTTCTTTATCCATTCTTCGACTGAGGGGCATCTAGATTGTTTTCAGGTTCTGGCTATTACAAATAATGCTGCTATGAACATAGTTGTACAAATGTCCTTGCAGTATGATTGAGCATCTTTTGGGTGTATGCCCAAGAGTGGTATTGTTGGGCCCTGAGGTAGGATGATTTCCAATTTTCTGAGAAACCACCATATGGATTTCCAGAGTGGTTGTACAAGTTTGCATTCCCACCAGCAATAGAGAAGTGTTCCCCTTACTCCACATCCTCTCCAGCATAAGCTATCATTGGTGTTTTTCATCTTAGCCATTCTGACTGGTGTAAGATGGTATCTTAGAGTTGTTTTGATTTGCATTTTCCTGATGGCTAAGGATGTTGAACATTTCCTTAAGTGTCTTTCAGCCATTTGAGATTTATCTGTTGAGGATTCTGTTTAGTTCTGTACACCATTTTTTTAATTGGGTTATTTGTAATTTTGATGTATAATTTCTTGAGTTCTTTATATATTTTGGAGATCAGTCCTCTGTCTGATGTGGGGTTCCCTTTCAGTAGGCTGCCTTTTTGTCTTATTGACTGTGTCCTTTTCTTTAGAGAAGCTTCTCAGTTTCATGAGGTCCCATTTATTTATTGTTGCTCTCAGTGTCTGTGCTACTGGTGTTATATTTAGGAAGCGATCTCCTGTACCCATGCATTGAAGGCTGCTCCCCACTTTCTCTTTTATCAGGTTCAGTGTGGCTGGATTTATATTGAGGTCTTTAATCCATTTGGATTTGAGTTTTGTGTATAAGGATAGATATGGATCTATTTTCATTCTTCTACATGTTGACATCCTATTATGCCAGCACCATTTGTTGAAGATGCTTTCATTTTTCCATAGTATAATTTAGCTTCTTTGTCATAAATCAGGTGTTCATAGGTGTGTGGATTAATATCTGGGTCTTCAGTTTGATTCCATTGGTCAACCTCTCTGTTTTTATGCCAATACTAAGCTGTTTTCATTGCTGTAGCTCTATAATAGAGCTTGATTTCAGGGATGGTGATGCCTCTGAAAGTTCCTTTATTGTACAGGACTGGGTCTTTGTTTGTACAGGATTTGACTATCCTGGGTCTTTTGTTTTTTCATATGAAGTTGAGTATTGTTCTTTCAGGGTCTATGAAGAATTATGTTGGGATTTTGATGGGGACTGCATTGAATCTATAGATTACTTTTGGTAGGATTGCCATTTTTATTATGTTGATCCTACCTGTCCAAGAGCATGGGAGATCTTTTCTGGTGTCTTCTTCAGTTTCTTTCTTCAAAGACTTAAAGTTCTTATCGAACAGGTCTTTCCCTTCTTTAGTTAGTGTTACCCCAAGATATTTTGTGTTATTTGTGACTGTTGTGAGGGGTGATGTTTCTCTAATTTCTTTTTCAGCTTATCATTTGTGTATAGGAGAGCTACTGATTTTTTTGAGTTGATCTTGTATCCTGCCACATTACTGAAGGTATTTATCAGCTGTAGAAGATTCCTAGTAGAGTTTTTGGAGTTACTTATGTATACTATCATATCATCTGCAAATAACAAAAGTTTGACTTCTTCCTTTCCAATTTGAATCCCCTTGGTTTCCTTTTGTTGTCTTGCTGCTCTATCCAGAACTTCAAGAACTATCATGAAAAGATATGGAGAGAGTGGTGGGACTTATAGTAGCGGGCTATGGAAAGTGCAAAGCTTTTTCGGTGTATTGTACAGACTGAGCAGGAAGAGTTTACAATTCCTGAATAAAGTTTGAGGAGGAAGTAGTATTAACTAGATAACTAAGGAACTAAAAAGAAAAAATTATTTTTTCCAGAAAAACGGATCAATGAAAAGTTTTTATATAAAAGGAAATTAATCACAGAACAGTACATGGCTTACTATGAATTCAATCACAATCATCAAATTAAAAACTTGATTTTTCAAATCCAAACTGAAAACTCTGTTTGGCACTTCTGATCCCCATGTTGAGTATAAGCATGCACCAACCACCACAGCTGGTTTATTCAGTGCTGATGACAAAATCCAGTTCTGTCTTCATCCTTGGCAGGCACTTTAGTGACTGAACCACACCCCCAAAATTGTTCAACTTTTAAGAGTTTTTGTTTGGTTGGGTTTCGGGGGAGTAGACAGGATTTCATGTAGCCTAGGCTGTCCTAGTATATACTGTGTAACCAAGGCTAGCCTCCAGTTTTTGCTTTTCCTGGGTTTGCCTCCACAGTGGTAAGACCATAGGTGTGTGCCACCGTGGCAGGCTAACTTTTAACAGTTCGTACACTGAAAACTGCAATTAAGATGACTTTCTGAGCCAGGTGTGCTGACTCATACCTGTAGGAGCACTCAGGAGGCTGAGTCAGAGAAACTGTCACAAGTTAGACGTCAGCCTGGGCTACATAGTGAGACTGCCTTAGTTAGGGTTTCTGTTGTAAAAAGACACCATAACCATGGCATCACGTTAGGTGGCACAACTTAATATAGGAGACCTCACAGCCTACCCCACAGTGACACACTTCCTCCAACAAGGCCATACCAACTCCAACAAGGCCACACATCCTAACAGTGCCACTCCCTTTGGGGCCATTTTCTTTCAAACCACCACAGACACCTGTCTAAAAAAAAAAGTCCTCATAATTCTTTGAAACTGACTTCAAAGAGACTTTAGATTCTAATTTACTCTGTGTGTGGGGTTGCGCACACACACGCACGCACGCATGCACGCATGCACATACATACATACGCACCACACAAAGGCCAGCGATTACATCAGGTGTTTTCCTCAATTAACTTCCGACCCTTTGTGAATTGCTTGTCTTCTTTAATTATAATAGAATAATCATGCCACAAATGTTATGTCCTTTGAAAAGGCATGTTAAGCATATTTCCCCATAATATGAAAAAGAGAGACGGGGAGAGAGTGTTTATAACTTCATTACTCATAATTGCTAAAAGTGGAAGCAACCCAATGTCTGTCCCTGATGAGTATATAAAGTATGATGAATCAATATGGTGGAATATTATCCAACACTAGAAGGGAACAAAGTACTGTGGTTATGATCACACAAATCTGAATATGCTAAAAAAATTAAGTTTACGCTTTACATAAGTAAAACATATGAATTATATTTTAACAACACTGAAAAATCTCAGTTCTTAAAAGAATTGCTCAAAAGGTATTTGTGTCAATCAATTATTGCAAAAGCCTTAATTGAAAAGGACCAAGTTCATCAGCTGTCTTAAAGAGGTTGATTGCTGTGAGATGGAAAAGGTCAATCAAAGAGAAATTTAATAATCTCAACTCTAAAAGCAGTTTTAAATAGAATTTTGTTCATATTGGTGGCTGGGAATCCTTCAGTTCTGGCAATAGTGTTCCTGCTACATGGCACCCAATGTTGTATAAAACATGACCCTCTGCCCTCCAAGAGATCCAGCTGAGCAGTAAGACAATTGATGCAGTAACAATCATAAATAAAGAGGTGCCCAGGGGACACTAGAGCACAGAGGGATTGCACATCCAAGAGGACGCAGGGAAGTGATCTCAGAGGATCTATTAAAGGCCGAAAGGAGATCGCTAAGTGAGAAGTTGGAGAATTCTCAGAGGTATGCCATGCACAGTTAAGGCCTGAAGTAACATGACTCACTTAGGAAATTATGAGAATTTGAATGGCTCGATTGAAAGAATACTTGTTGAAAAAAATGGTAGGAAGTACTAAAAAACAAGAACTGGACTGAAAAGCCTTCTCTTTTAAGCTAAATATAACTCTAAAGGCCAGTTATGACTCTCCCCTCCTCCTCCCACACTTGCAAGATAGGCTTTTATGTCCTTAGAAGGCCAGTGGGGAGAAGGAAGAATAGTCCTACAGTGCTCTGCTTGGAAACAGAATTTGTAGCGAGGCTGCCATGATGAAATGCTGCCCACAAAAGGATGAGGTCAGGAGTGCCTTCCCTCCTCCCAGTCACTCTCGGTCAACAGAGGAACACGGTCAGAACCTTTCGGGCTGGGGTCCTGCTGTCATCCAGGGCTTGCTTGCAAGAGGCCTTGGATTTGGTCCTCAACACTGCATAAAACTGAATATGGTGGCACACGCCTCTAACTGCAGAGAGGTAGATGCGGGAGGATCATGAAGTTCAAGGTCATTCTCAAGTACATCGTGGGGTTTGAGGCTAGCTTGGGCTACAGGAGAGCCCATCTCAAAACAAAAAGAACCTTAGGATGTAGCATAAACAGCACAGATAACTGCAAACTTGATAGTAAGTGATCCAGGGCTCAAATCCCTTCTACCCCAGTCAAATCCTGTTTTCTCATACACTTACAACACCAACTGGATTGGTTCCAGTTCCCCAGTAAGCAAGTACCAGAACAGGGTCAGAAGAGCAGGACATGTATAAGAGCAACACTTCTGCAAAATTAAAGGATTGGGAGCAGGACTAAGCCTGGTTGGGATATGTAGGAAGGAAGAGAAGAGAAAGAAATGAATTCAACAGAAGTAAATTCAGAACATCCTGGCCAGGCACTACGGCCCTCAATGCAAATATTGCCTCTAGAATAGGGTTACACAAATGTGCCCAAACACTAATACACCGCAAGCTCAGGGTTGGCTACTAGCTGTCCAGTGGGAATATGACTGGTATAGGACCAGGGCAGTGGACATCGGACGGCTGCAGCCAGAAGCCATCAGCTAACAGCCTTGCTTATTTTCTCGCCTAAAGGGAGACGGCATGTTGTCCTTCCACGGTATATGTCAGAGTACTTTAATATACATAGAAATGAAAGTAATCCTAGACCAAACTAATGTCGGTTTTGCTAATGTGGGTAGGATCATTTAATTTGTTTTCTTACAGCTTCTAACCCGTTATTATATACAGAAATGTCGATGGGGCAAGGTGCCTTTGAGACAGGATCTCCCTTTGGCCCAGGCCAATCTGGAATTTGCTAAACAGCCCAGCCTGGCCCCAGACTCAGCGTCCCAAGTGCTAAGATTACAGACATGAACCACTATGATTGGTGATTTCTCTTTCCTACTTGGCTGCTTTACTTTGGATCCCAGCTAAAGAGTTATTTCTCTGTTAAAAATATCAGCAAGTAAATCCATCTGCACATGATTTTGTCATCATTTTCAAAAATAGTGTTTTTGTCATCGTGATGTGTAATGCTGTTGTTAACTAGCCGTGATCTCAGTTTATTGGGTGTATTAGAAAGATTACTATAAAAAAATATTTTCAAAAACTAACAGGAAGAATTTGCCTATATTGTGAGTTGCATTCACAGATAAAAAATATATGGATGAAAGCTGACAGACAGGAAACATCATAGCAAACAGAATAAGCCAGACATAGTGATTCATGACTGTAACCTGAGTATTGAACTCAGGAGGCTAGACAGTGAGAAAAAGCAAGCAGAAAGGAAGCAAAACCATATACTTTTATTGGCCTTGCCTTCTGATTTTCTTTAGAGCTGGTGGTTGATTCTTAGTGGCCACACTTCCTTTCCTGAAACAGCGCGGCCAAGAGCCAGTAGACCTTTGCTGCGGTTCTGCTCTTTACCCCCAGCTGTCCCTGAGATGGCTCTCCACTTTGCTATTTGCTTTGCCTACCAATACTGCTAAGTAGATTGTAGCCTGGCTCCACATTAGCTAATCGTTTCATTTCCTTATTACCTGCCTCCAAACAGTGGTTCTAGATAGAATACTATTTTTTAAATAACTGTATTTATTATAGATAAGTAAATGGCTATATTTAAAATAAATCCTGTCAACCAGAGATAGCCATTGTTATCAACGTCTTTTCTTGAGCACATAATTACAGCTGTTTATGTGTATTTTAAAAAACAAAAGCAAATTAGACTTGACATGCTGCTTGACTCCAACATTTGTCCTGGTGTTAAATCTCAACAGCATACTTTTTAAATACTGTATCCCACTGCAAACTGTATCTCAGTTTAACCAGGAATATTTTTATGTTACGCATTTTAGACTTGTCACCCAAGACTCTTAAGTAGCTATTTCTTTCCTCTGTGATTTCTTTTCCAGAAGAACTTTTCCAGCAAGCTCAGGTATTAGGAGACTGGAAGATTTTTTTAGTCCTAGACAGACCCTGAATTTAAATCTAATTGTGGGACCTCAGCTAGGGATAACTGAGAGGAAGTCACAGAATGTACATCCCTTAATTCCATTTCTTCCTCTTCCAAGTGCTTTGACTAAGTGTAACGCTCACCTTGAGGGACTTTATAAATGCTTGAATATTCTTATTCCCTGGGGCAATGATGATGATGATGATGGTAGTGATGATATAAGAGAAAACTGATGATTAGTGAATGCTAATACTCATTTTATGCTTGTCATTTTTGTTTCTTTTTCTCCTAGAGATAAGATTTGAGTTTCCACAGCTGACCGGAGTGCTCACTCTTGCTTTCTTTATCCACAATTGTATTATCACACTCTTGAAAAACAACAAGAACCAAGAAAATAATGTGAGTAGTTAACTGAGAAACTGGCCTTGATATTTCCTAAGGGTAAACTCCAACCAATGTTTGATGCACTTTTATTTTATTTGCGATTTGTTTTTGTATCTTAATTTTTAAGATTAAATTATAGATCAGTGGTCAAGCATATGAAACTTTTAGATGGTAACTCTTTTAGACTTTGCAGGCTATATGTTCTTGTTACAGCTACCCAGTCCTGCTGTTGTGGCATGAAAACAGCTACAGATAATAGATAAACAAATGGGTGGTGTAGATTTGACCCACAGACCCAGACTGCTGTACAGAATCCTCTCTCTCTCTCTCTCTCTCTCTCTCTCTCTCTCTCTCTCTCTCAAAAGAGGTATAGCTAATAACTCTCCAATAATAATAATAAATGAGGACATTAAAGAAGACAAGCAAAGGGGAACAAAAAATACATGTGGAAAAGAAACTAAATAGCAAGCTAGTAGATTTAAACCCAGTTACATTGATAATTACACTAAATATAAATGGCCCAAGTACTACAATGAAAAATTGTCATTTCTGCTTTAAAAAATGAATATATGGCATCATTAAGAAACTTTAAATATAAAGATATAGCTTTTGAATACTATAAGAAACTAGAGCATCTGTGTTACTTGCAGTACAAATGATAATGCCAGAGGCAATGAGGAATGATTATATTGTGATCCTTTGGACTAATTCGCTTGGAAGTACCAAGGTGGCATATATAAAAATCTACATTTGAGTAAGTGCCCTAATGGGAATAAGTGCACCCTGTGTATGAATTAGATCTAATAGAAATATTAGTTAGCAGTACATTTATTCTTAGTTACTCATAATGTAACATTATAAATACAGTACTAATTATTGATACTGTTAGATCATAATGTTCTTCATTTGTGTTCTTTTTTTGCTTTCCATGTTAAGTCTGTTGGTTTTCATAAGCTTATTTATGAATGAGTCTATAAGCAAGTCGTGATGCATTGCAAAGGAAGTGTGTTTTCTGTTTACTTCGCTTTAATATCAGGCTATACAGAAATTGTGCATTGAAATACAATTGTTCTCTCTTGTAAAAAGAGAAAAAAAGAGAATATAATAATTCTGACTCTATAATCACCCAGTGCTAGAACTTTAGAATACGTGAAGTGGACCTGCAGGATGGCAGTAGGTAAATGTGCTTTGCTGCCAAGCCTGACAACCTGAGTTTAGTCCATGGGATCCACATGGTGAAAGAGAGAACTGACCTTGGAGAGTTGTCTTCTGACCGTCACACACTGTGGCATGTGTGTGCTCATACACACAAACAGAAACACACACACACATACACACACACACACACACCGCTAAATAAAATGTAATTAAAAATTAAAATAAATGAAGTAACAAACTGAAAGTAGACAAATCCACAATTGTAATTGGAAATATTCTTCCTTCCTTCTCAACAACTGGTAGAACAAATGACAAAAAAATTACAAGTGTAAGAAGCATGAAAAATACCATGAACCTACTTGATCTAATTGGCATTTATAAACGTCCTCTCGGTATGAGAATGTAAGTTCCTTTCAAATAGACAGGAACGCCTACTAAGATATGGTACATGCGTGGTCACAAAACAAGTATTAATAAGTGCAAAAGAAAATTATGCCAAGTATGTTCTCTAGCCATAAAGGAGTAAAAATACAGACAAACCGCTGACATTTGGGAATTTACAAATAAATGAGTTAACCAACATCTTCCTATATAACCAGTGAATCAAGGAGGAAGTCACAAAAAAAATGAAGGTTACTGAAAAAATGAAAATTCAGAATATCAAATTTATGGAATTGTCCCTAGAACTATTCTTAGAGGGACATTTACAGCTATAAATACCTACATAAAAAGTAAAAATGTGAAATCAAAGCCTAACCTTCCTTCATGTCCCAAGTGCTAGACAGAAAGACCAGGATTCAGGGTCATTTGCTACTATGTAGTGAGTTCGAGGCCAGCCTGGACTGTGTGAGACCAAGGTTTGTTTAAAAAAAAAAGTTTACTAGCAAAGTCGTTTGTTTTTTAGACAAGATCTCATTATGTAGCTTGGCTGACCTGAAACTCACTTAGACCAGGTTAGCTGGAACTCTCAGTGTTCTGCCTCCTGAATCCTAGGATTAATAGGGAGTTAAGTTGCAGGCATGGTTCACATTGTGTGGTCCCTACACGCACAAATTTAATTACTGCGGTTCACATTACAAGCCCTGATAATGGTTCACATTTCAGTTAGCCCAGGATTTGAATTATGAGCCTTGCGTAGAAGAATAGTCACTGTCCTCGGCTCACATATTGTGTAAATAGCAAATGTGCTCATGATTAGTGACAGATCACATCACTGCTTTCAAATTCAGCCAGCGTTTGGTCACTCGCATGTCATTCACAGTCTACAGACAGATAATTGTGCCCCCCCCAGCAACAAACATGATACTTTGTAAAATTGATAACTGAAATAAAGTTTATAAAATTGATAAATGAAAAGGGTGAGATGTGATCATCAAAAACGGCAATGGTGAAATGAAATTTCATGCAGACGTACGTAGAGTTCTAAAAGAAATAGCTGCTTATAGAAATGTTGAGGCCGCTTCCATCTGAGACTCCAGATACACAGCAAAGGAGTTTAGGGAAAGGACCTTTGGAAATCGGTTTTCTTTCTTTTTAAAAAAAAAATATTTATTTATTTGTTTATTTATTATGTATACAGTATTCGGTCTGCATGCTAGAAGAGGAATCCTGATTGAATTACAGATGGTTGTGAGCCACCATATGGTTGCTGGGAGTTGAACTCAGGACCTCTGGAAGAGTAGCCCGTGCTCTTAACCTCTGAGCCATCTCTCCAGCCCTGGAAACCGGTTTTCAAGACAAGGAGAAAGATGGCGCACAGCAGAAGTGACAGTCAGGAAACTTCACATTTGGAGAATTCTTGGAGACATCTCACAGTATTGGAAGCACAAGGGTTTTTACCTTGTGAAGCTATTGCAAGTTAGAAGCCATACAAAGTTAGAGTAGGACCTCACTGAGGTCCTGGAAAGATGCTTGCTACATATCATGAATCATTCACTAAAAAGAGGCAAGTGTTAGTCCAGCCTTGCTCCTCACATCTGCAGTCCAACACTAGGGAGGTGGAGGCAGAAGGGTCAGGAATTCAAGCTACATAGTGAGTCTCAGGCCAGCCTGGGCTACAAGAGATCTTATACTTAAAATCCAGATCAGGGAGAGGGAAGTGTAGTTCAAACTAGGCTTACGTTTAAAAAAAAACAAAACATTTGGCCAGGCAGTGGTGGCACAGACAAATCTCTGTGAAGTCAAGGCCAGCCTGGTCTACAAGAGCTAGTTTTAAAAAAAAAACTACAGAGAAACCCTGTCTCAAAAAACAAAACAAAAAGCCAGAAAGACATTCTAATGTTCAATACTTCTGATTCATTCATTTATTTATTTATTCATTTATGGCAATGCTAGGTATTGAACCTAGGGCTCTATGCATGTAGGCAAGTGCTATACCACTAAGCTACATTCCCAGGCCCTTTGTTGCTAATTTTTTACATTACAATGCTAAATAAGCACTTTAATATTTTTCATTTCCTTCTCCATTTGTAGCAAGTGTGGTTTAATGTTTTGGCAAAATTTGTCAAAGCTTACACAACCATCATAATTTCTGTCTCCTTCCCAGCTTCCGGTTGCACGCTACCCTGTGCCATATTGTACTGCATATGGAGACGGCCAGTGCTTAACTTCTGCGCCCAAAAGTCTCAACTAGAACTGATTTTCTAGAAAGTCAGGCCTGTTTATTTAGAAGGGTGCGTGCCTCTTTGTGGGAAGCTGAGAACTGGAAAGAGAATTGGGTGCCTTGGTTCCGTGCCCCAGGGCTGCGGAGGTCTCTGTCTTCCTAGAACAGTCAGGAGCCCACTGATGTAGGTCATTGTACTGCACCTGCGAGTATTGGAGCCAGCAGCCCTTGAACAGGTAGAATGCTGGACACCGTGAGTTTCTCCTGCTGAGCTGGTCAGCCAGGGCTTTGTAAAACTAGTACAAATATTAGGTGTACAAATAAAATCTTTCGTCAGCTTTGGTCACTTATGGAAAATATTTTTTTAAAAGAAAGACTTAAAAAAGTGTTTAAATGGATTTTTTATTTTTATTGCCTTAATTAAAACATTAGTATGATGTTCACCTTCCTAGATATGGACGGAGGGGGGAGGACCTAGGACTTACCACAGGGCAGGGAACCCTGACTGCTCTTTGGACTGGAGAGGGAGGGGGAGAGGAGTGGGGAGAAGGGGAGAGGGGTGGGAGGAGGGGGAGAAGAGTGGGAGGAGGGGGAGGGAAAGGGGAGGCTGGGAGGAGGTGGAAATTTGTTTTTTTTTCCTTTATTCTTTTATCAATAAAAAAAATAATCAAAAAAAAAAAAGAAAAAAAAAACATTAGTATGAAGTAATGGTCTAAATTTTAAAGTTTTTTTTTTCTTTTAGTTTTCTACAACTGTTTATTGTATGTGTACAAATGTCCCATGTACGCTTAGAGGTTAGAAATCAACTTTGGGCAGTGACTTAGCTCTTCCATCATGTGGGTCCTGGGGACCGAGCGGAAGTCATGAGGCTTCACAGCAAGTGCCTTTACTGCTGGCTCTGCTCTAACTTTTTTTTTGTAAAAAGCAGTTGTACTTTATTTTTAAGTGTTAATTACTATGAAGAAAATTAACACTTCTGAAGTGCTATGTGCCAGCAGCATCCTAACCACTCTAGATTTATGTAAATATATAGTCTTGCTTATACTGAAATTGGCTTTTATATTGGCATATATTAAGCTAAACAGACACTGTATTATTTGAGTTATCTAATAATTACACCTTTTAAGGACTTTCACTAAATAATTTAACTTAAAATGTCTAGTTAATAGTGAGATACAAAATTTGGAGGGGATTAAAGTCAGAAAATCTGAGAGTTGTGAAGACATTTGAAAGTAGAAGGCTGGGTCTTTCTCACCAGTGTTCCCGAAGCTGGACCTGACCCTTCCCTCCCAGGTACTTATGAAGAGTCATGAAGCCCTCACCAGCTGCACTGCACTGGCTGGATGGTCCAGCTTCCCAAGTTTGAGGTCCCTTTCTGAACTTTTGTCACTAAATGTAAAGTTGTTTATGTAGCTCTAAACCTACCATTTCTATTCCTTAAAGCACCCTTGACCAGGAAAACATTAGGGGGGTGACAATGAGCTTATCATCAAAATCCATAGTCTATGTGGGTGTGTGGACTGCACGCGTCCTGACAGTTCTGGTTGGGCCAGGCCTTCGCAGAGCTTTCTGTGCAGCTTTGTTGTTGATTTAGTTACCCAGCTCTGATCTTTAAAGTGATTCAGCATGTCTTCTGTCCCATTTGCTATTACTTTTTTCTTCTTGTCTGAGTCTGTAGATGCTTGGGTACAAGTCAGAAGCTTTTATGGAAAAGTTTGGGTAGATCTGTGTGGCTGTTGTCTGTCCTTTTTCTTATGGAATGTTCCACAGGGTAGTATTTTCACTGTGAACAGTTCATGGAACAAGTAAACTGTGTTTGACAAACAGACTTGTTCTCGGGGTTACTTTTGACCTTATTGTAAATCTAAGTCCTTGTTCGGAGTTGACGTTCTACCTGTCCTTAGTTCTTCATCTTCCAGACGTTGCTTATTTATGAGGCAGAGTAGGGTGAAGGCTTCTTGACACAGACATATTAGCACCTCATACTGTGCTTTTATCTCTTTTTAAACATACTCTTTGCTTAGAGCCTTTCTCCCCAACCCCCACCTTTAGGACAGGGTCTCAGTGTAGCCCAGGGTGACCTCAAAGTCACTATGTAGCTGAGGATAACTTTGAACTCCTGATTCTCCTTTATCTCCCCATTGCTGGGATTACAGATAGCTAGCTACTATCATAGTCATTATACCGAATTTCCCAGAAGATCCTTTCTCCTACCCTTTTCTTTGAGTTGGGGTTTTAGGAAGCTGCATGTTGGGTCCAGTGCAGAGATGACACAGGCTTCAAAGAATAGCAAGCCCCCAGTATGAGCATGCTCCTACTGGGCAGCATGGTTCCCAGATCCTGCTGGGCCTCTGCTGCTTGAAAGCAAAAGCATCGTTTTTGTTCATCAGTGCTTCTGTAGGAAAACAGACCCCCGGCTCCTGTCATCATTGTAGCTAAGTGCATGCACACAATTTGGCACCAGAAAGACCTTGTTTGGAAGCTGGATATTGGCTTCACCAAACTCCTCACCATGTAGGTTTTGTGACTTACGCTCATCTGTGAGGAAATGGACTGCAGCTACATTAGAAGGTTTCTGAGGCCCAGATGAGATGGCAGGCAGCGCTTAGCACAGATCTAGGAGTAGTTAACAGATGTGTGTATTTATCTGTATTGAGTCCCTGCCATCATTACCAGGGTGTTGCCCGACAAAGCACACAATGCCCAGGTGGGTAAAGGGCATGGAGAAGAACCACTCGAGACAGTTTCAGGGAACAGCAGGTGCTTTTTTGCATGTGAGCGACTACTTACGCAGTGGAAGCCTATGGACTGTGATTGGTTAGCACGTTACCTCGGATTGGATAGTGAGCGCTCAGAGCACCAGGGTCTCTATGGGGAGAGACATGGAGAGTGCAGGCATGTCCACGGCCAACTACTTCAGAGTTCAGTGTGCCAACGTCTGGGGCATGGTGTGCCATGCTTCTTGTTCAGAAACACAGTGTACTAGGTGGGCTGGCTGCCAGGTCATGCCTGCATCTTATCTTACAAGTTCCTGCTATGTCCAGTGTTGTCCTAGGCATTGGGAACATAAGACAAAAAAGACACAGTCATTGTCTCCAGCACCTCATAGCCCAGTGGTATAAATCTATCTAGAGAAAAAATTATGATAAAGTAACTATTAAACTTGACTATTTTTTTATCTTTTTTAATGTCAAGGGACATCTTTCCACTCAAGAACTTTTTTCAAAAAATTGATTATTTTGGGAACTGGAACAATGTGTCAACCTTTAAGTGTGTGAATTATTCTTGCAGAGAGCCCAAATTCAGTTCCCAGCACCCACATTGGGCAGCTCACAACTACTTGTAAGTCTAGCTCCAAGGAATCCAAGCCCCCTTTCTTACCTCTGTGGACACCTGGGCTCCTATGTGCGTGCTCGCGCGCGTGCACACACACACACAATTTAAAAAATAAATAATAGTAATAAGTCTCTTAAGTGGATTGTTTTGATAGTAAAAGTTAATGGCTATTAGAACATTCACATTGCTGCATTTGGCTAATGCTCTGAGAAGGAGGAAGCAGGGAGGAACTGCTTTGCTGGGAGGCCCTGGCGCCTTAGCCTTGGAATCGTCTCCTGAAATTTCACATAGGTACGCGATTTTCAGGAAGTTGGACTAGAGTAATACGGTCAGATGGTACGTGAGTTATAGACTGTCAGTGAAATCCTTCCCTTCTCGCTTTCTCTCTTTGTCTTCTGTTTCTTCCATTGTGTGTGTGTGTGTGTGTGTGTGTGTGTGTGTGTGTGTGTTTTATGCAAATGTATGGGCATGTGGAGCCCAAGGTTGAAGTTGGGAATCATCTCAATTGTTCTTACTGCCTCACTGAGACAGACTCTCTCAGTCAAACCCAGAGCCCACGGATCTGACAGGTCCTGCCAGTCACATTGCTCTGGGGATCCCATCTCTCCCTTCCAAGGCTGGAATTACAGGCCACTTGTTACTGCCATGGGCTTATGGAGAGCTGAACTCCAGGCCTCATTTCCCTGGCCCCCCCAAGATTTTCTTCCCTTAAGGGGGCTATTTTGGGCTGGCCAAATGGTTATCAATTAAGAGCGTATACTGCTTTTTCAGAAGATCAGGGTTCTACTCCCACCACCCACATTAGGTAGCCCACAACCACCTGTAACTCCAGCTCCAGGGGTATCCTTGGGCATCAGCACTCACGTGCACCCACATACACACACACACACACATACACATACACACACACACACACACATACACACACACACACATACACACACACATATACACACACATACACACACACACATACACACACACACACACCACACATACACACACACATACACACACACATATACACACATACACACACACATACACACACACACATACACACACACACATACACACACACACATACATACACACACACATACACACACACACATACACACACACACATACACACACACATACACACACATACACACACACACATACACACACACATACACACACACATACACACACACATACACACACACACATATACACACACACACATACACACACACACACATACACACACACACACATACACACACACACACACACACACAAGATAATAAATCACTTTTTGAATGAGGTTGTCTTAATTCTCGAGCCAGCTCGAGTAGGTGGAGACTGGAATGCCTTTGAAATGTTGTAATTGAGGCCAACTGCTTTTTGATATGAAAATCGGCCTTTCTTGATTTGTTTTTGCGCATCCCACACAAGAGTGAGACACAACCCCAGGGGAAACCGAATGCTAGCCGGAACCGAGTCGTGGAGCTTCAGGAACTAAGAGAAAAGATCTCGAAGTCCCTTTCTTAAACTCTCAGGGAGATCTGAAAGAGCTGGTACTGATTTGCATACACCTCTAGCTCCGAGGCCTGCCCACTGTCTCATCTCTGATACTGAATCCCTGGCTTGTTTTCTAACTGAATGTCAGTTTTGACCTGACCTTAAGATCTCCCATGGGTTCTTGTTTACTCTTGAGCCAAATTTATGAATCTCAAGTTTATAAAGCACTGCTGTTGCTTCAGCCCATTTTAGGAGTCATCCAGAAAAATCCAAAATGGTCCCTAATTCCAAGTGTCTGAACACTCTTACTATGTTATCAAACTTAAAAACTGCGTATAATTTGTTTCTAATCTGTTTTCCTAGCTTTCGCGTCGTTTCTATCTCAAATGAATAGGCCTGTGGCTTCAATTTAGTTGTGTTGAATTGTTTGGCTGTAACTTAAGTGGTAATGGAGACCATTTGCCAGCTGTGGAATCTGCTGTGTTTGGATCTGACAGCTGGCTGCTCTCAGTCTCTTGGAGCTTTTTATTTTGCAGGACTGGGAGGGTGGGAACAGCAGAGGAAGAAAGTAGGCCGCTTTATTTAATAATGTGTTTGTTTGCTGACTCCGGTAATGGCTTTGGACAGCTATTTGAACAGCTGCTTTTTAAATGTCCTTTTGTTTACTGTTTAAGTTTTCAAAGCTTGTCTTTAAAGTGTACTTGTCTACTCTTTAACTGGTGTTCCTTCTTTATTAAACATATTTTAATATGCTCTACTCCCATGGCCTACGCATACTTTGATGATATAAGCTAATTTACTAAAAAAGAATTTTTAAAATTTCATAGGTCAAACCAAAAGTGGCTTATACTTTCTTGGTGTCTTTTTTATTATAATTAAGTTTTTTTTTAATTTGGCAAGCATTACCTTTTGAAATTAAATTAGAACCACAGTTTATATTAACTGCCAAAGTCTTCTAACAAGTAGCTTATCTACATACTCCAGACAAGTTATAAAGAAAAACTAACAAGAGTAATTATATGTATATATAGATATATTTATATCTACATATAATTGCATTCTGTGAAAATTAGGTAGGAAGTATACAAACACATACAAAATAAGAATATAAATTTGGATTTATTTATTTGTCAGACTCCTTACTTAGTATGTTTAAGTAGACTTACTGTAGATGTCTTCGTGCTGAGTGAGCATTTTATTCTGTATTTATTTATAGGTGAGAGACCTGTGCATTGCTTATATGCTGGTGACGTTGACTTATCTCTATATTGGTTTCCTGGTTTTTGCCTCATTTCCTTCACCTCCATTATCCAAAGATTGTATTGAGCAGGTAAGGCACTGTGTACACCTGTGTGACTGTGTGTGCGTAGCAGGGAGATCAGTCAGGCCTGGACTTGAACGCCACCTCCACCTTCCCCATCCTTTCCGCGTTTCTGATTTCTCTTGCATCCAGTAAAATCACATGCAGGCTCCATTTGATAACTTCTGGAGTAAGCTTTGCATACTCTGCAGCTTGTGTGCCCAGGTGACCACTCTCACGTACACACACTTCTCTTTGTGTACACCAATTACCAGTGTTCACATGGGTTTCTAAAGCCTCCGCCTAGAATCCACTGAAGTCCCTGATTTTCCACAGCTTACTTGTGGAAACATCCTGGATGAACCGGTTTTGATTCACCTATAGGACTCTAGTTTAGAGACTGAGTGAAAAGGAGCAAAACAAGGCAGACTATTTAGCTAATATGTGAGAGCTGGGGAGCAGTAAGAGAGAAATCCTTCTCTAAGCAGTTGCAGTGAAACTTACACATAGTAACATCTTGGGTACTAAAGAGTTTCTCATGAAGAACAGCATTTCACGGGTGATTTCCTAGCCAGAGTTCAGTGATCATGTTTTAAGCCAGTTAAAAGGTGTGTTTCAGCAGTGCTGATAGTAGTGTTCCCTGTTGTGTGATAGCTGAAAATGTTCTCCTCTTCATTGTGTTGTTTGGGGAAGTTCTTTGGCAGCCAAGTGTTTGCTGCAATTTTCCCTGGTATGAATAACCCCACATAAAGCTGACTCTCCTGGGAATAGGAATATGTGTGGTATTCATAGTTGGAAGGGAAAAAGTAATTCTGAGTTAATTAACTTTTCAGATACCAAACTGAAATGAAGAAAACGAGCCAATGTGTAAAAGTAAATCCTTTCTACTTAGCGCTAGCCGGCAAGCCTTGTTGGCACCAGGTGACAATGCGCTCTCACCATGCACACTCTTTGAAGTGCTGGTGTCACTGGAGGCCACGCAGGAGAACGATAGTAACGATCCAATGCCGTTTAAATAAATCAGGAGCAAATTTACTTATTGCATATAAACTGTTTAGAGCTGTTTCTTGGTCTGTCTGTTGTGAAGAACAAGGACCTCTTTATTGTTTAAACGTTGTCGTTTTCTGACCAGAATTTTTATAAAAAAGAATATGCCAGTTCCAATGTTTTATCAGTTTCTAAATATGTAATTTCGGTTTCTGTACTCACCTCCTGACAAATAGTTAGCAAGCAGTTTGGCATCAGTTCCTAAAGCGCTCTTTGGATATTGCCTGTGTTCACAGTAAGCAGAAAATGTTGTGGATTTGAATGTGCTGCCCTGAGTGTTGACATGACTCCGTTGTCTTTCTTGGACTAGAACTTCTTAGACAACTTCCCTAGCGGTGACATCCTGTCCTTCATTGCAAGGATATTCCTGCTGTTCCAGATGATGACCGTCTACCCACTCTTGGGCTACTTGGCCCGCGTTCAGCTCTTGGGCCATATCTTCGGTGACGTTTATCCTAGGTAAGGGTTCTTCTCTTGGCCAGCAAGATGTGCCAAGCAACAAATGACTGTGCAAACAGGTCAGTTTAAAGTTTGACTGATCCTTTTGCTATAAAAAACAATTTTGCCTAATGAAAGTGGTTACTAAGGATAGATCACAGGGTCCTTTTCCCAGAAGAGCTTTAAATAGAGATGCCACTCCCTTGACCGGGACAATCTGGTGTCCATCCCTTCCAGGAGAGTCAGTTAGCTCTGCTGTCTATTATTATCTATGTGAGGATTTAACTGCTACTAAGGACACCTTGCTAAGAAGTGCATAGCACTTAGAACCTATGTTGCTGGGTTGCTCAAGAGAGCCAATATTCTTACTTATTGATTTCAATACACATATGTTTATTAATAGCTGTACATTTCTACAGAAATGCTCAGTTGTGTAGAATTGAAGGTGAGGCGGAGAATGAGTTCAAGTTCTTATTTCATACATAGCAAATTTGAATTGCTATGGCAATTCTTGCCTCTTGATGGGCCTAAAGGAATTGTGCATCCTTTTGAATAAGATCTGTTCAGGTAGTTACCCTGATCCAAGAGAAATTTCCACAGAACATCATTGTGTTTTCAGGATTCCCTGAAGATGTCTTGAAATCCCCTGGTTAACCCTTACAGTAAATGTTACAAAAACTACCCAGCCATATTTTATTGGGAATATATTAGCTTTGGGAGTGGAGGTGTTGGGTGAGGGTATCACTATGTGGCCAGAGCTAGCCTGGAACTCATTATCCCACCTCAACCTTTCAAATGGTGGGATTGTAGGTGTGAGTGGAATATTTTAAAGGAAGAAAATTTATGAATATAATATAGGAAAACATTATATTTATGCTAACATACTAAAAAAGGGTAACAGTTCCTGTTTGCAGACTGTCCCCTCATGAAACAATTCAAGTCAAGGGGTACCAGGTATTCTTGCCACATTGATACAGTGTCCTCTTGGACATTGATGAGTAGCAAGCCACAGTTGTAACACTTCTAGAACTTCGGCATTCAGAAAATACAGAGTTTCTGTTTGTTACTCCATTAACTCTACTGTATTTGTTTCACCAAAATAAAATAAACCCAGTGAGAGATGAAATATTTCTGGGCTAATGCAGCCCTCTTGTCTTTGACCATTTTTTGCTTTGTTTTGTTTGTTTGTTTGAGACAAGGTGTCCCTGTGTAACAACCCTGGCTGCCCCGAAACTCACTACTTAGACCAGGTTGGCCTTGAACTCAGAGAGCCACCTGCCTGTGCCTCCCTAAGTGCTGGGATTAAAGACCACCACCCAGCTTTCTTTCTTTTTCATTTTTTTCCTTTGGGAGAGGGTTCGCTGTTTTAGTCGTGGCTATTAGTGTGGTTTTTCTTCTTGTAAAAAAGTCTGAGAATTCCCTTTTGTGCTCAAGTTATGTTTCTTCCCTCTGACAAGAACACAGTGTCATTTCCCCTGTAGTTGCATATTCTACAGACAGGGCATGATGGTCTTGAACTCAAGACTTCTTTATACTCTTCAGCTTTATTGAGTATTACCAGTAGCTTTCATTTTGAAAGGTACATTATCAATATTTAATGTAAACTGTTGTAGAAGTGGGGAGGGCCTGCCACCCCACTAGCTTACACCCAAAATAATCGCACAGAAACTGTATTTATTTAAACACTGCCTGGCCATTAGCTGTGGCCTCCTATTGGCTAACTCCCACATCTTGATTTAACCCATTTCTAATATTCTATGTTCACCACGCGAGACTCTGACCAGCCTTCGTCTCAGGCAGGAGAGCCATGAGTCTGCCTGACTCTGCTCTTCTTCCCATAGATTCCTACCCTCTAATTTTTTCTTTAGATTTTCTTGTTTAGTGAAAATCCAACTAGCTTTTTTCCAAATTGTTTACATAATTCTTGTTTATCTACATAAATAATGATGTTATTTTTAATAATTTTTACTATATTCTTTCAGGTAAACTATTGATTTTCTTAATCTATAATTTTCTTACTTTTTATAAGTACCTTAATAGACTTCTTCATACTTTTGCTTTCCCAAGATATCACAAGTAAAATTATAGATACAATATGCACTCTACTGCACACTGCTAGTTTGTACCTGTGAAATTTGCCTTTTTATAGAGCTGGATAAAAAGGCCGGCTTCACTGTCTCATCACCAGCACTGAGCAGTGTATTTCAGTGTTGTTGGCAAATCAAAGACAACCATTTGAAAGGTGAAAAAAAAAACAAAAAAAAAAAAAAAAGAAAGGTGAAAAAAATGAATTTTAATTGTCCTAAATTATAACTTACCTATTTTATGTCTTTTCTTTCACATAAACTCTCTTTTACCTTCTAGCATTTTCCATGTGCTGATTCTTAATTTAATTATTGTGGGAGCTGGAGTGACCATGGCCTGTTTCTACCCAAACATAGGCGGGATCATAAGGTACAGCCGTGCACACATGCTCTGTTGCCGTTGTTGCTGCTGATGCTCTAACTGAATGAATCTCTGAGTGTTGAATACTGGTGGTGCTCCCGTGTACGTCCTGCAGTTTGCGGGTGCTCGGTAAACTGCACTTTTGCTGATCTTTGGTAGAGAAGCAGCTCTGGGAGCCCCACCGTCCCTCAGCTACCTTTCCCTTCTTCTTACCTTTCTCATTTTCCATTGTGTTCCTTTTATCTGAAACAAAAAGTTATTTTCAATATACATGACTTCTTAGGTGTGCCTAGGAAGTCCTTATAGGTCAATAACATGTCCAACTCTAAGTACGTTTCTACTTAAAAAGCGAGATTAGATCAAAACTAGGGGAAATGTGGCAGATTGAAGGCGGTAGGGATAAAGTTGATTCAGACTGTCACTAAAAATTCGCTCAGAATAATCTGAGGCCTTCCTTGATATGAACAACAGACAGAGTGAAATGCCTTCAAAATAATCTGATGTCTTCCTCAATATAGACATCAGATTGAGTCACTTGTGAAGAACCTTTCCTAAGAAGGTAGCAGGCAATAAAAGAAGAAAGTGCTCTGTGGTGCCAACTTAGTCTATAAAACAGATCAAGATGAAAGCCTGTCTCCAGATGTGTCTGAGATATAAGTAATGGATAAAAACTGTTTGCCATGCAGATATAAAAGCAAGTAGGAAATAATATTTTTATTAAATTCAAATGTAATAAGTTTTAAACTCAAATGTCAGTAACAATGACAAATTTTGTTGCAAAATGAGACTGAGTACAATTTAATTTATTTAAATTATTCTGTATTCACCTTAATTATAGGTCATCCACAATGCAACAAGAGCATTAACACAGCAAGTTTTCATTTTGCAGGTACTCGGGAGCAGCATGCGGCCTGGCTTTCGTGTTCATATACCCTTCTCTCATCTACATAATTTCCCTCTGCCAAGAAGAGCGTCTGACATGGCCTAAATTAGTCTTTCACATTTTCATCATCATTTTGGGCCTGGCGAACCTGTTTGCTCAGTTTTTCATGTGAAAACTGTTTTCCCGCCATTTCTCGTGGTATTCTGAACCTTGGCGACGGTTCTGCATAAAAGAACTTGAAAATGCTGTCGTTGCTGTAATTCTAAGTGTTTGTCTCAGATAGCTGAAAGCGAGGGAAACGCTGGTCTGCTGATAACTATTTTTGTACTGGAGCAGGGAGGGATGATGTGGATGGTCTGAACCCTTTGCCTTTCTTGGGGACCCCATCCCAGGCATCCAAGTAGAAATATAGAAGGAATCACACTGGTTTTTTGTTGATAAGTATAAGGTAGGTGGATGTGTTTTGCCTACAGCTAGGAATCTCAGGGGTTGGATCCAGGCGGCATGTTGCCAGATCCTGTTTCTGTTGCAGGGTCCTCTCGTCCACTTCCTCACTTGCTGGACCATTTCTTCAGTTTACCCAAACTGCTGCTGTTTCCAACAGTAAAACAAATACCTCATTTTAAAAGAAGTTTCCATGGCATCATTATTAATTGAATGAATTCCTAACTAAATACTTCATCTGAAGAACAAAAAAAATAAATGTCAATGATATCAGTCCCAGAAAACGCCTGTAAAATAAGCGCAGTGGGCAGCTGGTGGGGACAAGAGGTCCAGGGTTTGTGCCACCCTCAGTTTCATGGCCAGTGTGAAACCAGCCTAACCATGTAAAACCTTGTCTCAAGGCACCGAGAGAAAAACAAAAGAAAACGTCTGTCAGATAAACTTGTGCAGAGGTGGTTGCTGTCTGACTCGGAATTCTAATCCAGTTCCAGGGACCTAGATTGAGGTTGCAGTTCCCAAGCCAGATCTCACACATGAACATGTTCACAGACCCAGGGTCCTCGATCATTGCATGGACTGCCGTGAAGCCTAATGAAGAAAGCGTGATGGACAGCATGTGGGGCCCTTCAGAAGAACAGGGAATAGCTAGAAAGGGTGGGACTCGCCCAGGGTATCCTGAGTCATTCTGGTCCAGGTGTGACCTCCAGGGGCCAACACCATCCACCATTCCTCTAGTGGGAGGGGAAGAATGTTGTCTGCACAAGAAAAACTCCTGTCTGACAAGAAGATTGAGAAAGAAACCCAGGTCCTAGAGTTAACACTCTTCCCATTTCCATTCTGACCTGAAAGCTGAACGAGAATCCAGATGTCTGTCTTCCGTGTAACACGGTGTGTGCTCCACTCAAAACTACTGACATTTAGAGCGCTCTAATTTGGGGCTAAATTGTTAAAAATGTATCATAATTCCACTTTCGAGGAGTGTGAAGATTGTGTCGTGTGAAGAGTGTCCTTGGGGAAAAGCAGGTGAAATGGTTTCTGTAAACCTAGTTAGGAGCTCCAGAATTAAGATCAGCTTTGATTTCTTTCAGCATGGCTTATGTCCTGTTGGAGTTACAGATCTGTGTTTATAAGAAGCTGTCATTCCTAATACTTTTTAAAGTCTCATTATGAGAACTGCCAAGCACATACACAAATAGGATAATATGGAAAACTCCGCCCACCCATCCCCGGGTCTAGTAATTATAGACTTAGCTGAATTTCCTTCACCTGCTCCTTCCCGCTTTTTTCTTTTCTGACATATTTAAAAACCAATCTCAGACATTATGTCATTTCATTTCTGCAAACCTTAATATTCAGCTAATAACCCGAACTTTGAGCCTAGTCCCATTTATCATGGAGCCAGTCCCCAAAGCGCTGGCTAGCAGAAATGGCTGCAGAAGCCCTTTGGACCGTCTGACTGCAGACTTGCTTTCTTCAGAGGCATTTGCGTCAAAGCTGGGTGCTTTGAGAGATGTTCCGACTTAATCTCTGTATGTTCGTGGTAGTTTCTTTTCTCTTTGAGAACTTTAGAAACAACCGTCATTGCTTTTTCCACAAAGGCATTCCTGAGTGCTTTAACACATCAAAGATGTGCTATGCTTTAGTAATCAGGGTGACTGGATGTGTTTTGCCTATTTCATAGATAAAGGGAATATGGCAGGGGATGCTACTCTCTGGACAAAAAAGAATGTGGATTTATGCTTTTGTTTTCTAAAAGAGATTTGATCATTTAGACTTCCTAATTCCCTGTTAGAGGAGCCAGATGGCTTTGTCTCCTCAGTCTCTTTCGGAGACTCCTTTGGCCTGTCACTTAGCCGAGTCAAGACTCATGAGTGTGTGTGTCCTGGCTCCTGCCGAGAATGACGCTATAGGAACTCACACGCAGTTAATCTGACTTGCTCTCTCTCCTCTCCTCTCTTAAACTGTCTAATTAAACTGCTTTCGCTTTTTGCTCTGATGTAGTCAGCCTTTGGATTTAGCTTCTTTAACACACAGCTGAGGACACTAAGATTTAGAAGGAATCGTTTCGAAGGGTCTTCCTGAGAAATCCTATGCGGGAAGGAGAAAAAAATGGGGATAAGATTTATACCTGTGGATGATGGTGCAGTCATTGCCATCAGCACACTCCAAAAATGTGTTTGGAATAAGGAGTAAATGCGCCCGCTGGAAGCTACTGTCTCAGAGGGAAATGCTCCGTTTACATCAGATGTGTTTCCTAAGCCCTGCGCAGCTGTTGACTGTCATAGTGGGCTTGTTTTCTGCTTCTACTTGAACTTTACCACGAAAATGTTTGTGTGTTTTTAATTGTCATTCCCATAATTGTTCTGTGTAAATAATTGAATGGTCAATGTTCATGAATTTTGAGGAGCTAAAGCCATGTCTTAAAGCATGCATCTTCAAGGGGCTTTTAGTCTAGGGAAGAAAGAGTGCTCACCAGCTCGTGGGGATGGTGGGGACTGTTGGAGCCCGTGACATTCTGGGGAGGGACTGTCCAGCGGCAACTCCCCAAAGTTACGCTCACTCTGCTCACCAGCTAATAGAATGATATGTTCCATGTATTTGCTTTTATTGGGGCAAGTTTTCTCTAAAACTTACTTTGTGACATTTACTTGATTCTTTTTGCATTCTTTTTTCTTCTTTATTGTCACTAAAGTATTTAAGTCCTATGGCTCTTGGACAGAAAGCATAGTTAATATGAGATGTAATTAGTGATACACTGGGTGCTACAGACAGAGTCTGTAATCTTCAAATGTTTAATTTCTTTAATATGAATATTCAAAATGTCAAATGTTTACATTCGTTGATATGATAGTATTTTGCTTTGTCTCTGTTACCGTGATAAAATACTATGGCCTGAAGCAAGAGTCTATTTGGCTTACATTTCCAAAGAGGGAGTCGGTGTGGTCAGGACGGCACGGGAGGAGTAACAGAGCAGGGCCGGCAAATCACATTTCCTCTGCGCGTAGAAAACCAAGAGTGTAAACACTGAGTGAGTGGGGAGAGGTGGAAACTCACAGCCCACCCCACCCCACCCCAGAACTCCAGTTCCTAAGTTTCAGGACTTCTCCACACAGTGGGTCCCCAAACCAGTTGAGGACCAAGTGTTCAGACCCATCAGCCCATGGGGAGATTCCTCACCGAAACCCCACAGGTGATAAAGCAGAGAATACGGTGCTGCCTGTTTTCCTTACCCAGTATTGCCATGTTGCTTTTTAGAAGTCGGTAGTGATTTGGGTTTTGTGTTTAACTTGACTTCATACCAACTTGAATGTTCAAAAACAAACCCAAGTCTCGCTGGTGCCTAACCGTCGTGTGTCACCCGCCTGTGATCCAGAGTGAAATGAATCCCCGATGTCACACACACACACTGGCCCGGCTGACCCCGCTCTCACTGTCGCTGCCAACCTCACTTAAAATTGTATAAACACGTATTGTAAAACAGCTCTGATGGGAACCTCAGAATCCAAACAGTGTTCTCTGATATGTGATTTGTCTTTTTATAGAAAAAAAAGGAAATTAAATCAGAATTATTTTGAAAACAAGTATCTCTGGGATTTTGTTTAGGAGACTTTGGCTAGGAAATCCTATTGCCTCCTAGCAGTGGCCACAAGCAGAAGCAGCTGGTTCTGCATTCTCAAGTGACTGTGCCTCTGGCTCACATCAGACTACACGGCGCCTTCCTTAAAGTGACGATCTTCTAGGAAAGCCTGTAGCACATTAACTGAAACCTAAGGTGACATCCCGTAAACCGTGGCTCTCGGTAAGTGGTGCCCAGTTTCTGGCCAAAAGCTTTGGAAAAAAATCGTAATTTCCAGAACCTTTGAAACTAATAAACATCCTAATTTTCTGGCTTCTTTAGATTACTCCCCCCCCCACACCAAATATAATTTTTTTCTTGATTTCTCCACTCTTATGGAAAGTTAAAATAAGACTTGTAAAAAGTAATAATGCCCCTCTGTTTATCTCGGACTATGCCTCATAGTCCCAGAGTAGGAATGAGGAGGTTCACTCAGACACTCCCCTCTGCCTCTCAATCACAAGCAGGCCAATAATGTTTAGTCATAGCAGGCCTCAGGATGCGTTTGTTCAGTCAACTAGTCAGGATTCCACTGAAATGGAAATATTAGATGTTATTATCTAGGGTTTTCCTAAGACTCCTCCCCCATGGAGGGTGCTGGAGGGGCACCTTGGTGGTACAACACTTGCCTGCAAGCACGAGGTCCTGGGTCTGATCCCAGCACTACAAAAGGAAAAAGAATTGGGTCAGTCAGGTTCCAGATTAATCATTCAATACTTGAGTGCTTACCGAATGCCGGACCTTGTGCTAAGCACTGAGCGTGCTGTGGTGAACAGGCAAGGTGTGGTCCCAGCAGTGGCCCAGCCACTGAGTCACCCTCCTTAGATGCCACTGAAGTACCCAGCTTCTGCCCTCTCGGTGCCCTGTCTTCGTCGAGGCCTGTGGTATGTGATTGGAGGAGCTGAGTGTAGAAGGCCAATGGGATAGATAGGTGGGACTTCCCAGAGCGAGCTATGTTTCTACATCCCAGGTCAACTCTAGCACTGAAATGATTTGTGCAAAACCAGAAGGTCCCATAGAAGAACAAATGACCTGGTGCATGACCTGCTGGAGTAATGATGGGTTTCTAGGTGAATCACTTCCCTTGTCGCTTTATTGTTTATATTGCAAATTTTTCCTTAAGCAATGTCTGAGATAAATCATGACAAAGATTTGTAGAAATATGTATACATATTGCCATGATGGAAGCCACCTGCCTTCTGTGAATCTTCAGTACAGTTAAGATAGATGCCTTTTCCTATTCTATTGTTATCATCGTGATTATTATTTAGGCTCTCGTAGGTCCTCCTGGCTTTGAACTCTCTGTGTAGCCAAGGATGTCCTAGAACTTTGCATCCTCTCCCTCCAGCTCCCAAATGCCAGGAGCACAGGGAGATCTTACCAGGCCCGGCCGAAAAAGACCTTTGGTTCCAGGGACAGGTCCAGGCTTTACACCAGCTGACACCTACACAGTTTGGAGTTGCCTCTTTAAGGAACAACACAGAATGTGGAACCTCAGCTAGGAAGTAGCTCATACAAATGAGGAACCCTGATGTGGCTGTGTTAGCTTCTAGACGCAGGCCGTCTGGGACAGGTGGGAAATGTGAGGAACTAGGGTAGTGATGGGCACCATACATGAGTTTCCCTGCGACCTGGAGAGCTATTTTTTTTTTCTGAGACAGGGTTTCTCTGTATAGCCCTGGTTGTCCTGGAACTTGCTCTGTAGAGCAGAGATCCATCTACCTCTGTGGCGTGCACCACCACCACCTGGCTGAGAACTTTTACCAAGCCTGAGTTTTTATTTCTGGAAGGACAAGCTTAGATGCCAATCTAGAAATAGTTAATTTGGGGTGGAGATAGGACATTTTCCTTCTTCAGGTTGGAGAGTTTGTGCCATGGTGTGAGTTCTACAAGCTTCTTTTTTTTTAAACTATGTATTTTGTTTTACTGTTCTGAGACAGTCGGGTTGTGTAGCCCTGCCTTGCCTCACACTGTGGCACACTCCTGTCTGTCTCCAGAGTGCGAGGATTCCAGGTGGACGCTACCACACCTAGCTTTTCTTTCCTTTTCCTTTCTTTTCTCTGAGTACTAATATGCAAACAGTGATTTGTCTGTGGAGGAGGAACTTACTGGGCTCTTGGCACAGGAAGCCAGCTTCCAAGGTGACATTGAAGTAAGGTCACATTTATTTCTTTGTGTTCTGCCTCCTTCAGTAAAGAATGCTTCTATTAAAGTTAGGATCAGCTTTAGAGGATTAACTGTTTTAGGAAACTAATTGGAAATTCACGTCATTCTTGGAAGAGAGGAAACTAAAACTTGATCCAAATACATAATCTTTATTACTCATCAGTGCCGTACGTGCCCAGAGCCCAGGCCAGAGCCAGAGGTGTGTACTGATGGTCCTCGGTTTGGAAGCTAAAGACAGTGCCATTGTTCCCGGTGCCACTAGAACCCTGCTTAGTCTGAAAAAGACTGGGCCTCTCCCGACGAAATCCTCCCCACCACAGTGGAAAAGTGGGCACGGGCTTTGAAACAGAGAACTACAAATTAACAGAAGAGAAGAGGGCTCAAGAACAAACAAATGGCCACGACCCAGATCAGCCTCGGAAACAGGCTCGGCACAATCAGGTGTACGAAACAAAACCACCGCGTGCGTCTCTTCACGTGACCTGGCGAGAAAGGCACGTTCATAAAGGCAGGCCAACGTAAAACAGGCATGGGGCAATGTTTACCCGAAAATAGCCGTGGGAGACTTTCTAGAGACACAGAAGCTGTAACGTGGGCTGTGATGCTGGTTACACAGGCAACTCTAACCAACGCCCAGTGAACTAGCTGCAATGTGGACACACGAAAGCCCACCTCCGTACACCTTAATGAGGAAAATGAGAGGCGTCAATTTCTGACAGGAATGCTGTGTAGTTTTTTAACTTCACAAGTGTGTAACAAATGCCAGGAAAGATATTTGTAAAGTCCAAGGTAAACGTGTGAAATTAAAAACCTTTGTTTGAACATTTACATGGGAAAAGAGCTTGATGCTTAACAAATATGAACTCTGTTTACCTCTGGGTGTACTTTATTTCTTGTCTTTTGTTTACCCATATTGTCTAATGTTGAAATGCATTGTGTTATATGAGGTAAAAGTAATAAATGCCTTTTCTTTTTAAAAAAAAAAAATCCATGGGCTCCTTATCACTTAAAACAGTAGATACCTTTTTTGATATTAATAGCAAAATTTCTGCCATAGTAGTATATGCTTTCAATCAAATTTCAGGCCAGCCATGCCTTCATAGTGAGACCATGTCCCAAAATCAAATTCCAGGCCAGTGAAATGGCTCAGCACTTAAAGGTGCTGGCCGCCAAGCCTAATAACCTAAGTTCGATTCCTGGGATCCACATGATGGAAGGAAAGAACTAACTCTTGAAAGTGGTCCTGTGACCTCCACCTGCACACTGTGGCACCTGTGTGGAAAAATAAATATTGAAATTTTTTCAAAAAATTTAAAATTTCATAATTGTGTTTTTAGTTTTTAATGGCTTTTGGGAGGGGGTTTTGGTTTTGGATTTGGGGCAGGGATCTCACTATATAACCAGGTTGCCTGTGAAATCAGTGTTTATTAATTGATAAAAAATAATGATAATAAAATTTGCATGGTCATTCCACCACTGTAATCCCACCGTTTGGAAGACTGGGGCAGACAAATTGCTATGTGTGGAGGATAGCCTGGGCTATAGAAAGAGACCCTGACTCCAAATAGCACTGAGAGTGACAGTCACATTCTATGCCACCTTGAATATATATATATCGAACATAACACACGTTTCTGGCTTCTCCAGTCTGCACTACAAAACCCTTTCAGAGAGCTGAGCTCCGTGGTCCACAAGGCCTCATGGACTCGTTATGGGCAGGTGCGTGGCTAATATTATTATTAGTCCCAGAAAAAATATGAGCGAATGCACAGAGGACATGGGCATGACTTTGGGCCGTTGATTGGAAACTGCTTCCCAGAGTAAGGTCCCTTTGAATTAAGGTTTAGAGAAACTGAGAAAGAGAGAGAGAAGCTCTGAGTCCATTGTATAGGAAATTGGGAGGAGCCCCCACTGTTCCCGACCCTCAGACTCGCCAGTTATCCTTCCCACCCAGACTTCCCTTTCTCCTCGTTGGTCTGCGTTTTGCGAATAGTGTGGGATTATAGGTATGAATGACCGTGACCAATTCGTCACTGTCTTTTATCAGTCAAAAAACCAAAACACCCCACTGGCGATAAACGTCCTTGTTCAGATGCTGGATTGGCACTCCAGTCCCCTGGTAGAGCGGGCTCACTGGGACATGTCTACATGCCGAGAAAACAGCATCAGAGAAGGCTCAGTGTCTGTCCTGGCTTTCTCGGGGGCTAGCTGAAGAGGGTGAGTATATGTCACATGACCTCTTGATTCTGTTTGGTCTTCTGCACACTGGAAGTGGTTGTAATGCATCCCTTCCTAACTCAGGGCTTAGAAGGTTCTAGAACATGCTTAGGGCCTTGTTAAACCAATACACTGCACCATTACTGTTTCAGGACTAGTTCTATCATTCCATCTTTGGAACGTCCAGACCACTCCTGAGGCGCTTCACAACCCAGAGACATGACACTGAGTTGGAAGAATCCTGTCCCCTTTGTGCTGACAGTTCAGCCATTCTCGGGTAAGTAGGCAGTGTGACATCGCAAAGTCAGGACACAAAGCACATCACACAAATAGGACTATGTAGTTCTAACTCTGTTGGAGAAAGCATTGCTCTTATGCAAAAAAGGATAGGAATATACTACTGCCTCCTTCTGAATCCAAAGAAGAAATGAGTACCCGGAATGTACTGGAGAAACGGAGATATGCATAGATGTAGGGCTGTGGGGTTATTTCATGGTCGTAGGGCCAATGAGACCAAAGCCTGTAGTGTAAGTTTCTCTGAGAGAAGGACAGGCAGGGCCCCTGACTGCAGGGGTATTTTGCAGATAGGATTCTATGGGGCACCTCGGTCTTCTTCAGCTGATTGGATGAGGTTCACCCAATTATGGAAGGTAGTCAGCTTTACTTAATCCTACTGAGTAGAGGTAGGGGTAATCTCAGTTGTCTAGCACGCACAGGGTCTAACTCCCTGCCCTGATTTAAGTGCTAATTGTGTATCAAAGCAATACAGAAGCTTCCAAGAACTAGTCAGATGTGTTCAAGTGAATATCTGGGTAGCATTCCCAGATGAAAGAATTAATAAGCACACTCAAAACTTAACAAACCACACCGGCAGGAAGCAATATTTCACTTATTAGTTATCTAGGAATTTCCCAAGGCATGTGGCTGCCCAGGGCCAATGCTGGTGGGACTCAGCACGTTCTGTAGTGGCAGAGCCAGTGACAGCATGTTTGAAATGCTGCTGGCTGGAGTACCACCTAGATTCTTATGTACGCAGCACCTGGGATCAGAATGGGATGCCTGTTTGGATAATCAGCCATGGCTCAGGCACAGCAGGAAACGACACCCTTGCAAAACATTTGTCAGCTGGGCCAACCACCTTCCAGGACCTGGAGCCACCCCCAAGAGGTAGCGTCATGTCAGGCTTGGCGACAATGGGTTTCTCTTGGAATGCTCTGAGCCTCTCCCTCCTTTCTCCTCCAGGAGAGTGTTTTGAGATTCCCCCCACAAAAACAGGGCAGATGTCATTAAAAAAAGAAAGAAAAAACTAGAAAATTCAATAGAGAAATTAAAGAAAACCCCAATTCAACTCTCAGGTTAGCATCTTGGCTTTCAGGAAAAGACATTCCAACATGGTTCCTCGTGACATGTTGGTACTGTAAAGATCATTTTGTTATTTTTATGTGTATGGGTGTTTTGCTGCATGTGTGCCTATGCACCATGTGTGTGTCTAGTATCTGTGGAGGCCAGAAGAGGACCCAGAACTGGAGTTACAAGTTGTAAGATGCCATGTGGATGCTGGGAATTGAACCCTGGTCTTCTGGAAGATCAGCCAGTGCTCTTAACCGCTGAGCCATCCCTCTCTCCTACCTTATTTTGTTATTTTAAATTATTGTTGTTGTTGTTGTTATTAGTTTTTTGAGACAGGTTTTCTCTTTGTAGCTTTGAATCCTGTCCTGGAACTCGCTCTGTAGACCTGGCTGGCCTCGGCCCCACAGAGATCTGCCTGCGTCTGCCTCCTAAATCCTGGGATTAAAGACATGTGCCACCACCGCCTGTACTTTATTATTTTCCATATATTTGGTATTTGAAATGTTTGATTATGTGCCACTTTGTCATTTAATCAGTCCCCTGTTGTTGGACATTTCCCCCAGCTTTGCTGTTTTGATGAGATTTTTGTTATCAGAAACCATCACATACATATCTCCTTTTACATGAAATAAATTCTAGAAAAAAAAATCAATGAGTCAAAGACTGTAGATATTTATTAAGGTTTTAGATAAATATACCCAAATAGTCTTCGTGACAATTATACTTATTTAGGAACTGACGATGTAGCTCAGTTGGTAGCAAGCTTGCCTAGCACACATGAAGCCCTACGACTGGATGGACTAGACATGACGGCGCGCACCTATAATGCCAGCACTCGGGTGAATGCAGAAAAATCACAGATCCAAAGTCATCCTCGACTTCATAGCAAATTCTCAAGGTCAGTCGAAGACACAAGATCTCGTCCCAGAAAGAAAGAACAAAGGAAGGGGAAAAATAATACTGATTTACTAATTTATACTCGTAACATTAGTATAGAAATACCCAAGTGAATTATCTGAATCCTATGTTTAAAACATGTTATCTTCCTGTTTCCGTTTATACATTGATTATAAGTGAGATTGTTTTTGTTTTTTCACTTTTGCTAATCTCTAAGGTTTCCTTTAATTGTTGTACAAAAGCCAATTCCACATTATCTCAGCCGGCCTTGTTCCTCTGAATCCTGACTTGAAATCTTGCTGAAGGAATATTGCATTGTTTTTCTAAGTATTTTAAGCATAATTCTCTTTCTTCCTGTGTTGCTGGTGGCTTTTTGCCTATTAGTAGAGCATGAAAAATGCTCCATGAATAATCAGATTTTGCCTGTAGCAGAAATTGTGTTTATCGAGTTAGCTCAAGGGAATTAATTCTCTAAGAGCAAGGCTAAAGTTTGGAGAGCTGTCAGCGGCTCTCAACCCTGACCGACTGGGCTCAGCCTGCACCAGAGCCGTTGAGCCACCTTTACCACAGCCCCTAACTGCACGGCCGTGGCCTGCCGGCCACTCATCTCTCCCACGCTAAACATTGCAGGTTGTTATTTTACCCCTAGCATCTCCATTTTGCCAAGCATAAAGGGTCACTCAAGATATTTACTGATCAAACGGATGAAACTTCTGATTAGAATTAAACAAGAATGTTGACAGGACCAAGGGGACGCTTCCGTCTGTGCTGAGCTGGCTGCGGAAGCATGAAGGACTGAGCTCGGATCCCCAGCACCCACAGAAGGAGCCACATGGTGGTAGGCACCTTTAGTCTCAGTACTGAAGGGCAGAGAAAGGCAGATGCCAGGGCCTTCTTGCCCAGATGTGGCCTCCAGAGTCAGCAAGTCATCTCATCAAAACTAATAATAATAATAAAATTGTTTTTAAAATGATAGATTGGATGTTGACCTGCCTCCACACACACTTAAAAAAAAATGTTTGCCCTAAAAAATCAAATTGCAAACAAAATAGAAGAAATTGCGAATAGATGTCTCTCTGTCTCTGAGTACGACTTATCTTAGCTTTTCGGTGGGGAGAGGGAAATCCTATCCATTTGATTAAATGAAATATTAAACCCTATGGGTTAAAAACATAGAAACTAGAGTTGGGAGTGCAGCTTAGAGATAGAGCGCTTCCTAGCAGGCACAAGCACCAGGCTTACTCCCCAGCAGACACACGTGCGCGCGCGCACACACACACACACACACACACAATCAGAAGCTAAATTACTTGCAAAAGAAGTATTAGACAAAATATTTTCTCATATATATATATATATATATATATATATACACGGATGTGGAAATAAGTAGGGAGTGAGCTAAGATTTTCTAGTTCATAAATGAGAAAAGAATATGAAACAGACAATTCACCAGTGAGCAAGTACAAATGACTAACAGCTATACAATAACAAAGAGAACCCATTTTCTAACAGCCGTTATTAAGAAAGAATACAATTACAGTGCTCACTGCTGACTCGGCGGGCACAGTGAGCCCGGCGCACAATCCTTATTTGGCCCTAGTCCTTCAAAGCCAAGATTATAAAACTCAGAGCGAGGCGTATAAACTTGGTTTCCTTCTCTGCATGTCAGCTGCTTCAGGCTCTCCCTTAGAGCAGTACATATCGAAAGCCCCCAGTCCCACTGAAACCGCAGGGCAGGTGTACAGAGACCCGAAAATGCAACAAATTAAATAGTATTCTATTACAAGAAGTACAAATCTAATTTATCATACCGGGGGTGGTGGCTCCCACAAGTAATCACAGAACTGGAAAGGCTAAAGACTGGGAAATTATACAAATTTGGGGCCAGCCTGGACTACATGGTGTGTTTGGAGCCAACTTGGGCTGCATAGTGAGACTCTGTCTCAAAAGGAAATTATTAACTAAGGTTATTCCGCTACATATAGTTCATTAAGATTCAGCCACCCTTGCTTTTGGTAACAGAGTTTCCAGTGGTCACAGACGAGGAAGTGATTTGTATGATTTAATTTGTGTTGTTGGTACTGCCTGATGGGTTTTGCATGCATGCATAGACACGTGACACACATAAATTTCTTCCCAAATCTTTTTGTCTTTCACACAACAATCGGTTTGTTCTCTCTGCTTTTCCTTTTCTTTTTCTTACTAATCACAAGCCACAATGTGAATGTCAACAAACAGTGCCACATCACCCAGCGTTAGCCTGGCCTCCTGTCTCTGAGTGCAAGACAGATGTTTTTGTTGAATCGGAACCATAATTTGCATCTGGTGGGACAACGGGCCATATTCTTCTGTCCACACACTGACAACAGCAAGAACTGCCCAAGGGTAGAGAAAGGCTTTGGCTCGGTCAGTTTGCAATTCAGCCTGGACTTAAGTTAAGTAACCAAGTAATCATCTGATGGAGAGCTAGCAGATTTGGAAGTTTCCTTTGAAATTTCCTGAGATTTTTTTTCCTTTAAAATTTCCAGGCCAGTGGATGAAGTAATTCCAGACTCACATGAGCGTCAGAGGCCTCTCTGGCTACAAACACACACAGAGGAACATGCGGATGAGCTCCAGGTCTTAGCTTGGCAATGGGTTGTGTCCATGCTCTCCTGTGTGATCAGAAGGGTCTTCTGATTGGGCCCTGTCTTTAGAGTGACCCTGAACGCTGAGTCAGACATTCCTACCTGCTTCCCGCATGGGGAAGCTGGGAGCCCAGAAAGCCAAAGCCAGTCTCCGACTCCCACAACACGGAACTGCACCTTCTCAAGTGCTTATGCTTTGGAACGTCAGTCAAAACGAAGTGAAACTTCCTCTTCCTTTGCTTATCTTTTCTATTTAAAAACTAAATCCTTTCTATTTCAGCTGCTCCCAGGAGACCAATCAGGCTGTTAGTTTGTTTAATCTTTTGACTAGTGGAAACTTGGAAGCCTCTCTAATTGGAGCCAGTTTGGAGCAAAACTCTCCAGTCACTGATGAGGAGGAATCTCGAAGGCCCCTTCACCTGCTTTAAGCTCAGTCTGTCTAAGTGGAGGGAATATTTGTCGTTCGATTTCAACAATGTGGTATTATAGAGAGGGTTTAGAGTGTGGTGGTTTTGTTGCTTAACCTGGAGAATACTGTCTTTAGAACCTGTGTGTTTGGATACTAATTTCCCCTGTAAACTGTTGAAACATATTTGCCTTCAGGGTTTCTTTGAGTGATTTTAGGTCTGGAGATATTTTGATCATCTGAACTGGTTTTGAGACAGAGTCATCATATAGCCCAGGATGACTTTGAACTCCTCATCTTCCTGCCCCCACCTCCCAGGTGCTGGGATTGCAGGCATGCATCACCACCTCCAACAAGTTCCATGACACAAATCTCTTTTCTTAGAATTGGGATTAAAAAGAATCTTAGGAGCCAGCAAGATGGCCCATCCGTCAGCATGCTTGCCACCAAGGCTGCTGGCCTGAACCGAATCCCTGGAGTCCGCATGGCAGGGGGAGAAAACTGATTCACAAGTTCTCTTCTGACATATACACACACCACTAAATAAAGTAAATATTTTTAAAAGACTTGTTGGGTGTTTTTTTTAGTGATGGGAATCAAATCCAGAGTCTTACACATTAGGCAAACACTCTACCCCTCAGCTACACCCCAGCCATCGTAGAATGTTTTAAAATCTTAGATAAAGAAACTGATTTCAAATGAGTTGCGGCATGTCTCAGAGCTATTTCCTTGTTGCTGCGTAATACAAACCTGCCCTGTTTCTTTAAAAAGCTGCGTAACATTGCATAAGGACAGACCTAATTAATGCAGTTGTCTTTGTTTGGGGGATACTTCGGTTATTAACAGTTTTTCAACATTACTGTAAGTTGTAAAGGACAAACCCCTTGTCCTTGTACATAGTTTGATATCTGAGTGTATTTACAGGATGGATATCAGGTATGACGTCAACATCTCAGTAAAGATCTTCTCCTGAGAAACGCCTGCGGTCCATGTTCATGCCAACACTGGATATTATCAGCATTTTCCTTGAGCCTTTTAGTTCTCAAAACCAGGGACTGGAGATTGAGATCAGTGGGAGAGCATGTCCCTCAAATGCACAAAGTCTTTGCTTTAGTTCCCAGCACAGGGGTGGGATGGCAGTTGAGACCTTTTGTATTAACCTATCTGAGGCATACCTGTGTCTGTTATTTAAGATAGGAGCCAAGCCCTCTCTCTGTGTATGTGTGTGTATACATGAGTGTGTCTACGTGAGTGTGTGTATGTGTGTGCCTGTGTGTAAATGTGTGCATGTAGACGTGTCTCTCTGTGTGAGTGCATGTGAATGAGTGTGTGTGAGTGTTCTGTGAGGCTACAGAGGAGTTGTGTGAGTGTATGCATGTATATATGTAAGAGTGTGTCTGTGTTAGTGTATGTCTATATGTATGTCTCTGTGTGTGAGTGCGTGTGTGTGGAAGTTTCTTTGAGGCTATATGGGAGTTGTGTCAGTGTATGTATGTATATATGTAAGTATGTCTTGTGAGTGTATGTGTATGCCCGTGTGTAAGTGTGACTGTGTGAGTGGGGGGTGTGAGAGAGAGCAACAGTACAAGATGAGCAAAGAAGCAAGCAAAAGCCCCAGGTTGCATAATTCCACCCTGCAAACAAAAGCAGCCCTGGCTGTGACAGTTGGGGACCATGTGATGGCACGTTACAGATGTGTCACATCTGAGCCCGGAGATTAAAGGCATTTTTACTTAAGGGCATGTATACTTCTCAGGGTCAGATACTAGCAAGGTGAAGACATTCCAAGAGTCCTTTAAATGTAAACTTTCCTATAGCAATTTGTACCTTCCATATTGACAATAGATCCTATAACATTTCCCCTGTGACGTGACTAGAACACACCGGACATGTATCTTTTGTTGTGTTCCTTACCTACAGCCTCTAAGAAGCATATAAAGATCATCTTTACAGGCAGGGCCAGGAGGTGGCTCAGTGGGTAAAGACGCCCTCTGCCAAGCTCGTCTACTTAAGCTGGATCCCTGCGACCGGTGCAGCGGAAGGAGAGACTCAACTCCCACAGGTGGCACAGGTGAACATGCACGTGTGTTTGCAAGACGAAAACGTACATTTGTGATTGTTTTCCTAACCCGCACACGTGAAGCATGCTCCTGGAAGCTCAAATAAACCTCGGTTCTTTAGACGCTACCCAATCCCAGGATTTGTTTTGTGTTACAGCAGCAGAAACAGACTAAGACACAGCCCCTTATGGACTGGTACCCAGTCGGCTGTGCTCATTAAGTTTTTCATCCATGTAGACAAACTCCTGACAACCTAGGGGAGCCTGGATTCGTTTCAGTTCATGTTTTCGTAAGTCTCGGTCCAGGAAGAACACGGCAGTTGGGAGCCTGTGGCAGAGGCTGTTCCCATCACTGTCAACACAAAACCAACAGAAAAGGCCAAGGGTGAGATCTGTCCCTCAAAGACAACCCTGAATGCCCTACTTCCTTCAGCTACGCCCCGCCTCTTGGAGGATGTAAAACCTCACAAACCAGCACCTCCAAACACAGACCAGCTTCCAACCCCGGGAACCTGGGGACATTTCAGATTGAAACCTAGAAACGGTGACTTTCCCCTGAGCCTCTGAGTTCTCAACACAGTGCCCTGGCAGCCAGCGCCAAGCACTCACCGTAGGCATACCCAGGAGGTCAGGCTGCCATTGCTGGAGTGGGATTCCGAGTGTTTCACAGGGATGGCCAGAGATCTTGCTTTGGGCACGTCTATTTTCACTTTGTCCGTGACCTCAGCTGTGTATTTTGAGGCAAAGATAGCTAGCAGTGGTCTGGCCACCCACGGGGAAATACAAGGTGTGGTGGGGCAGACTGGAGCAGGAAGGTGGTGGATTTGAAGGTGGTTCCAAGTTCATAATGAGACCCTGTTTTACTTTTATCAGCGTATGTTAATTATCTATAATACTGTGTTTTGTTATGGTTCATATATATATATATATATATATATATATATATATATATATATATAATATTGTTCTTTTATTCCCCTCCTAATCCTGCTGATTCCCCTTCCTCTTTCTGACAGATCTCCCTTCAAGTTTCAAGTTGCATAGTGTGTGTGTGTGTGTGTGTCCTTACATGTTTAGTTAAGGTTACTTCCATGAGCATTGGTAAAGAGATATATTTACAGGAGCAGCTCGGGATAGCAATTTCAGATCAAAGGTTGGGAGGCTGCAGAAGGAGGCAGAAGATGTCTGGTTACCCCACCCAGGTCTGCCAGGCACTCGCTGTTATCTAAGGGCTTCTACAATTGCTTGTGCACAGCAGGTGAAGGACGTTGCTCGATGGGTGCCTTCAGGAACAGAACTTGACTGAAGACGGGCGAATCACAGAGCAGCACTCCAGCAATGTGACCCAAGGGTGCTCTGCAGAGCCCAGTGTCCCAGCTGTCCCCGGGATCACCTGCTCCTACATCTTCACTAAGGGCTGCTCTGCTTTCCCTTCAGAGGCTCACATCTCCTTCCCAGTCCGGGGTCTCTTTTGTTGAACCAACTAGAACCCCAGTCCTTGTCTCAGACTTTATTTCTGGAAGACCTGGCCTAACACATGGAGGAACATCACAGCGACCCTTTCTGAGAATTGACACTAGCTAGCAAGCATCGTCTCTCTGAAGAGAAACAAGACTCTTCTTGGAACAAGGTAGAGGGTCTAATTTTGTATAAGTGAGGGAGTTACCAATGCATGGGCTGAGACAAGTGTTGGGTCCAAAAGAAACCCCAGGCAAATGGCTAACTGTGGTGCCTATTAGCACACCAAAGTGCATGCTGGCCACCAGAATCCCTCAGCATCACAAGTACCTGTTACAGAGCTGGGCATCCTAACTCCACTCAGCTCCTCTCACCCCACCCCTACCCCAAACTTCTGCAGCTCATGGGCTTCTCTTCTCCCACCCTCTCTTTCCTGTATAGCCCCGCCCTTTCATCCATGTGCTCTCTCTTGGCTCTTTCTTGACCCCGCCCCTCTTTCAGTCCTCACTACCCCTCCTCCCCCCATCCCTGCCAGTCCTCATATGGCCCAGTTCAGTCTGCTGGCCATGTTTAGCCCACTACTTTCTCTCCCTGCTTTGGACTCTTCCTGATGCCTCTGGTTGTTCTCTCCTTCATATCTACAATATAAACCTTCCCCTCGGCCATACCTTGACGTGGTCATGTCCTCACTTTACACAGCACGTAGAGGTCCAAAGTCAACTTTGTCGAGTTAGTGCTTTCCTTCCACCTTTGTATGGGTTCCTGGAATCGAACTCAGGTCCTTGTGTTTGCAAGACAGACACTTTGCTAACTGAGTAATTTCCCTAGCTCCTACTTCAATAACATTTTTCTGTTATTTCTTTGTTTGTTTTTGGATAGGATTTCTCTGTGCAATCCAAGTTGTCCTGGCGCTTGCTCTGTATACCAGGCTGGCCTCAAACTCAGAGTTAACCAGCCCCTGCCTCCTGAATGCTGGGATTAATGGCATGCAGCATCATGCCCAGCTTTCAGTCCAATTTTATTTAGCGAAGCTAAACTCTGCCAGCTACTATTCAGTGTCCCCTCTTTGTGACTGAGGTCATGAAATCCTAAACTCTGGGAATAGCTCATCACACACCCACATGGGTATTCCCCTCCTATGACCCAGACACTCTTATCATCTGCCCTTGTAAGAAGCCAGTGTGGACCGGTTGGGATGCTTCATGCCTTGGTTGGTGATGACAGAAACATAGATTTCTTATAGCCTGCTGGCTAATCCCTGTCCCCTGCTCTTCACTGTCCACCAGGATCTCTCTGGAAAATTCTCAGGCTTGTGCCAGACCTGGAATCTGGTATGCCTACCCTTGAGAGGCTTAAAGGAGGAAAAAAACCACTCAGGTCACCTGATGCCCCTGGAAAGACCTGGCTTTGCAGCAGAAGCCACTTTAGTGGTGATGGCTGTCCTTGTTGGTAATTTTAGTTCCTTTCTAGTCAGAATTTCAGCCTGTTGGGAAGAGCTGTCTCTAAGTATCCGTGTCACTCCATCCCTTGTAAGTGTCCCTCCTGCGGGGCGTAGGGCACATGTTTCTAATTCCAAGCACTCAGAAGGCAGAGGCAGTACAAGACCAGCCTGTTTTAAATATGAGTTCTAAGCCATGTCTCAAACAAAACAAAACAAATGCTCTTCCAATATAAAACATGTCATGCCTTATGTTCTAGTCTTATTCTGTTGCTGTGATAAAATATCCCCCCAAAGCAACTTAGAGGAGGGGAAACTGTCCTGAGCAACTCCAGGAAGGATGTTACAGACGCAGGAGCAAGAGACAGCAGGCCACATCGCATCCAGTCGAGAGAGAGAGAGAGAGAGAGAGAGAGAGAGAGAGAGAGAGAGAGAGAGAGAGAGAGAGGCATCCATGCTGCCAGCTTGCTCACTCTCAGACAGTTCAAGGCCCAGCCTAGGGATTGGCACTGATTGGTGGGGGCTAAATTTTCCTAATCTACCAGCAATCAAGATAATCCCTTACAGGCAAACCTGATCCGGCAACCCTCATTACAGGCAAACCTCATTAAGATTCTCTTCCCAGATGGGGAGAGAAAAGGTAGAAGGGAAGGAGGGGGGACTTGGGGAAATAGGAGGATCGGGATAAAGGAAGGTTGGATAGGGGAGCACGGAACCACAATCCTTAGTTAAGGGACCCACTTTAGGGTGGGCAGGAGAATTGACCCTAGAGGGGCTCCCAGGTGCCCAAGCTGAGGTCCCCAGTTAGTTCCTTGGGCAGCTGAGGATAGGGAACCTGAAATGACCCCATCCTAGCGCAATACTGACGAATATCTTGCATATCATCTTAGAACTTTCATCTGGCGAGGGATGGAGATAGAGACAGAGACCCACACTGGAGCACTGGACTGAGCTCCCAAGGTCCCAATGAGGAGCAGAAGGAGGGAGAACATGAGCAAAGAAGTCGGGACCACGAGGGGTGCACCCACCCACTGAGACAGTGGAGCTGATCTACTGGGAGCTCACCAAGGCCAGCTGGACTATTACCAAAAAAAGCATGGGATAAAACTGAACTCTCTGATCATGACGAACAATGAGGGCTGATGAGACGCCAAGGACAATGGCACGCAGTTTTGATCCTACGCAATCTGCTGGCTTGGTGGGAGCCTAGCCAGTTTGGATGTTCACCTTCCTAGATATGGACGGAGGGGGGGAGGACCTAGGACTTACCACAGGGCAGGGAACCCTGACTGCTCTTTGGACTGGAGAGAGAGGGGGAGAGGAGTGGGGGGAAGGGGAGAGGGGTGGGAGGAGGGGGAGAAGATTGGGAGGAGAGGGAGAAGAGTGGGAGGAGGGGGAGGGAAAGGGGAGGCTGGGAGGAGGTGGAAATTTGTTTTTCTTTCTTTATTCTTCTTTTATCAATAAAAAAATGTTTAAAAAAAAAAAAAAAAAAAAGATTCTCTTCCCAGATGATACTAGGGAGTCAAATTGACAATGAAAACTAACCTGAACATTTATTTGTATAAAATTGAAATTCAATAATTGGAACTTTATAAAAATCAGAGACATCATTAGTAACTATAAGGAACATAGCTGTGACCACAAGCGACGATACAGGGGGCTAATTTGAGAACGTTCTCACGGAAAGAGCCGCTAAGCAGGGTTAGTGGTACATAACCCTCAGCCCTGCACTCAGACGGAGGCGGAAGGCAGAAGCTCACGGCCATCCTGGGATGAGGAATCCTGTCTCAAGCTAAACCAATGAACAAAAATGAAAGGCCCAGGTAACTTCAAAAATCTTAATCCAAGTCCTAGAACTGTCATGCTACTCACAGAAAAAGAGAATGCCTCTTTCTTCCCTGGGCCCTGTAAAATCAAATTCATTGGGAATTTTAAAAATTGGGGTATTATTTAAAAAATATCGAGAAGCCTCCTAACACTGGGGAGTCAGAGGCAGGTGGATGTTTGTGAGTTTGAGGCCAACCTGGTCTACACAGTCAGCCCTAGGACACCCAAGGCTGTGTCTCAAAAAAAAACATAAATAAATAAATAAATAATAGCCAATGGAATGGGAGCATTGTCTTGCCTCTGCTTATACGCGCAGATTCCAGCCTGGAAGATGAAGGTGCTGAGCCCCAAATTCTTAGAGAAGTGTCCCTCCTGAAGCTACCTTGGCCTTCTGCAGTCACATAACTTACAGCTAGACTAGAGGCGGGGCGCCTGGAAGGAGCAATGCGGGGGGGCGGGGGGGCGGGGGGATGAGCAACCTGCACTTGGTCACTTTAGTGAGATGTCACGGGTATCTGTTTGTTAGCGTTGCTAGTACAAAGTGCTACAAACTGAGTGGCTTCCGCGGTGGAAACTGTTGTGTCCTGATGCCGATGGCTAGCAGTTGGAAGGCAGACTTGGTTATGTCTGAGGGCTGTGCATGGCTGGGCTTCCTGTTCTTGTAGTTTCTCCCTGTGCGCAAGTCTCCGAGTTTAAGCCTCCCCTTCCTATCAGGACCCCAGTTATTTTTAGCTTAGGACCCACCCTGATGACTTTAATTTTAAACTAATTGCCTTGAAGACCCTATCTCTAAATAACATTCAATTCTGAGGACTTTTAGGACCTCAGTATGTAAACACTGGGAGACACGATTTAAACACCAGCCAACCTGCCTGGCTTTGGTTTCCTATTAGAAGAGAAAGCTGGCCTTAATGCTCCTTAAGGGCTCTTTCAGCCCCAGTGTTCCAAGATTTACTCAGCTCTTTGCAGCTGCCAAACCTGGCCCCACCATCCACTCGGCTCTAAATACAAGAATTTTCCCTCCTTGGTCCTGCCAGGCAGCCCTGGAGCAGCGGGGAAATGAGTGAGGAAATGCTACAAGGGTGGAGTTTCCCTTTAACTTTTTGTCATTTGCACCGGCTCTGTAACGGGACAAACATTCATGGCAGAGTGAGATGGGGGTCCTGACACCCTAAAGCAATGACATGCGTTCCTTTCGCAAGTATGATGCGTCACGCTCCGCAGCTGTAGCCGATACAAGCCGTCCAGGAGAGCTGCCGAGGTGTTCTGCTCTCTCTGCCAGCTCATTAGCTGCAGAATGCTTCCCAGCTGTCAGCCAGCCAGGCGAGGAACAAACTGGAACCCAGCCTGTGCTGCCAACAGGGATCCGGAGGGCTTGGAGATGCAGGAGGGTCAGAGGGGGAACCGGGAGGGGAAAGAGGACTTGGAGGAGAAGGCGAAAGGGAGAGAGAGACAGAGGGGATGGAGGAGGAAGGGAGAGGTGGGGAAAGGAAAGGAGGGGAGAGGCAGGGAGGTGAAGGAGGAGGGAAATGTCCATGGCCTGGAGAGGTGACCAGGTTTCTTCAAGGGCTCAAACGGGAAGGGCAAAGGGCATGAGGAGGCCCAGCGATCACACAAATTATGGTGTGGCCAGCATCATCTTTAGGGAGAATTTAGAAAAATTGGGGTTTACTCACCTATAAATAAAAAAACCATGGGTTTTAGAAGCCTAACCTAAGGACGTGAAACCTATATAAGGAAGCAGTGCTGGGCTGTAGTTAACCCAGGGCCCAGGACAGCCCACTTCCTTTCCTTGTGCCTTTTTTATTCGTCTCTAAATGTGGAGACGGTAAGACCATTGCCGAACTTAAAAATACTTTTTGTCTGAATCACCTGACTCGCCCCCCCACCCCGCCCCCAACCACCGTACTTCTAGCCAGTAAGGAATCTTCCATGGCCACCCCATCAGCCCGGCAGATCTTGCTGGAAGCTCCCAGCACACCAGATGTTGAGCACAGGCAGGGCACAAGCCCCATTGCTAACCAACTGTGCTTGTCTCAAGGACGTGCCAGACCTTTATGTTTGGGCCTTTTTTATTAGGAGTGTTTGGCTCCCTTTCCACACAGTCTGGAGAGATTCCCGCTCTGGACTCTCTCCCCAGCTTTTATGATGTTAGAGAACGATCCGTGTGTGCCGCTTTCTGGCTCTGAGCGTGTCCACGTCTCTCCTTCATTTTCCACCTTGTGTGGCAGTGGAGGGAAAAGCCAGCCTCGGGACCCTGTTCCCGCTACGAAATGCATGATTGGGCAAAGGGTCTCCGCAGGCAGAAAACTGGTTAATGTGTCGTGGAAAACATCGGTGGTGTTTGTGGGTTGAGCCTGATTATAATACATGTGACAGCTTCCTGTGGTTCAACCCCATATCTCAGCTGGGTTAGCCTCATCTTGTGTACCTCCAGCTGCTACATTTTCCTGTCTCTTACCCTCTGTCCCCCCAACGCTGACTTCTCATGGGTTCCTCTCCACTACAGGTGACCTTAGGGTGCTGAACCTGGTATTTGGGGAATCATATTCATTTTTTAAAATAACGAATAAATCGGATCTCATGTATCCCAGGCTAGCTTCAAATTCACTTGCCAAGAATGACCCTGAACTTTTGATCCTTCTGCCTCTCCTTCTCAAGAGCTGAGAGTGTAGGTGTGTGCCGTTGTTCTTGGTTTAGGACGAGCTAGGAATCACACTCTAACTCCACGCAGGCTAGGCCAGCACTCTGTCCCCTGAACCATATCCCAAGCCCCATTTACTCATTCTAGAGCAAAGATTATCTGTGTCCCCTGGACCACGCACAGCTTAGTCATAAGGACTCCAGTCCAGGAAAGACTTCCTGCCTGGGAGGAACTTCTGGTCTACTGTCTTCTGGTCCATGACAGCTTCTGAACTTTGATTTGACTTTAGTTTTTGAACTCGTGATACCCACACTTCCTTCTCAAGGAAGACCCTGACGTCCTTGTTAGAACAGAGCATGGATATCTGCCAGATCTCAAACCCCAGCCAGACTCCCAGTCTCCTCTGTTCTCATCCTTCCTGTTTCTGCCTGGAGCTCTGTGCCTGCGGCATCTCCTGGAGTTTACAAAATCTGTCCATGGGTAAAGGTTAGTCCGGGAGGCACTGGGCTACAAAGTCACTAGGACATTGATTCTGTGGGGTCCCTGTCCCACCCATTGTCTTTAGAGTCCACCTCAGCCTAACCATATTGGCCACGGTCTTAGAGGCGAGTGTGTCTGAGACCCCCCCCCCCGCCCCGTCAGACAGGACAGTGGGAGATGGGGGAGAATATCCCCCTGGCCCTCTTAGCAGCCCATCCAGATGACTGAGTTGTCTGAGTGACAATTGGTGGCGGCAGCCTGGCTGGGTCTCCTGGGACCCTCTTTGCCACCACCTCTGGGACTTTGCCTTCCATCAGGGTATGATGTGCTATGATGAGCAGAGGAAGACATTGAACAGTGAGCTCGGCTGAAGAAGCCATCACACCAAGAGAACATGCCCATCCCAGTGCTTACCCGGCCTCTAACATGGAGGGACAACCAAACCTCTCCTAGTGCGTGTTCCATAACTGGCCCTGGGCTCCTCAAACTCATCCACATTGAGCAAGCTAGAGGCGCCACTGTCACTCCTCCTTTGAGGAACTGAGGCAGGAGGATTGAGAGTTCCCAGTCAACCTGAGCTACAGAATGAGACCCTGACACCCCCTGTCCCCTCCGCCTAAAAAAGCCAATGTCAAAAAAGGAACACTCCCTGACAAACCAGAAAGCTGTTCCAGAGTGAAGGTAAGAACAACAACAAAAAACAATAAGATGGTCATGCATGATCCCTGACCAGATCCTGGGTTGAAAATAATGCAGTTGTAAAGGACTGTGTGTGTGTGTGTGTGTGTGTGTGTGTGTGTGTGCGCGCGCGCATGTCTGTGTGTGTGCGCATGTGTACATGTGTGTGCCTGTATATGTATGCGTGCATGTTATGTGTACATGCATGTGTACGTGTGTGTGCCTGTATATGTATGTGTGCATGTATGTGTGTGCATGTTATATGTACATGCATGTGTACGTGTGTGTGCCTGTATATGTATGTGTGCATGTATGTGTGTGCGCATATGTGTGTGTGTGTGTGTGTGTGTGTAGAAAAATATTTAAAAAAATAGCAAATCTAAATAAAACGTGTATGGCCTGTCAGCAAGCTGCTTTCTCTTGCTGACTGTCTGAAAATCTCAAAATAAGTTGGGAGCACTCCCGTGAGCCAGTGGTGGGTGAGTGGACAGTGGAGACCAAGAGGTCGCAAATAGTCTGACAGCGACTGAGGGACAGGGTAACAGCAAAAAATCCAGGCAGCAAAGCAGCCACAGCAGGAGGACCCTGCAGCTTGGAGCCCACCTGGACACTCTGTCCGTGACACCATCTGGTGACCAGGTGCGGCAGCAACATGAGAATTCCAGGCCAACTGACAAGCAGAGAACTCCAGTTGTGCCAATGGGGCCCTGAGAGGCTCAAGGCTCGGGAAAGGCTGAAGGATCAAGAGGCCAGATGGGGTTGAAGCCAGCAGGAGCTGATTCATCTGCCTGCTCCCCAGGACAGTGGTGGGATTCATAGGGAGGTGGGGGCCCCACTGGGCTCTGGGAGCCTTCGCTGATTAAATATTGCTTTGCCAGGTTGTGACAAATCAAGACCACAGATGTTGGGCTAGCAAGGTGGCTCAGCAGGTAGGAGCATATTCATGTGTGTGTGTGTGTGTGTGTGTGTGTGTGTACTGAAAAATAAATCAAAAAATCTCAAGATCACATGTCACTAACTCCCATCTTTTTTTATCGTCTCCATTTGCAATAATTTCTGCCTGTGTCTTCCTTCTCCTTGCCTGATTTTATTTCATTGTGATGGGTGGAAAATATTAGACGCGCTCTCTCCAGTGTCTTAAAAATGCACAAAAATGAAAAATTAAATCTGTCAAGGCCAGTTTTGGACTCAGTCGTGTGACACGCAGTTTCCAAAGGCCATGGGCTGAGTCCTAACATGACCGGGCTTTCCAAGTTGATGGCGCTGAAGCATTCTGCTGAGTTCTTCTCCCTGATGCAGAGAGGCCGGCGGGTTAGCTGACCCACTCTGGCTCCCGAGTTTCTCCCGCATGCCCAGGGGTGTACAGTGAGGTCAGCCAGGGGCCGGGTGGTATATCCGGCAAGGCTGAGCTAGGCTCCCTTTCTACCACGTGGCTCAGTAACAAAGCAGCCACGACAAATTGCCAAGGCCTGGGAAGAGGCTCAGGAGCGGATGAGCTCCTGGTGCGAGAGAGGGAGCAGCGGCTGAGCTTGCCTAGGCTCTGATTAATGGGCAGGATTCGGCCAGGAGACGGCTCCTCCCGGGAAACCATAATATTTGCAGAGTGGATTCATACAGACCCCAAGCTTTTCCGCCTCCCCTCTGTAAATCGAAATCGCTATGTTTCTCTCTCTCTCTCTTCCTCCCTCCCTCCCTCCCTCCCTCCCTCCCTCTCTCTCTCTCTCTCTCTCTCGTGCACACATGTGGAAGTCGGCATTTAATATCATGCGTCTTCCTCTATCATGCTTCATCTCATATTTTTAGACAGTCTCTCACTGAAACTGGAGCTCTCGCCCATTCCGTGAAACTGGCCCCTGAGCACAGGGATCCTCTGATGGAGGAAGGTCATTGGTTAAAATAAAAGAAGCTGCTTGGCTCTGATTGGTTAGGAGATAGGTGGGAGGAGTAAACAGAACAAAACGCTGGGAGGAAGAGGAAGTGAGGTCAGACCCGACAGCTCTCCTCTCGGGAGCAGACGCCTTCAGAGATACGCCATGCTACCCGCTCCAGGGAAGACGCACGCCATGCCCCAGCTCCGACCCAGGATGGACTTAGGCTAGAATCTTCCCGGTAAGCGCACCTAGGGGCGCTACACAGATGATTAGAAATGGGCTAGTCCAGGTGGGAGAGTTAGCCTAGAAGATGCTAGGTAGAAATGAGCCGAAGCAGTGTTTAAAAGAATACAGTTTGTGTGTAATTATTTCGGGTAAAGCTAGCCGGGCAGGTGGCTTGGGGTGTTGGGGATGCAGCCCAGCCGCCGCTCCATATTACTACAATCCTCCTGTTTCTGGCTCCACAGTGCTATGGTTATAGGTCCATGCCACCGAGCCCAGCATGGGTTCTGGGGGTCCAAACTCAGGGCCTCGGGTCTATATGTGGCAAACACTTTGCCAAGGGAACCATCTCCCTACTTCCTTGATCTCTTTAGTCTTTAGCTCTTTTCTTAGATGCATGTTTAAATGGAGGAAGCCAGGCCTGGTGGTACTATAATCCCAGTACTAGGGAGGTGGAGACTAGAGGAATCAGGTATTCAAGGCCATCCTTCGCTGCATAATTGGTGACCCCATCTGAAAAATAGAGAAGCATCAAAAAGAATCCCAATATTGATCCCACACACCCTCACACATGTGTGCATGCACCTTCACACACACAGAGACCAAAAACTTTGATCTTTCATTTGATTCTTTGAGGGGACCACAAACCTACGTGCCCTCCTAGTACCCCTAACCTAGAAGATTTTTAAAGTATTTTTGAGGACCTAGCAAATCTAGGTGCTATGATTTGAAGATTTATTATCCAAAAGTTCATACATTGACGGTTTGGCTACCAGTGTGGCCATGTTGAAATAAAGGAGCCTTTAAGAGATTTGATCTACAGGAAGATCAAAAAGGTCATGGGATTTCATCCTCGGCAATGTTGTCTAACTGAAGTGGGGTTAGTTCCCCAAAGACAGAGTTGTTATAGGAAGAGTGTGTCTGACCCTGTGATGTTTTACCACTGCTCACTGGATGTTTTGTGTTATCCCCCATGATGCTCTCACTAGAGCTAAGCCAATGCCAGCACCAGAAATTCTTATCTTTATAAAGCATCCAACCTCAAGTATTTTGTTATAGCAACAACAACAAAAACTATGATTATGAAAATGTTGCCTTGCTGGGTGGTGATGGCGCACACCTTTAATCCCAGCACTCAGGAGGCAGAGGTAGGCGGATCTTTGTGAGTTCGAGACCAGCCTGGTCTACAAGAGCTAGTTCCAGGACAGGCTTCAAAGCTACAGAAAAACCTTGTCTTGAAAAACCAAAGGGGGAAAAGGGGGGAAGAAAAGAAAGAAAAGAAAATGTTGCCTCAATCTCTCCTCCCCTAGAATGAACAAGATTCACTTTGGGGTTACATGTGTGCCTACAAGACCATCACCAAGTTGTTCTGAATGCTTCGCCGTGTTCTAAGAATTTATCAGAAGAGACCCATCAGTTCTTCTTAAAGGTCTGGAAAGTGTGCTTGGATGAGAAACGTCTTACTCATTAAGTCCTCAAAAAGGACAGTTGACCTGAACATATTACATTTCCTCATATGAGAGAAATAAAGGCGTGGTCTCATGTTTGTGACGCTAGAAAGGCAGGATTCATGGAGCCTTCCCTTTCCGCCCTCCCGGGGCCTGAGGACCCCAGGGTGTGGTTGGTCTCCCAGATGCTCTGCAGGGTTGCGCTTACATCACTGTGAGGTTATGGCACAGTGTACCCGCTGCTCACTCTTCCTGCTGTTGAGTGCTGGTTGTTTTCGTCTATAATCCCAAGCTTCATGGGGTGGAAACTGTGGGAAAATCATCTCTACAGCAATGGAAAGTTCCTAACTATGAGACTAGCCAGCCACCTATGGTGGGAAAGGCTGGGAGAGGGCCCCATTGCATCAGCTACAACAATAGCAAGCGCTGTGAAAATGGAAAAAGATTGGTTTTATAGGCCTACCGTTCATCTCAGAAGGAACAATGTGTTTTTGGGCATTAGGTTTGGCTTCTTCCTCGGCTGCTCGGTTGTTTTTCATCCTGTTTCATTAGCAGACTATTTCCCAGCCAAAATATTGCACACTGCTAATTCCCAGTAGTCATGGTCTGTGTGTCCCCAGGCCCTTTCTCCTCAGAGGGAACTACTGTCCCCAACACTGTCTTACCTGGGACTCCCCAGGGAGAATCTCACCTGGGTCACTGCACAGCTCAGGACCACTACGGGTACCACCCCTGTCCTCAGTGATGTCAGCTGCCAGCCCTTTACGGCCTTTAGATTGTGTGCAGGTGTTTCAAAACCATGTCCAGTGTCCTCAGTCACCACCCCTACAGGCCATGGCCATCACTGCCACCCTGATTTGGCACCGTCAAATGGAGATGACTATTCTGGAAGCCATGACACTCATCTTATTGAGGTGATGCAACGCTATATGCTGTGTCTTTCAGAAGTTTTAAGCACTTCTCTTTCCCTCTCTCCCACTAAACACAGTAGTACTCTCCCAGACTCATTAGTCTCTTAAAAAGAGTTTCTGGTAGCCCAGTGCCCTGAGCAGGCCTAGATGTGTCTGAGCCCCAGTAGGGGATGGCTTAGGTTTAGGCCAAAGCCACTGCTATGTGACTTTCAGTTTCAAAGTAACTGCCGTTCTGTCTGTCCATATGAACGCTCTCTAAACATACAGCTAAGTTTGGTGACATGAGTTATTCAGTCAGAAGTTGGTCATTTTCTTCTGCCCATCCTTATGAGCGTCTCAGGTATCAAATGATTGACTGATTAGTGAGCTTTAATCCCAGCACTTGGGAGACAGAGGCAGGTAGATCTCTGTGAGTTCAAGGCAAGCCTGGTCTACAGAGTGAGTTCCAGGACAGGCTCCAAAGCTACACAGAGAAACTCAAAAAACAAAAAACAAAACAAAAAAACAAACAAACAAAAAGAATGAACTAACTGGTACACACTACGACTGCCTGGTCCTTGAGAAACATCCCAAGTGAAAGAAGCCAGATACACCAAGCCACAGGCTGTAAAACTTCATTTATTTGAAAATGTTCAGAGCAGGCGAATTTAGAGAGACAGAAGACAGACTGCCAGAATCTAGGAGGAGAGGGGGACGGGGAGGGCCGGCTAACTGAGAGAGTTTCTTTCGGGAACAATGCAAATCTCCTGAAAAGAGAGGTCTGCCACCTGAGAAGCATGCTACAACAGTCGGAAACACTCCAGTCCCCACGCTTGTTTTATTGCTGAGACCCAAACCCAGAACCTTGCTTGTACTAACATCTAGTGATCGGCCGCTGAGCTACATTCCCAGCTGCGGGATGGACATTTAAAGGAATGGATGGTGTCATTAAAAACAAAGAAACAAAAATTTATTTTGTACGGCAGTGAATGCATAATAGAAAGAAGAAAAAAAAGAAAGATAGAGAAAGAGAGAAAGAAGAAAGGAAGGAAGACGATGGAACCAGGCCTTAGGCATGCCTGTCAAGCTGGCATTTAGGAAGGGGTGGCAGGAAGGTCAAGAGTCAAGGTCATTCTTGACTATTCAGTGAATTCAAGACAGCCTGGGAAACATGTGACTCTGTCTCAAAAAGACCAAAAGCTCTGGTAAGGTGCTCATGTTTCTGAAAGCAAGTAACTCCACTGAAATGCATTGGTCTCTCCTCTCTCTCTCTCTCTCTCTCTCTCTCTCTCTCTCTCTCTCTCTCTCTCTCTCTCTCACACACACACACACACACACACACACACACACACACACGAAAGACATGAAGACTGATGGGGAACTAGTGGGGACATAGGAGAAGGAGGAGAAAAGAGAGAGTAATAGAGGTCAATATGATCAAAACACACTATAGACGTGTGAAAATGTCATAATGGAAACTGTTATTATGTATAACCAATTCACACTAACAAAAACATTCTAGTTGCTGGGGATTTGGCTCAGCTGATAGAGTATTTGCCCAGCATGGACAAAGCCCTGGGTTTTGTCCTCAGCACTGTAAAATAAAACTACGTGTGGTAGTACTCGCCTGTCTGTTCCACCCTGAGGCGGAGGAAACGGAAGGATCGATCATACGTTCGTGGTTATCCTCAGCACTACACAGAGTACGGTGACTCAGAGAGCCGTCCAGGCAATGGGAACACAGAGGTGTGGGCTCTGCCGAGAAAGCCTCCAGCTCAAGCACCAGGGCTGGGGCAATCTCTCTGAAGTTGTTGGCTCCCGACAGAGCCCTGATGTTGAGCCAGATCAGAGGGAGGCCTCTTCCAGGAAGAGAGAACCCAGAGTGCAGGCTTGGGCAGTAAGAGGATTCAGGGTGCTCTAGGAACCAAAATAGGATGAGGAGGCTCTTGGGAGAAGTCCCAATCTCTTGGCAGGAGCCAAAAGACTGTAGTGATTAAGAACTCAACCCTTTACTGGAATTCTGGCTTCTTTGAATTTTAATTCAAAGAAGTGTCAGGCTCTTTTCACATACAACAAACAGAAACTAACTCCCAGGAGCTGAGAGATAAGGATGCTGGGGTTTTAAGATAGAAAGATTAGTGATGGGGTGAACTGGAGAGCGAGTGGATTCTGATTCTCACAGCTTCCTCCCTCAGCTTCTTTCTGAGGCAAGTTACCCTAGAGGCCACAAGACCTGAGACAGGCTGCTTCCTTGTCCCTTTTGGGCAAGTAAGACTCCTACTTCCCATTTCTGGATGTTTCCTACGATTCTCTGCAATCTCACTGACACTAATTGCTGGCTGGCCCCTGCTGAGAGAAAGCAAGTTGCCCAGTGTGGGGGCTTCTGTGTTGGGGAGTCATCTTGGAGCTCCCGCATAGTGGATCCTAACCAGACCGGCTGCCTTGGGCCGCATGGGCCAGCACCTGCTCTGAGGTTTGTCTCCCGCCTGGGCACCTAAAAATAGATTCGAGTTCAACTTCAAAGTACAGGTTACCAATGCGGCTGCAGCTTTTCTAACAACTGGCTACCGTACAAACCAACTTCCTAAATATGATCTTCCGTCCTCAGATTTCCATAACTTACCTCAGCTACCGCATCTCCTTCCCGCCACACCGCGATCCCCATCACCACCACCACCACACCCCAGGCAGTATGCAGCAAGGCTGGTCTTCGCCTCTTCCTCAACTCCCTTCTCAAAATTGCTCAACTTACCTTTTTCACCCAGCAGAAACAGGTCCCCCAAAGCCACCACACAAAGAGCAGAGTTTCAGCCACCCCTCCACGAGACATTCAACAGCTCTCCAATCTGGCATCAAAGTCTCCACTGACAAAACTTTTATCTTCTGATTACGTCAAACTCTTTGGGCTCTGTATGCTTATTAATCTCATTAATCGTCAGCCATCATTAACCCCCATGGGCAAGTCAGACAGAAGCTGGTTTTTTTCCCCCAGAAAACAAAACAAAATGTGACCTCACTATTGTTTTCTAAGATTCAGTCTTGCAACGTAGCCATGGCTGGTTTTGAACTCATTATATTGCCCAGGTTGGTCTCAGCAATCTTTTTGTTTCTGCCTCCGGGGTGCTAAAATCCTGCCGTGATGGGGATATAGCTCCATGGTAGAGGGCATGCCTAGTACACCAGCATCCCTGAGCTCCATTCCCCGCACCACTGGACCAAACTTTGTGATATATACTCCTAAGACCCCCTAGGACCAGGGAGGGTGAAGCAGGGGGATCAGAAGTTGAAGATCATCTTTATCAGTGTGCTAAGTTCAAGGTGGGTCTGGGTTACAAGAGAGCCTGTCTCAAAACACAAAATAGTAAAAATAAATAAAAATGCTACTAACCGTGTCCAAAGGCAAACTTAGAAGCCGGAAAATACTTGTAAAAGTGTAGCTCTCTTTCCCTATACAATTGAGTAAGAAAAGGAACAGCCACAGGCAGAAGATGGGAGTTGTCAGCTTACAAGAGAGAAATCACCTGTCGTGTCCTGCCTATCAGATGGGCAACGCTTAGCAAAAGCTCATTGACACTTGCAATGATAGTACGGAAGGACAGGTGCTGTTGAGAACAACAGCCAGGATGATTTTCCTAAAAGACAATCTGCATGTTGATCAGAATTTAAGATATGCTTGTGTGTGTGTGTGTGTGTGTGTGTGTGTGTGTGTGTGTGTGTGTGTACGCGCGCATGCTAACCCCAAACTCAGGATTCTCCTGTTTCAGCCTCAGAATGCCAGGATTACAGATGTGTTCCACCATACCAGGCTCAAAGCATACGTGCGGTTGCCTTGTTTGGTTTACACGAAAGGACATATAAACCATCCCGTCGTCTTCTAGGTCTTGCTTGGTTAACTTGACAGTAAAGTCTTTGTAGCAGCTTGTTGTCAGGAACACTCAACAGCCCGTCAAATTGTGTTCAAGAAGATACAAAAAGAAAAGCCAGCAGGAGTTCAACGGTGTGTGTTGTGTTGAATTCAGCAGGCAGGAGGGGGGCTGCTCCCCACAGGGTCAGGGACCCAGTGAGCCAAGTTCCTTCCAGGTCTTGCCCTAAGTATCTAGAAATAAGGACAGTCCCACTCCTGCTTCCTGAACAGACCGGTTCCTGGGACCTGACCTCCAGAGGGTCAGCAGTTCTCCACCGCATGCCTTCGAAGCCCACAGAGGCAGCGAGCTCCTCAGTCAGGGCCCAGGTGACCGGCCAAGCTGTCCACACAAGTGTGTAACTGTCCCTGAAAGTGGACGTGGCTGTTCAGGGTGGGAAAAGAATGGGGGATGGGCAGGTCAGGGATGGTCTTCTTTGGACTTGAGTAATGTCAAATTTGAAGACAGTCATCAAGCCTGTGATGAAGGTGTATTTGTAAAGATGAAATATTCCGTTTACACCCAGGTTGGCATGATTTCAAACTTCTAAGGATTTAGGCGGATGATCTGCGGGCCTTCATTTGTATTCTTACTCTAAATGTACAAATATTATAGATAGGGTCTAAAAGCTAAGACCAAAACTGTGTGTGTGTGTGTGTGTGTGTGTGTGTGAGAGAGAGAGAGAGAGAGAGAGAGAGAGAGAGAGAGAGAGAGAGAGAGAGAGAGAGAGAAGTCATGAGAGAAGAATAAAATAAGTTCTTTTGCTTGACATGGTGGCCGGTGCCTGCAATCCTACGATGCAGAAGGCCGAAACGAGATTCCCCTACATCTGAGGCTTGTCTTGGATACAGAAAGATCTTGTCTCAACATATAAATGAATGAATAAATAATAAAAGAACAAGTTATTTCCAAAGTAGCCACGGCTGCTGGCCAGCCGATTCTTCACTTCCATCGTGAGAGAGCGTTCGAGCAAGGCACTCCCCTGAACTCCGCCCAAGGTCAGACACGTGGCTGTTGAACAGGGGCACACAAAAGGTGCTGCTGTGCAGAGGCCTGTGCTATTCACATTTTCCTAATCTCCTGCCGCGTTTCTCCGCGCACTGTTTAAAACAGGGTTGAGATCATACTTTATATATAATTTTATGATCATCTCTTTCTTCCCTTGGCTAAACATCACGTTGAACATTTTTTGGATGTCCTTACAAACTCTTTTTAAGGAGAAATCTTAATAGATATGTAATGTGCTACCTTATGAATTCTTACAATCTCCTTAAACCATCCCAGCTGTTAGTCAGTCAGGTTGTTTGCAGGTAATTTTAATGTAATTTAAGCAAATCTGCGAAGAGTGTGGTTACTCACAAGTTCTCATCTGCATTCTTGTTTACTTTCCCTTAAAACAGATTTCCAGAAGCTTCCAGAAGCTAACGCACGGGGTCATGGGGTATGGACGCATTTAAAGACTCTTGAGACAGATCAAATTCCTGTCTCCAGAGATGCTTCCAGCCTTTCCGGCAGTGCCAAAGGCCAAACCCATGGCGATGGAGCCCCACTCAAGGTGGACTGGACTTGGAGGCCAGAGACCGTATCGTGGTTCCTGCTCTGCCACAAACCAGCTGGGACACCCTAAGGAAAGCGTGATTCAGAAAATACCAATAATAATGACTTAACCATATGCGTAAGCCTTACATAATTAGAAACATCACTTTCGCGTGTTTGTTTGCTTGTTTTGAGTCTCTGACTGCTCCATGAAAGCAAAGCTCCGAATGATTAAGTGATCTTTCCCCCCAAGGATCTCCAGAGCAGGGAAGTAACACGAAAAGCACAGCTTCTGCCTCTGAAGCCTTCACCAGCTTGTGCTCTTTTTCCTCCTTGCCATCTACGGTCTCACGGAGGGGCTTGCACCTCCCCAGCTTCACTGGGCCCTTGAATCGCCTGGGAGTCTGGTTACTACACAGGTCCTAGTCAGGAGAGAGGATAGGAGCAACACTGTCCCTAACAGCTCCCCAGTGACCACAGTTGCTGGCCTGTGAACCTCACTTTGAAGAACAAGGCGTGATCATGCCCCTTACCTTCTTTTCAAATAATAGTGTTACATAACTCAGCATTCTCACGTAAGTCCAAATTATAATATATGTTGTTTATCCACAGAATGCACTAGACCTTAGAGTGCATAGATTGTGGATAGAGGCTTCTGATTGATCACAGATAATTCCTCGGCACAAATTCAAATAATGAGGTTAAAATACAAAGCCTGACACACATTTATGGGAGAAGTCCTCCGAAGGTGAGAGGACTTCTTGCTTAGTCCCGGGTCTATTTAGCTGGGGAGGCAGGGGCTGTACCTAGGAAGAGCATTCCAAGCTGGCTGGGGTCACAACCTAGGGGAGGTGAAGGAAAACACAAATGAGTCAAATGTCTTCCGGCTACCGAATAGACTCACTTGGGGAGAATGTATAATTTATGCAGAGATAAGAATGCAACTCTGGGCCAGATTTTCACAGCCTGCGGAGGCCGGGTTAATTTAGGCCATTATCTCCTCTGCGCCCAGGCGCTCTGGAGCGTGCTGAGCAGTTGACGGCTCCTGAGCCCAGGAAGGGTGTGGTGACTTGGCGTCAGAGGGAAGCCAGCAAAGTGTTTAAAAAGCCAAGGGCGCACTGAGGATGAGAATAGGTCAATGGGATGAAAGGCCACAGGTACCGACGTCAGAGGTTGTGTGTAGGAGAAAGTAAGAGGTGAAAAGCATTGGTTACGTCCAGACGGAGGTGGTGGGAGGATTAGCGGTGAGTCTCTTGGGTCTAAGGTGCACGACGACAAGCTGATTGTCCAATTAGCAAAATAGAGGGACATTTGGAAACCCGGGGCCTTGATACCATTTCCCCCAGATAAACTGCCCAACCAACTTTATATTCCGGCATGGCCCAGAGTTTCATCATGGCAATGACAGAAGGAAGATTCTTTGAGGTCACGTTGCTCTAGTTTCCTGATTATTAATTAAAATTCTGTCTGTTATCTATAAGGACAGCCCCTGGGCTGACAACCGGCTTCCTAGGAAGGAGGGAGATGCACAGACTTCTGCTCACTGTTGCCTCTGCCATGGAGAGCTCCACACAGCCCAGGAGGAACAGGGAGGGAAACGGACCTGCAGGATCAGAGCCCTGGAAGCGCTCTGGGAGCTCTGATCCTGCCGGTGGGACCTTCAGCTCTGGCTTTCTGCCAGCATGTTCCGGACAGCATCTAATTCCGATTTTTCGCTCGGCCCCACTATGCCCCTCTCGAGGCTTCCTTGCTGGGATCTTAAATTCAGCTCACAAATCCACTGACTCCATTCCCTTGTAGAGGTTCAGGCGACCCCAGAATAGCACAGTTATTTGTAGCCAAGGGCAGACCTTTGTACACCCTTGGCGTCAGTCTTCTAGGGAGAGTTCGTGGGAGCCTGGGAGGAAGAAGCCCAGACACGCCTGTGCCATTCCCTCCACGCATCAATCCGCCCCATTGTCTCTTTGAGTGCTACGACCTCAGGCCACAATTGTAAGGTGTTTTGGAAAATTTGGAGTTGTATTCATAGCTCTCGCAGGACACAAGGAGATACTTTAATTAAAACAGAAGCAACAATGGAAAAGTATTTTGGAAAGGGTGTGTGTGTGTGTGTGTGAAGCCAAGTATCTTCATCAAATTCCAACTGGCATAGCTGCATATGAGGATTTTTTCTCTTCTCATTTCTGATCCTAGATAGATAATGAAGAATTTGGGAACACCCACTCTATTCAGAGCTCCGTATAGGACTGTCATCATTAGGGTTCAAAACAAGCTGCTAATTCCATCAGGCCAATAAAAGGGTGCAGGCATTCCCCTTGTTAACAGCCGTTTGCTAGTATAGATTGGCTCAGCTATGTGGCATTGGATGGCATGATTTAGCACAAATTTGTAGGTGACTACCCGATGAAGTGGTAGCCATGATACAAAGCCACCAAGAAAAGGGTTTCAATGTTCCCCACTTTACTGGCTTCTGGGAAAGGCTGTCAGGAAGAGTCCAAAGAAGACAGATGCAGTGCCCCCCTAAGGCACAGCTTGGTGAGAGATGAATTCTCCGGATAGCTCCATTTCTATTTGACTGTACAAACCTAACTTTTATTTTCTATTACCCTTCTCAATCACTTCTGTATCAACCAGGGAGCCGGATACAGGAGCAAGAATTATCTAAGAGGCATTTCCAATCACAGGCTTGTCTTTGGAAAGCAGGTTAACCGCTTCAAAACAACTGGTTATTTCAACCACAGCCCACATCAGGAAGAGATCCCCAAACTGAAGAAATGCCCCATGCTTGCATAAGAACAAACCCACGAAAGGAGGATGGGATTCAAGGGGAAACCAGATGGATTCTGATTGCTGCCTGAAGCTCTTTGGCAAGATCTTTTTGACATAGTTTAAGAAGTCTCTTATCTGTTGAACCAGTTGAGTCCTTTGAAATGTCACTTCCTTTTGGTGTCCCCAAAGAGGACAAAACTGAGTTTATTGACTGTGTCTAAACACAAGGTGAAGTGATGAATCTAGGAAAGACACTGGTGGACTTGGCCCCAAAAGACCTCTTTCGGTAATTACGAGTCTATTTCAGATATGTTTCTCTTTCAGTAAATGGAGTAAAATTGTCAGAGAATAAACAATCCATGTTGCTTCAAGCTTTGCACTTAATAGCTTTGGATAGTGTCCTAAGTCTTAAAAAATGTTGGATTCTCTAAATATTGATTGATTTATCTTTGCGAGTAGTGTCCTTGTTCTCGTGTGTACACGAGTAATCACACGCATGCCCTAGCTTGCCTGGAAGATGAGAGAACAACTTCCTATGTCAGTCCTCTGTGAAAGACACCTTATTGGAGGTAGTGTGACTTGTTACTCAATTATTTCATAAGCTACCTGCCTGGCTCACAGGCTCCAGAGGCTATCCTCCTCCCATATTCCCTTTGGAACACTGGGATTAATGATGCATTAATAATGCATTGATGAAGCCAGGCAGTGGTTAGTGAGAACTGTTACACAGAGAAACCCTGAGAAGAAGAAGAAGAAGGAGAAGGAGAAGGAGAAGGAGAAGGAGAAGGAGAAGAAGAAGAAGAAGAAGAAGAAGAAGAAGAAGAAGAAGAAGAAGAAGAAGAAGAAGAAGAAGAAGAAGAGTGTATTAATGATGCATATTACTGTGATTACTGTGTCTGGCTTTGTATGGATTCCAGGGACTTCTACTTAGTTCTTAATCCTTGAGAGGCATTGAACCATTCCCCTACCTGGATTCTTTAAATTTTATGTGCTTAAAATATCACTGGAAGGTAATACAGATTTTATATATTTTCTTAAAGCTAAATCTATTGCCATCAAACCACCAACTATTCATTTCTTTATTTTCAGAAATATGATGTGAAATGTCAGGCGGATGCGACTCTGTTCTTAAATGGTATTTTCTCATCTTACATCTAGCAGCAAGTGCACCTTAGAAGCACCAGTGATAAACCGTATTGTTATTTCTTTCTGTGAAATTTTTACTGTGACAGCCAGGCATGTGCAATCCCAGCACTTAGAAGGTTGAGGCAGGAGGATCACTTCAACTCTCTCATCAACCTTGTCAACTGAGCCAACCTTGGGCCAGCCAGGACTGCATAACAAGATCCTGTCTCAGAAGCAAATGCCAGACACACAAACAAGAAAATTTAATATAATATAATATTTTTCATGTCTTTTTTGAGAATTCCATATATGTATACAATGTAGCTTTTAAAACTTTATTACATTTTTAAATTAATTAATTAATTAATTAGTTGCGTGTGTGCATAAAGGATGGCTTTAGTCAGTAAGCATAGATTCTGAAGCATCCTTGCCTACGTTTGAATTCCAGTTCTTCCACCATGCTATGCTATTCATTTATTTGCTTACCTATTGGTGCTTAGGAGATAGGATGTGCACTGCCCAGCTGGTCCCTAACTTCTGCCTCAGTCTCTGGAATCTTGAGGACCGCAGAGGCACATGGCACTATACCCGTCCATGATTTGCTATGATGCACACAAAATCCTTGTGCAATTGCCATTCTTGTCCCTCCTTTCACGGGAGGCAATTGAGCTTTCGGGAATGCAGTACATTATTTGCCAAAGTTACATGGTAATAGATGTTCAAAGACACAAAGCCTGTTCTGTCTGTACTTGGTCTTTGCCAGAGGCAGAGGAGTGAGACCAGGTCTGTCTTACCACGGGCATATGTTTTTCCACAACAGACATATCCACTACAAGCTTCCAGAGACAGCAGTGTGCTAGCTGTTACAGTCAGTATTGTTTTTCTAAGACTCAGTCTTCTACAGCCTCCTACTCAAACAAAGCACAATTCCTTTGTTGGCTTGCTCCCTGGTCGTACCTGCCGATAGGGGGTGCTGCTGAGCAAGCGCTCGTTCTTTTCCCTTGGCTTCTAGGGTCATTGAAGCAGCAGGTTGGTCGTCCTGATAGCAGCAGATCCTTCCACTAGCAGTAATTTTTTTTTTTTTGAGTTTGCCTGTTGCCAATCACTCCAAACCAACCTGATTGCACCCCTGCATGAGACAGGTACCTTCTGAGCCTATCTCCTCCTCTGAGATCTGCCTCCCTTCTGAGCCCTTCAAAGCAAACAGCCTCTTCTTCCTGCCCTGCCCCAATGATCCCACTTTAAATAATCAGCCACTCCCTTCATTTCTCCAGACCTAATGGCGATCACCACTTCCTGAAGTCACGAGTTCTGTGACAGCTTAATGGTCTCCTTTTGTTTCTCCAGCTCTCTGGTAGCAGGCAGACAATTCTTTACATTATTGCTATAGGTCTGTCTATTAACTGGACCATGGCTGATATAAGCAGTAAACTTATAATACTGACATTTATTTGTAAGACTGAGACCAGTGCATCCAACACTCTGCTCTACAGTAGACTTGTGGCGTTATTAAGTGGAAGTGGGGGGGGGGGATTTACTGTAAAGACAAGGCGACTGTATACCTGATGCTTCAGCATCTTACTGACATGGTCTGTGACGTCCCTCATAGCTGTGAAAGGAGCCTTCGTTTAATTTATCTTACCACTTAATACCTCGGGCTCCCACTCTATGAAATTAGATGTGTGTATGGGTTAATATGTAAACCACTTCCTCGAATAATTATCAGTAATTTCTGTTGGATAGAAAAGGAAATTCCAAAGATAGCTATTACTCTGTAGAACATTAACCAAAAGTTTTTAATTAAATTAAGACTGTTCACTTCTTAGCAATTTTAAGTTTGTTAATAGCTTGAGCACATAGTACTGGTAGCTCCTATTATTAACGAATGCCTACAGTTTATAATGAGGTATTTATTGACCCTGTGTGTGTGTGTGTGCATGCACAGTCATGCCACATGCGTCTACAGGCGCATGCTTCACTGCTGACATATGACCAGAGCACAAGTCTCAGGAGCTGTTTTTATCCTGCCCCTGTGTGGTTCCAAGATAGGACCAGTAGGCTTGGTCACAAGGACTTTTGCCTGATAGCTAAGGCATTTCTCCAGTCCAAGTCCATTCTTTTTATTGCAGTTTTATGATGCTAATATACACACACGGAAGCGCTGTGGAGAGCGGTTCCACTGTCCCGAAGCATCCTTATGATTCATGAACTCCTAGCATCTCCACCCTGGACTCTTGGCAACTGCTGGTCTTTTTATCCTCATTATAGTTCTGCCTTCCCTATGATGTCATATAGTTGAAGTAGAAGTCTGTAGTCTTTTTAGACAGGCTTCTTTCCCTTGGCAGTAAGCACTTAAGAATCTCCCGTCTCAGCTGACCCAAGCTGCTGGGAGCTCACCAACTCTGGACCGATGGCCAGGGAGCTTGCATGGGACCAACCTAGGCCCTCTGCCTGTGAGTGACAGTTGTATAGCTTGGTCTGTTTGTAGGGCCCCTAGCAGTGGAACCAGGACCTGTACCTGACACATGAGCTGGCTTTTAGGAACCCATTTCCCAGGTTGGGATGCCTTGCCTAGCCTTGATGCAGGGGGAGGAGCTTGTTCCTGCCTCAACTTGATATGCCAGGCTTTGTTGGCTCCCATGGGAGGCCTGCCCCTTTCTGCACCGAGTAGTGGTATGGGGGTGTAGAGGAGGTGGGGGAAGGGAATGGGAGGAAAGGAGGGGGAAATTGTGATTGGTATATAAAATAAATGAAAAAAAATAATAAAAAGGGGGGAAAAGACTCTCCCATCTCAGGTCTGGAGATGTAATGAAGTGGAGGCACACTTGCCTAGTGTGTCTGAGGGTCTGGGTTGGATTCCCAGTCCTGCAAAAATGAATACGTAAGTCTTCTAGCTCTGTGTGTGCCTTTGTAGTTCATTTTGTTCAAGTTGAATTTTATTTCATGGTTTGGACATACCTCAGTTTAACCATTTAACTATCAAGAGATGTGTTGATTGCGCGCCGGTTTTACCTTTCTTAAAGGTATCAATTTCCATGTGCGGTATATACTATGGATATATACTTTCGTCTCACTTAGGTAAACAGGGCTGGAATGTGGCTCAATGTAAGATTGCTTGCCTGGCATGTATAAGGCCCTGGGTTTGATACCTGGCACCACTTAGGACCACTCTCAAGTATTTACCTAGGAACATAATTGCTGGATTGTGTGGTAAGAGTATATTTAGCTTTGAAGGGTGTGGTGGTTTGAATGAGAATGGTCCCCATAGGCTCGTATATTTGAATGTTTAGTTCCAGTTGTTGGACTGTTAAAAATTAGGAGCAGCGGCTTTATTGGAGGAGGTGTGTCACTGGGGAGGGCTTGGAGGTTTCAAAAACCCACACCAGCCCTCCCCTCCCTTTTCCCCCTACCCCCATCTCTCTCTGCCTCCTGCTTGTAGATCAGGCTGATACAAGCTCTTAGTTACAGCCCTGGGTACCCCGCCTGCCACAGTGTTCCCCGCCATGATGACCAAGGACTAGCTGTCTGAAACTGTATGCAAGTCCCCGGCTAAATGCTTGTTTTTAAAAGTTGCTTTGGTCGTGATGTGATTTCTCAGCAACAGAACACTAACCAGGACAAAGGGCGACTAAAGTGACCATACAGTCTGACGTCTGCCAGTTATCTGTGTTTGTAGTTGTTACATCTAATCTCACAGTCTTGGGCTTGGATTGTTGTAGCTCAGGTGGTACAGTGCTTGCTTAGCACACGTGAGGTCAGGGATCCAGTCCCCAGCACTGCACACACCAGGTGTGGTGGCACATACCTGTAATCCCAGGAAGCTAAAGACAGAGGGATGAGAAGGTCAAAGTCATCCTTGACTATGTAAGGAGTTCGAGGCCAGCCTAGGCTACCTGAGACCCATGTTAAATAATAGAAATGCTGATACTAATGTTGACAACTTATCAGTCTGACCGGAGTAACCTAGATTCAATCAATGTGTGTGTGCACATGTATATATGTTTAGTTTTTTGTTTTGTTTTTGTTTTTTTTGTTTTTGTTTTTTTCGGAGACAGTGTTTCTTTCTGTAGCTTTGGAGCCTGTCCTGGAACTTGCTCTGTAGACCAGGCTGGTCTTGAACTCACAGTATAATGGTCTGTCCTGTTCCTTTAAGAGACAAGCCCCGCCCACTCCTTCCTCTGTCCACCCCAGAGACTGCTCTTCCTTCTTGATCTTCCTTCTGCTTCTGGCCGGAGCTCTCTCCCCTTCTGTCTCTCTCCCAAAGAGGTAGCTGCTCTTTTCCCTTCTCTCCTTCCCCCCCTTCCCTTTCCCCTCCATAACCCACTAAATAGATAACCACTTTTTCTGCTTGGTGTGCCTATCCCTCTGTCTCTCCTTGTGGGACCGGCTGGCCCACTAAGGTCTCTTACCCACCGTGTGGCTCCCTGGCCTAGGATCCGCTGTCCCTCATGGCCCGCTGGCCACTGCGGGAGGAGGGGGCTCCCTGCCTGGGACTTACTGCCTTCATGGCTCCCATGATCTCAGGGACCAACTGCCCCGCGCCTGCTGCCCCTAGGGGACCTGCAGTGTTTTAGGATAGCCAGGGCTACATAAGAAAGACTTTGTCTCAAATATATACTACTCACACACACATATATAATTATTTAACAAATCTAGTCCACCATTTTTACCACACGAAAGATGATCTGACTGATTGGCTACAGAGAGAAAACATTTTGTCCTCTCTGTAATCCGAGCAACGCCTTCACAGTGACCCTGAGATTTTCTAAAAGTCGACTCACACACTTGCTGGCTCAACATCCCTTTGAAATGCTAATATTTTACAATTGCAAAAGAGAACCCAGGGAACATTCCAGCGAAGTGACCAGCAAACTCATTTAGAAAACATTTCAACATGGAAGTTAATCACTGGATAAATGCTAAATCACCCTGGCATGAATCCAATAAAAGTAAAACTTTTAGCCACGCCTTTCTTTGTTATATAGTTAAATACACGTAGTGGCCACAGGTCCAGGAGAGGGCTGAAATCAACCCTGGGTCTCTTAGGCTTATCTCCAAGAAATGAGATCCTCCTTGGTTTTGAGGCCCACATTCCACATTCAGACACTGCCCAGAACTTGCATGGGCAGGGCAGAGGGAGTAGAATTACTGCCTGGTAGAATGGAGTCCCTGGTTTGAATGTCAAGGGTATTCCTGGGCTCACTGTAAACCTCCTTCCGGTTGTTGCTTTTTTTTTTTTTAGGTTGTTGAACTGAAGCCTATTTCTCTGGAGTCCTAAATTATTCCAGACCACAGATAGAATAATTTGTTCTTCCTACCTCCTTAGAGGTGGAGCCACAGGATAGATGGCTGGCACTGTGTGTATGTACACACACACACACACACACACACACACACACACACACACGAGTCTACTAATGTAAAGGTCCCAACATAAACACTGCTTCTCAAAACCGTTCCAAGGATTTTTAAAGCGCTTTGGTGCAAAACCTTTTTGCGGTGGGCGGTGTGGGGTCAGATTGTGTCAGTTACAGTCTTGCTCCTGTTTCGTGTTTGAAAATAGGGTACAGTTCTGCTCACCTAACATGTACAAGGCTTGAAGTTGGGTTTCTGGCAGAGACAGAGAGAGAGAGAGAGAGAGAGAGAGAGAGAGAGAGAGAGAGAGAGAGAGAGAGAGAGAGAATACACACTCATTTCTTCCTTCCCCAGCTCCGTGAAGTTACAAAAAGTAACAAGGATCCCTCAGCTTGCCTCATTGGTGGAAATGCCTGGTTGGAACATTCCTTTGGCCACTTTAGCTGAAAACTGCATACCTAGGAGACTGAAGCATCCCTGCTCTTCGTCTCCTGGCTCAGCACTGACTGAGAACTGTCTACGGAGATAGGAGGACTCTGTGCAAATCCCCCAGAGAAAACAGCACCGAAACCACACCTGACCCCACATGGAGGCTGCCTTTCCATAGCCAAAACATGATGGGCTTCTGTGTTGGTAGCGTCTCTCAAGAGCTCTTTCATTTTTTTTCTCCCCTCCAGGAATGCTTGTTTCTTTCTCAGTCACACTCAAGAACATCTAGAGTATCCGTCTGACTGTGAGATAGGACAGTTGTCAGCGTGACACACCGTGGTCACCTTCTCCGCCCAGGCTTCCAGCCTCGCCACTGGAGAAGTCTCTCTAGGGAAAATGGAAAAGCTGAGCCGCCCGTTTCTGTTCAGGACACTTTTGCTCCTGGTTCTCTTTTCCTGCATCAGCTTGTACTTAATGGCTTGTTTTATTTGGCAATGACTAAGCGAGGAAACCAAGGTTATTAATAATGATAATCGACATTTGAACTTCCTGGGTACGACATGTACTTTGTGCCCAAGTGCTGAATAGGTTTTTTTTTTTAAGAATTATTTTGTACACGCACAGACGAGACTAAAAATCGTCACAGACTTAAATAATCCTTTTCCGCTTGTCCCAGAAAAGGATATTCTTTTGTCTTTGTGCCATTTGAACCAACTCCTCTTTCTTTTCCTAGCATTGGCCCTTGGAAAGGTTCGAGGTCACGAAGTAATGTTATTTATGCCAGCTGCAACCCCTGCCACAGAGCCTTGAGGCATTCTAATTACAAACACAACAGCAAGGAGCCGAAGCCATTCAGTGATTTTCCATCAATAAAATGGTTTCCACCAGCAAAATGCCACGCCACGGGGAATGATATCGCTGCTTGGTGACTCAAACACCATTATAAATCTGATTGTTTTCTGGTTTTGCAAGGGAAAGTTGTGTGTTTGTTGACACAGCAGCCCGTTGTCGTTTCTGCATCACCTTCCTCTGTCAGTAGGGGAAATCAAGGAGGGCTGTAGGCGTTGAGGAAACAGAGGCCCTGGCAGGAACAGTACAGTTCAATTCAGCAGTTCTCAGTCTGCAGCCGTGACCCCTTCACAGCGCCACATGTCAAACAGTTACACGGTGACTCATAACCGTAGCAAAATTACAGTTATGAAGTAGCAGCAAAATGATTTTGGGGTGGGGGTCACTACAACATGAGGAGCTGAATTAAAGAGTCGCTGGCATTAGGAAGGTTGAGAGCCACTGCTTTGTCTTGATCGTGACCTGTGGAGTTCAAGCCCTGGGGCATCCGAAACCTACCACAAATATTTCCTGGGCATATTAAAGTCTGCCCACAAGACAGTTTATCAGAAAAGGAATCTCTGAGGTGGGGAACCAATGTCCACATTTTTTGCATGGGTTGGTCTACATTTCTGAGAAAAACTGAGCCATAGGTGCCTCTGAGAAGAGAGCTGATACCATAGGGATGAGGACACACTACCCTGAGACTCCAGCCTTCACATGGGCTCTGGGTGGGAAAGTTCCACACTTTGACAGTTCTTACAAACCAAAGGGAAACTGTACCCTTAGCAGTGAGTAGCCCTAAGGAGAATTTGAAGAGTCCACCAGCGCGTGTGATTAACACAGTGGTGACAACACATTCCGTGGAAATCCCCAGTGAAAGTATTTTATGTGTTTATCCTTGTAGCCTTGAGGCCTTTTCCCCAGTTGTCTGACCTTTCTAGTAGCCTGATCCATCCCACTGCACTTAAGACATTCTGAAATGCCCTACTAGTGACCAGAACGGGTGAATCTAGATCCCCACTAGACCCCCCCCCAAAGAAAATCCAAAGGTGATCTGAGAAGCAGTTACAAAATGTTCAAGTATTTTAGTTACCAAATTAATCCCTAAAAATGCCTTCTGATTCTCTGCCTTCTTTGTCCTTTGTTTGGTTACGAAGTAGGATGCCCACACAGAGTATAATTTGTTGGAGCCGAAATCATTTTTTAAAAAATCTTTCACAGTTCCATCAGCAAAAAACAACCATTGGGATCATGTTAGTGTATTTATTTCTAGTCACTTTTCTGGGCTAAAATTTTAGTATGTCGTAATTATAGTCACTATAAATTATGTTGTATTATAATGTGAGGTAAGCCAGCATGCTCACTATAAACAATTCACAGACAGAAATGAATAAAGAATAAACATTTCCTAGAACCTGAATCCTAGAGTTAATTGTTGAGACAGCTTGATATATGTTAATCAATTATATACTTTATCTTGATATACAGCTTCCATGTTCCAGTAATTTGTTATTACATATTAGATATACTCATTTGATTTTTTACCAAATGGTTTGTGTTATACTCTTTAGTCTATAATTTCTTTTATTCTCTATATGATAACATATCTAGGCATCTTTTCAAGTTCAGCTATATGTAATGACTCCACTTTCAACATGACTACATAGCAGTTTACTGAGGCAGGCACTACACTTTTTAAAACGTAAACCCTCCTGGAAGTAAAGGCTTCTTAGTTCTAGGTTTTTTTGTTTTTGCTATTTTAAACGAGGCATCCTTGCGTGTTTGTCTTTGTCTACCTATTTCGGGAGCAGAGCTACGAGGTCACATGCGCACGGTTACAACACATCTAATTGTGTCATGGAGTCACAGCCCAGGTCTTAGATGTAGCTCAGTGATGAAATGACTATCAAGTATGTCCCAGGCCTTCGGGTTGACCCTCACCATCGCAATCAACCAACCATCAATGACAGTAAGGAGGAAGGGGATGTGCCACGCAGGGCAAACATGTTTCTAGATAAACCATTTCATGGCCTCAGAGGCTGGTGTCCTAGGCCTGTGGTCCTAGTGGCTACAGAAGAGGTGCAGGCAGGAAGATGACAAGTTCAAGACCTGGCTGGTTTAAAGAGTGAGTTCTAAGTCAACCTGGATAACTCTTTTCTTTTCCTCTCTCTCTCTCTCTCTCTCTCTCTCTTTCTCTTTCTTTTTCTGGAGACAGGGTTTTCTGTAACTTCGAAGCCTGTACTAAAACACACTCTGTAGACCAGGCTGGGCTCGAAATCACAGAGAAATCTGCCTGCCTCTGCCTCCCAAGTACTAGGATTAAAGGCGTGCGTCACCACTGCCCAGCCAGCCTGGATAAATTAGTGAGATCTGTATCAAAAAAAAAAAAAATTTTAAAGACTGAATATTTCTCAATGGTAGAGTGCTTGCCTACCATTTTGTAGTGGTGAGGATATATCCAATCCTCACCACTACAAAAATAAATAAATAAAAAGTCAAAGTAAATAATTTAAATAAATCTAAAAGTAAATTTAAAAAGCAATTAATCTAGGAAACCCCAGCATTTTCTGATCACAGTGTTTGAAGGCCTGCTTTCTCATCTTCTTTTTTAAATATATAATGATCCAGGACAAATGACAGCTGTCTTATCTTCATGTATCAAATAAACTTAGAGTTAACACAAGCGTTTACACGTGTGTCTTTAAACTGCGTTAGCTCACACCTCGGTCAAGAACGTAGATTACCCTTGGATCAAAAACTTGTTTTCAAGAACAAACAGTCACACTGGACTGTGAAACCCTGGAAGGATGTTTATCATTTGTTTTATATAAAGATTAATTGTCTAAAGTCTATGATTATAAAAAATGAAAATGTAGAATCCTTTTCCCGTTAAAGTCAAAGGAGCTGCGGGGCTTAGAGTATTCTGTCTGTCACTGTGAAGAGTGGGCTCCCATGAACTGAAGAACTGGGAAGCCTGAGGCATCAGGAAGTGTTGCCATGGGACTGTGGTGTCTGGGTTTGTTCTCAGGTGAGCGCTTCAGTTCCTTCCCTGCTCCTGTAGCAGGGATGCGACCACTGCAGGCCATTTCCCCTGCCTCTTCTAGGAGAACTGGCCAAGGTGAAGCCATTGCGGGTCTGGAAGGCGGTGAGAGAAGACAGGGCACTTCTCCCTCCTCTTTGCCCTAGTTGGGTTCTTGGCTATCACAGTGTCTCCTTCCATCAGCCCACAATGGTTCTTGCTCCCAGTGGCCCCTGGCTTTGATCTTATCCCCTCTGTGCCTGCATCTTAAGGTGGAAATGCCTCCCCGCTGCTCCTTCTGTTTGTGGGGCTGTAACACGACCTTCCATATCTCAGCTGCCCCATCTCCCATGACATCAATCCCTTTCACCAAATTCCCTCTTTTCTAATACTTCTTTTCCTTGTTAGATACCCAGCCCGAGCTACAGGTCTAGGAAGGGCAGTCTGTCTTGGGGCAGGAGGGCCTGGCAAACACAGGAAAGGCAGGACTGAAGTCACCAGTAGGGCCATTGGCTTACGTCTTAGGACTCATGGGCAAGGCAGGCTCTGTGGCTCGTATTTGTAATTGTAGCACGAGAGAGGCTGAGGCAAAAGGATAGTGAGCTTGAGACCAGTCTGGACTATATATTGTGAGTTCTAGGCCAGTCTGAGCTATAGTGTGGGACCTTGGAAAGCGAGAGGGAAAGGCAGAGAGAGGGTGGGGGGAGCGATATTGATTATATAAAGCTTGTTATCATCTCATAGGAAAAAGATCACAGAGGTAGGATAACTCTGGAAGCCGTATCTGTGTAATGAATTGCGTATGGTAACTTATCAATAAACATCTACCAATTAAATGTGCCTCACTTGCCAGGAAAACCATTTGGTTATATTTAAGAGAAAGTATTTGAAATAGATTATTTTTTACTCTATCTATGAATATTTCTGCTATGAAAAGGAAATGAAAGTGGTTTTCCTTACTAAAGCTGTTTAGCTGTATTGTTTTTAAAATAGGAATGGTTTTTTAAAAATAGGAATCAGTCTAGGACCTTAACCATACTAGGCAAACTCATTACCCACTAAGCTATAGTCCCAGGCCCCGCCCTCTGCAATCTTCTTCAATGAATATCTTCTTGCAATGAAGTCAGATTTTTAAAACTAGGAAGCCAGGCCTACGAGATGAAGGTTTAAGCCAGATGTGGAGGTGCAGACCTGCGTATCCAGCTCACTGGAGGCTGAGGCAGACAAGCATGGGTTAGCCGCAACCATGCTGCGCAGCAAGGGAAATGCAAACCAGACCCATGGTGAAATAGCTCAGGTATCAGAATTCTATAACGGAAAAAGGTAGGTAACCGAGGAAAGCTATTGGTACAGAGTATTCATTTGTTGCTCGTGGGAATGGCATAGTACAAGTGCAATGGAATCTAGTGTGGTAGTATCCAAGGAAACCGAACGTAGCCACTCCTCCAGATGCTGGGATGTTACATCCAAGCATAAGCTGTAGAAATGTGTTCTTGTGGTCACCAAAAGATGTGCATATCATGACCACACCAGAACATAGAAGCCCCAAACCTGGAAACTACTCTGGATCCTATAAACTAGAATATGTAAATGCATTATAATATATTCACAGAGAGGAAAAGCTTACAGAAATGAGAATGAGTGATTCTAAAGCTCCATGCAGCAAACGCTGGATCTGAAGAGCAAGTCTGGGTGAAGGAAAACACTTTCCAGCTGCATTACTATGAAGATATCCTGCTGATACTGAACCCCTATTATATAATCCCATCGATTTTCATTTCAAATGCGTGAAAAATTAATGTGTTTGTAGTTGGCTATGGTGGCACATGTGTGTAATCCGCATATTCAGAGGCTAGGACAGGAAGGTTGAGAGTTCTAGGCTAACCTAGGCTACATAGAAAGTCCCTGTCTCGAACTGACAAAAATTAATTTTTTATGCTTTATAGTTGTGGACCTTTGGAGGAACAGAGATTTGCTTACATGGCATTGTGGTCTAGATCTTAAATGTGTCTTGATGTCTTCTTTGGAAGGCTTGGGTAGCGGTGTTGGGAGGTGGTGGAACCTTTATACAGAGAGACCTGGCAGGAAGAAGTTAGGTCAAGGCATCTTTAATCCCAGTACTCGAGGGCAGAGCACGGGGATGTCAAATGAAGCAGCCTGGTCTACAGAGCAAGCGGCAGTGATGTGTGATTGAATCTGGTCAGCTAGGAGCCCCAGAGCAGCAGTTCTGAGAATCTCCTTGCTGGAGGCCAGGAGTGAATGCCAGAACCGAGTTCTGCTTCTCCCTCTTCCTGATCTCCTAACTGAGCACCTTTGCCTGAAGGCTACTTTCCATTACGTGACGAAAGTCAGAGGAGGAATCTGGACACCTGGACGCCTGGACGCCTGGACAGACATCTGGAGGAGAGTGAGCCAGCTGGACTGACAAGCTGTGATGGCCACGCTTCCATTCCCGGAAAGGAGCAGGGTTGTGGGCGGCCCGGAGGTTGAAAATAAGGCTGGGAGCCTCGGGCAGATAAGACAGGCTCTATTCACTCCTGTCAAAGGCCGCCACACAGACAGACAGACGGCACCCATGCACAAGCCAGCACAGACGGACACCCGGGCAGGCTGGCGAAGCGAAGGCAAAAGCTGTAACCGGGGCTCATGGCTCTGACCTCAAGGGCAACTTTATATCAAATCCACGCAAAAGTGTTGCTCTGACAGGGATAGTTATGTAAGAGTTACATCACATTTTATTTTCCTGGACATCTGACATCAGCCACTGTGTGCTGATTCTTAGCCCCCTTCATGTCCAGCATTAGCTATCCATGCTTGTGTTGGATGCCCATATCAGCGCCATGCTTTCTAAACAGGAACTGGCCCTACTGTCTTCTGGTCCTACCCTTGCCCTAGACATCACCACAGTTTCTGCTGTAAGTTCTTTAAAAAGGCCCCATGGTACCAGCTCCACGGACTCTATTTCTGAGGACCCTTCCAGGTATCCTTCTCGAGATTCCACCCATGTATCTACAATAAACTTTTCCCTAAAACTCACTATCTCTGGTCAGTGAATTTTATTCTTCCAGTTTAAGAGCAAACGACCTAGCTGGGTGGTGGTGGCGCATGCCTTTAATCCCAGCACTTGGGAGGCAGAGGCAGGCAAATCTCTGTGAGTTGGAGGCCAGCCTGGTCTACAAGAGATAGTGCCAGGACAGGCTCCAAAGCTACAGAGAAACCCTGTCAAAAAAAATAAAAAAGGAAAAAAGAAAAAGACTTTGCGGAATCTTTGGTGATACTTGGGTTTCCAGGATCCTAGCTACCCGATTAAGACTCCGCTGTTATCAAGGCACCCCAACATTCCCAGGTCACCAGGCCAGTCAGAGTTACACAGTGAGATTCTGTCTCTAAAGAAAGGGACTGAGCCAGCTGGTAGAAGTAAAGAAGAGGAGGAAGAAGAAGGAGAAGGAGAAGAAATGAGGAGAAAGGAGGAAGGAAGAGGGAGGGAGTAGGGGAAGAAGGATGGGCGAAGAGGAGGAAGGATGGGTAAGGAAGAGGCAGTATGGTACTGGAGACATGTTCTCGAGAGAGACACTGGGACCCCAGTCCCTCCTTCCCCATTTACTTCCTGGCTGGCACAAGGTGAGCAGCTTGCTTGACCTTGGCTTGCCCTGCTTCACTGGAGGCCCCAAGCCAATGGTGCAGACCAGTCATGGACAGAAACCACAAGCCTAAATGAGCTTTTTTCCCTCCCCAGTTGTTCATCATGGGCACATTGTCACTGTGGTTGAGAGCTGCCTGGCATACCACCCTGTCCCCAGGGCTTGCAGGCATTCACACACAGCACTTGTATTGCTGTTTCTCTCTTTATAACAGCTTCTTTGATAGTCAGCAAAGAACGCCTCCCCCATATCTATATCCTTCCATATTGATTGCTATTATAAAAGGGACTTTTAAAAAAAACACCCCCATATATCTATATCATTCCCATATTAATAGATTAAAAGAGACTTTGCATTTGTGACTAAATTAAAATCACGAGAAAGGGAGATGATTCTAGAATATCTGGCAGAGCCCCGGTTACAAATCACATGTCTTTAAGGTTCTCAGAGAGCCGCTTCTGATGTGGTCAGAGGGACAGGTGGCATGGAAGGCCTACAAAGATGCCAGTTGCTGTCTTTCAAGATAGAGGATGTGGCCACAAGCCAAGGAATGTGAGTGGCCTTTAGAAGCTGGGGCAGGCACAGAAACTGATTCCCTCCCCTCCCACCCCCTGGTATCTTCTGGAACGGGACATGGTCCTGCCAACACCTTGATGTTAGTGGTGTCACATGTTCAGATAAATAGTGCACTTCTGACTTCCACACTTGTAAGATCCCGCATCGGTGCTGTGGCTAGACACTAACGTGGCCACGGTTGGTAGCGGCAGCCACAGAAAGCGAGGACCTCTTCATTGCCATCTCACGTTAGAAACACAGCTTTTTCTCCGCCTTGCGCTTTCATTCTCCAAGGGCTGCCACTATCAGTGACGTCAGCAACAATCTTAGGCTATTGGAAGTTTGGCAAGGGGAGAGTTATGAAGTGTACCAAAGCACAGCAGATAGGCCAGGAATAAAGGGCGCACGGGGTTTATCTGCAGGTCAAACTCTTCTTTATCCTTAACAGCCATCCCGCAGAGAGAAGGGCTGACTCAGCAAAGTGAAGGCCATCTGCCCAAGATTATTACAAAACATCCCCTCCCGTAGCGAAGTCCCGCAGGTAAGTCCATGGCATGCCGATGGTCCTAAGAGCCCGTCCATACAGTTAAGGACTGGTTAGACCACCCCGATTGGGAATCTTGGGGTCTAATGATCTCTTCAAAAGCCCCTTTAGAGAAAACCACAATCAAAATACAGAGTGGTGAAGCCCAGTCCCAACTGATACACCTACAACACAGCTCCCAACTGATACACCTACAACACAGCTCCAACCGATACACCTACAACACAGCTCCAACCGATACACCTACAACACAGCTCCAACCGATACACCTACAACACAGCTCCAACCGATACACCTACAACACAGCTCCAACCGATACACCTACAACACAGCTCCAACCGATACACCTACAACACAGCTCCAACCGATAGACCTACAACACAGCTCCAACCGATACACCTACAACACAGCTCCAACCGATACACCTACAACACAGCTCCAACCGATACACCTACAACACAGCTCCAACCGATACACCTACAACACAGCTCCAACCGATACACCTACAACACAGCTCCAACCGATACACCTACAACACAGCTCCCAACCGATACACCTACAACACAGCTCCCAACTGATAGACCTACAACACAGCTCCCACACCTAAGGCTCAGGGATTGTTGCCGAAGAGGGGGTGGGATGACTGTGAGAGCCAGAGGAATAGGGAGTTTGCTGTGAGGTTGTATCTCCTGGGAATGCCAGAAGCTACACCCATAAAAGTCTCACCTATGCGACTGCCTAAACAGTTGAAGAAGGACAACATCAGATATGCCACAGTGGATGGGGAAAGCCCACGAGGCTTCAACCCCACACGAAGAACTGCAAGCAACTGAGGATTGTTGAGAGCTGGAGAAAGAAAGGGAAGAGCAGACCAGCTGGTTAGTCAACGCCAAACGGTCAGCACTGAAAACATACATGCAAGTAACATTATCCAGACTGTGAGCAGGCTGTAGTTAGGCATTTAGGAGTGCAAACATACATACGTGTATGCACACACACACACACACACACACACACACACATATCTCACATCACAACAACTAACAAAAAAGAGGCCATGAGTTTGAAAGAGAGCAAGGAGTATATGTCAGGGTCTGAAGGGAGGAAAAGGAAGGGGACATGAAGTGATTATATTAAAATCTCAAAGAAAAATATTTTTTTTAAAGGCTCAATAGCAAGAGAGCAGCATACCCAGGCAGAGACTGAGTTGTCATCCGCAAGCCTGCAAGGTGGTACCAGGGGAATGCCAATCATTGGTGACCTACCTTCTCCACCCATATCCTTTGATAGGGAGCTTTACTGTATCCCCCAAGGTGTTTTCATAGTGCCATGGAAACATGGCTTCCAAGCGAGTTTCCCAGCCCACCCACCACTGTGCAAGAGTCTGGAGCCAGCACTGGGGCTAAGGATCTGATATGCCCTCCGGACATGCTGGATTGCACGCTTGCCAACATCCGATAAATTAGTTTGGAATTGCCCTGTGAAGCCGGACTTCTGTGTGTTTGTATCAGTTTCCTAGGCAATCACCAGTCTCAGTAAACTTTTTAAAAGTATAATTGTTAATTGTGTGTACGTGTTTGTGTGTGCATACACGAGAGAAACTGCCTGCAGAAGCCAGAAGAGGATGCTGGGTCCTCCTTAGCTGGAGTTATGGCGAACCACCCAACATGGAGGCTGGGAACCATGTAAGAGCAGTACACTTGCTGAGCTTTCTCTCCATTCCCAGTCTTGGTGTTGTAAAACAGAAATATATTCCTACACCATCCTGGAGACTTGAACTCTTAACCCAGCTTCTCTGGGCCGAGCCATAGAGCAGAGGTTCTCAACCTCTGGGCCGTGACCTCCTTAGGGCTCACATCTCAGATATCCTGCATTTCGGAAAATTTTCGTTATGATTCATAGCAGTAGCAAATTACGAAGAAACAAAGGAATAACTTTATGATTTGGGGTCACCGCAACATGAGGAGCTGTATTAAAGGGTCGCATTAGGAGGGGTGAGAACCACTGCCCCAGGGGATCTTGTTTTCTTACTTAGAGTCCTGGCTCCCTTGGCCTCCCAATGAGTAAGCGCACTTACAACTGCAATTAAGGCCGCCTGGATGATTCAGGCCAATCTCCCCTCTCAAGATCCTTCACCTAAATACACCTTCAAAGACTTTCTAAGAAACAGTCACACGGGCTTGGGAGATTAGGAAGCAGACATATCTGAACGGAGTTCCTTATGGCTCTGACACAGCCGGCTGGCAGTCCACTCCCTTCAGTTGCTCTAGAGACACTCTTGCTCACAAGCATAAACAGTAATGTTTATATGTATACATTTATGTGCACACATCTGTATTTAATAAATAAAGCTTGCCTGAAGTCCAGAGAGTAAAACAACCAGCCACTGGCTCTTTTCACCTCTACTTCAGTCTGAAATGAGGATCCTGCCTCCAGCAACCCTCAGAATGAGACTGAGAACTATCTCCTCCCATCTTATATTCCTCTCTAGTACTGGGATTAAAGGGTGCATCACTACCGCCCAGTTTCTATGACAAACTAGTGTGGCTGCTGGGAATAAAGGTGTGTGTCACCACTGCCTGGTCTGTAAGGCTGACCAGTGGGGTTATTTTACTCTCTGAACTTCAGGCAAGCTTTATTTATTAAAATACAAATGAAATATCACTACACATATGCACATTTTCCAAATTCTAAAACAAAGCAGTGGTATGGGAAGTCCTTTTGTGTATGTGTTGCTTTTATTATTTAATAAATAAAGCTGTTTCGGCCAGTGGCTTAGCAGAATAAATCTATTCGGGGAAACCTAAACTGAATGCTGGGAGAAAGAAGAAAGGGGTCGAGGAGAAGCCATGTAGCTGCCCGCAGGAGACAGGCTTCTCCGCCAGAGCCCACTGGAACCTTGCCAGTAAGCCAAGGTGGTGATACACAGATTAATAGAAATGGGTTAGTTTAAAATATAAAAGTTAGCCAGAAATATGCTTAAGCGATTGGCCAACCAGTATTGCAATTGATATAGATTTCTGTGTGATTATTTCGGGAGCCTGGGCAGCAGGGAAATGAACAAGCAGCCACCCCCAACAAACCAGGAGGGCACCTAGATTTATACTGACAGGTGAATGATTAAACCAAGGCAACATCTTCACAAACAGAAATTTATTCATCAGTCAAAATGGTTGATCTGTTGCAGCAGGCAATGGAACAGAATATACTTTCAACACAATGATGAAGACGTACGTTTTTACTATTGTATATGATATGATCCTGGGGTGTGTGTGCGTGTGTGTGTGCGTGTGTGTGTGCATGTGTGTATGCGTGTGTGTGTGTGCGTGTGTGTGTGCGTGTGTGTATGCGTGTGTGTGTGTGCGTGTGTGCGTGTGTGTGTGCGTGTGTGTGTGTGTGTGCGTGTGCACAGATGCATGTGGTATGGGCAGTAGTGTGGGTTCCCCCTTCCCACCTTGTTTGTGACAGAGTCTCTTGCTGTTCACTGCTGTGCATGCCAGGCAAGCTGGCCCTTGACCTTCCAGGGATCTCCTGTCTCTGTCTTCAATCTTGTCAGAGGGGCACTGGTGTTATAGACAAGGACAGCTACATCCAGCTTTTTGTGGGTTCCTGAGATTTGAACTCAAGTTCTCACACTTGTCCAGTAAGCACTGGATCCACTAAGTCATCTCCTTAGAAGTGATAGTGTTTTGTTTTGTTTTTTAAAAAAAGATTAAATCATATAAAGGCTGCAGAGATGGTTCAGCAGTTAAGAACACTAGTTGCTCTTGCAACCCACATGAGGCAGATCACAGGAAACTGGTGCTTTCCTCAGTTCTCCGAAGACACCTACCTGCACAGACGTGCACATATACACACACATATGCGTGTAATTAAAAATAATTCAGAATAAAGGGTACAGGACTGGAGAGGACCCAGTAACTTCACCAATGCTGGAGATGTTTTACATCTTAGGTTGTGTGGTGAGTCCTTCAATGTTTGTTATGATTTACAATTTACACGTGACAAATTTGCCTTCATATGTATCAGCTGTTGCTATGTATTTTCAAAGTAGGCTGGCAAGATGGCTCAGTGGGTAAAGCTCTCATGAGCCTGACAGATCATGTGAGCTCCATACCCAGGACCGACATAGAAGGACTCCTGAAAGTTTCTCAACTCCTGAAGATTGTCCTCTGATCTCCACGCATGTCCTGTGACGCATGCACACGTGCATACGCGTGCCCACCCGCCCATACACACACACACACACACACACACAAATACATGCAATAAACTTTTTTTAAAGTAGGCATCTGGAGGCCCCATGTTAGACCTTCGCCATGTATAGACACACCCAGACTTGCTGGCACACCCGTGCAAAGGGCCAAGTTGAGAAGGTGCTCAGGTGGAAGACACGGGGAGTCCTTGGAACCTAACACCTGGGTACCAGCAATCACTCCTTGCCCTTTCTCCTGTGGTGTCTTTCTCTTGTTTTTAGCGTCAGGTTCCCCGAGAAGGGAGGATCATTTCACCTGCTGCAGAGAGTCACCAGCAAAGTGGCCTAACCACCCATGGCTGCCTAACTCCTTTCCCCCTTCAAATATTCGAGTGTTTTCTACATAGGCAGAAGAAGACAGCGAGAGCAGCATGCTCCCTGAAAGCTTTGGAGTTGTGGCGAGTATTCGATTCTTCTGCAGGGCAGAGTATTTTCCCTCCCCTTTTAACGTAACCGAGCTGTTACACACATAATCAGCATATTCTGGCTTTCCCCAACAGGGTCACACACAAAAGCAAATCCTGCTATGGCATCCGAAGGCATCATGGAAGGGCTCTCTCTACCAGCAGCTTGGGCTGGGGTTGGAGGTCAGTGGTAGTGTTGGCCTAACATACATGAGTCTCAGGTTCCATCTACAGGGCCGCACACACAGAAAGTTTACCTCCAGGCTCAGAATGGTGCCACTCTTCATCATGAGCGTTATTTTCCATTATTCTGCTACTTATAGACTCACAGCAAAGTTTAAAGCCCTTGAGCACATCCTATGACTTACTCAACGTGAGGCAGGGTGGAAGAGAAGCACATCTATACATCAACACGAGCAGCTAGCTACAGGTAAGCATGGGAGTCCTTATTTCTGCAGTAGACACCCATGAGATCGATGATGTTCTTTCCACCGTCCTATTGTGTGTGCCCTTGGCCTTGGCCATCAATTAGTCTGCTATCAAGGCCACCAGTGTGACTCTGGGTTAGTCTTTCTAAGTCTGTTACTTTGATGGCAGAAGGAGCCCTAATGGCCTGAAGCAATTTGAAGTTTTGATGCAACAGAAGCTTTCAGGTTTAGGAAAAAAAAAAAACAAAAAACAAAACAAAAAACTCTGCTGGGCACTAAGACTTCAAGGCCAGCTGAACCTTGAAGCCTGGGAAAGAAACAAGATGAATCCTTCCTGCTTTGTCTTCTATGTGATTAGGAAAGACACTCAGGAAGGTCCTCCAGATGCTACCTCACCACTCAGAGTGCTGTCTGGGCTACTGTCGCAAGTGATAGGTCTTCTGCAGGTGCGTCTCAGCAGCAGAGGGGCCGCTCACTACATGGCTAGGAAGTCGCAGATCAAGGTCAGCTGCTTAAGCATAGTCAGGAATCACCTTGTGGCCCATAAGCAACCATCTTCTTTATAAAACATAGTTAAGTTGGTCGATGACACATACCTTTAAACCCAGTGCTCCGGAGGCAGAGGCAGAGGCAGAAGGATCTCTGAATTTGAGGTCAGCCTGGTCTACAGAGTGAGTTCCAGGATAAGCCAAGGCCACACAGAGAAACCCTGCCTCAAAAACAAAATTAATTAACTAATTTTAAAATAGTAAATAAAACATAGTTAATTCTTATTAGCATACATTACTTGTATAAAACAATGGGTTTCATTGTGACAGTTCCATCCATGTATATGATGCACCCTGATCCTATTCGTCCCATCTTCCCTAATAGTTTCCCTTCTGCCCTCCCTGCCCCCACTCTGCCTGGGCAGAAACAATAATAGTAACTGCATCATATCTTTTTTGAAAATTCTGGGCTGAACATGGTGGCTTACATCTACAGTCTTAGCCCTTGGGATACTTGTTTGCTTCTGTGGTGTGGGGGAGAGAACCTGCTAGTCTATCTGCTAGGCAAATACTCTACCACTGAGCTTCCTCCAAAGGCTGCTGTTTATCTTCATGAACCTGGTTTATTTTCCCGAACGTGATGATCACTATTGAGTTCTATTCATTTTTCCACGGGTGACACAATTTCATTCTTTACGACTGAATAAAACTTGATTGTGTGTGATTGCCACACTTTCCTTGTATCCGGGCTGATCCCACAGCTTGGTTGAGAACAGAGTGGTAAACATGGGTGTGTAGGCAGCTGTGCTGTGTGTGAACTTTGACCCCTGGTACAAACTCAGGAATGGCACACCTGGGTCACGTGAGTCTTCTACTTTTAGTGTTTTTGCGAAACTCTGTACTGATTTCCCTACCAGTTAGACTAACTTATACTTCCACCTATAGTATATAAAGGTCCTTGTTTCTCTCACACCCTGCCATCCCTCTCATTCAGTCCTTACATGGTGCATTATCTTTGGGGCGGGGGGCAGGTAGTGTTTCCCAACCCTAGATATCAGAATAACCTCAACTGATTTTTAAAACAACCAGATTCAATGAATCAGAATTGCCAAGTAATATGTCAGATGATGTGGCCTCTTAAACGCCTGTTAGAATAAGTGGTTGGAGCCTTCCTTTGAGCCAGCATAGTGGGCTCAACAGACTCAACTGGTTCTGAGTCATTTGTGCTTCGTGAGATGGATGAATTTGAGAGCAGGAAGAGCTGAAGCTCGGCTGGGGCCAGTCCCAGCAGCTAGAGTCTTCATCAATCAGGGGCAGTCCGCTCCTTCAAGTAAGACAAAATGATGAAGAGAGAGAGAGAGAGAGAACGAGAGAGCGCGAGCCTTTGAGAACAATTAAGTTGTTCTTTTTGCCATGCTCTGCTTTCAGCCCATAAATGCTACATGATTGTGCAACAAGTAGGAATTCTAGAGGATTTCCCGGTTTGGGGGCTGCCTGTTGAAAGCATCCTTGTTGTGTGATTGCTCAATAAGTTTTGGGACACTTATCAAAGATAAGTTAAAACTTGCTTAAGAGTTTTCCTTAAGAACATTTCCAGGGTGATGCTTTCCATGGTGGAAATTTGGGGGATTTCTGGATGCCTCCATCTTTAGGGTAAATGTGCATAGAAATCATCTGGAATCCCGTGGAAGGTGCGGGTTTGGTTCTGTAGGACTAGGTCAGGCTCTGACAGCCTGCATTTCAATTATTTACTTGCTTGTTTGTTTTTGGTTTTTTGAGACAGGGTTTCTCTGTGTAACAACCCTGGCTGTGCTGGAACTCGCTCTGTAGACCAGGCTGACCTCAAATTCACAGAGATCTGCCTGCTTCTGCCTCCCCATTGCAGGGGTTAGAGGCGTGCACCACCACCTGTCTGGCTGACAGCCTGCCTTCCTAAGTAGCCTCCGCCAATTCTGACGTTACTAGTCCAGGGTACATTTTGATAAGCAAGCCTCTAGAGCTCAACCCAGTGTCAGAAGCCCTTTGGTCACAGCTATGGGGCCATTTTGCAGTAAAATGCATAAATACAGACTTAAGCGTGCAATTGCGAAGGCCCCGAGCATTAATTATCATTAGGTCCCAAGATGACTGGGTATGCCATCCACCTGAGCCTGATGAGGAATGGCAGGAATCTTGACCTAGTAAGGCCCAGCATTTGCTGAGCACCTAGGGTGTGATTTGGCACTATGCTAACGGTTAGAGATGTAATAGTTCATTAACATGCAACAAACCCATGAGGAGGGAATGGCTATCATCACTCATTTGACGTGTTAAGGACACTGGTGCACAGTTTTAAGTGGTTCTCCCCTGGGTATTTGGGAGGAAGTATTTAGGAGCCCCCTAAGCCCCGTTGTTTAATTATGACTTTTCACTTCAATTATAACACATAGCAATTACTTTGAAGGAAGCGGTCCTATCTGGTTAAAGGTAAGACGAGAAAATGAGGGCTGGCTAGACCGGAGGTGCTCAGATTCTGATGAGAACAGAATCACCGGGGAGGGATGTGCTGAACCTCATGACAGCTTATCATTTGGGTTTCTTCCTACATCTTCTGGGTCATCATTTCTGGGATGAGGTTGGATAGCTACAAGAGAACAAATGGCCTCATTGATTCTGGTTTGGAAAGTTTAAATATCCTTGTAGGAGAGTGTTTAAAAGGAGGGTTTAAAAATCCAAAGCAAAGTTAAATGAGATTCGGTTTGCAAGACACTCTGAGGGGAGGTGGCTTTGAGGGCTAGGAAGCTTCCAGATCTGCATCTGTATGGTAGCCAGAAAGGGGACTTGACAAGGCCGTTCAGGGACCAGAAGGCCCCGTCCATTCACGGCTCTTTCATAGTACATTATCAAGCAGACAGAGTAATTTTTTTTTTTTTTGGTTTTTCGAGACAGGGTTTCTCTGTGGTTTTGGAGCCTGTTCTGGAACTAGCTCTTGTAGACCAGGCTGGTCTCGAACTCACAGAGATCCACCTGCCTCTGCCTCCCGAGTGCTGGGATTAAAGGCGTGCGTCACCACTGCCTGGCTCAACAGAGTAATTTTTAAGAAACAATTCAGACATCAAAGACAATTTGATTTTTTTTTTTTGGTTTTTTTCAAGATAGGGTTTCTCTGTGTAACTCTGGCTGTCCTAGAACTCACTCTGTAGACCAGGCTGGCCTTGAATTCACAGAGATCCTCCTGCCTCTGCCTCTCGCGTGCTGGGATTAAAGGTGTGCGTCACCACTGCCTGTACAAATATATTTTTTTAAAAGAAAGTATACAGATAGTGGTTAAGATTAACCTGTCTTTTCATCTCCACCTCCAGTCAAGCTTAAGGTGTGTGTGTGTGTGTGTGTGTGTGTGTGTGTGTGTGTGTGTGTGTGAATGGGATGAACTAGAGTCAATACAAGAAGGGAAAGGAACAAAGCTTGACTTTCACCTAAATACCTGTTTCCCTTTTCCTTTTCTCATTCATTCAATTAAAAAGCTGCAGGTCCCTTCATTGTGCACCTGCAGCTCCGGGAGCTGAGGCAGGGTGCCTGCTCTCTTGTCAGAGGAGTCAACTTTTCAGTAAAACTCGGATACCAAGAAAAGGACATGTACAACAATCACACACGCGAGAGCTGAGAGGGAAAAAGGAACTGGAAAATGAGAGGGGGCAAATTTTGTTCTCGTGTCTGAGGTAGGTGACAAGGGTAGATTCTGAGGTGGAACTGAGATTATCTACCTAAGTTTGCTTCTTCTCCACTCTGACCTCATGCTGGGAGGATTGAATCCAGGGCCTCAAGGATGCTAGGTCTATGCTCTACCGCTGAGTTACCTGTGTGATGTCTTTAAGAGTATAGATATTTTACAGATAGTTAACTAACACGTCTCTGGTCATATACTTTAAAAAAAAAGATTGTTGAACAACTGGTGAGCAGTGTAGAGAAAGGAAGTGGTGGTCACCAGGGACAGGTGTGGATTTACTTGGAACAAGTCATGTCAACCTAACCCCATCCTATGGCGGATTAGGGAACCATGGTGGGTACTGGGTTGAGTGGGTGGTAGAGAAGCAGATGTAATGGGTAAGAAGTCTCTGGCTTTCTTGTTTTGCTTGAAGCATGTACTGTGTAGCTGTATATAGTAGACATCTGCTAGGTATGTAGGCACATAAGAAACCTGAGAAGAATATTCTCTGTGGAAAGCCCTGGGTTCGATACTTAGCACCAAATAAAATAACAAAGTAAAAGTCTGTCTTCTTAAAACCAACACTAGGAAATTCAGGCTCTTCAAGCCTGAGCTTAAGGCAAGGCTATTGGGAGGGTGTCTTCCTGCAGCCAGGCTGCCCATCCACGGGGCTCTAATTCTGACCCCAAACACCCGCTTCCTTTGTATGTTCTCACACCCCCAGGGGTGGCATCTAAGTTTTTCACATTGACTGACAGGTTTAAACATGAACAGAAGACCTTTCCTTTGGCATCCCGTAGGAAAACTGAAAGGGGTCTTGAAGCTTTGAAGACTTCAGAAGTTGTAAGATCAAGGCTGAGGAAGTAGCTCAGTAGAAGTCCCAGGTCGATCCCTGACAAAAATAAACAAACAAACAACAAAAAAGGAGTGAACTCCCGAGAAGGCAGGACGTTGGTAATCTAATTTTGAGATAAGGGCTACCCACCATTGGTACACTATTCCCTGTAGAGCTTGCAGTTCCCACTCCAGGGTTTTAGGGAACAGAAATCCATTCAGTAAGCACAAGTGAAAGGCTTTGTTTAGAATGATACTGCATGCAGTTTCTCAGAAACAGAACAGAGCTGGTAATCTGTTGTGAATCATTAATACCCCGGGCCTTACATCTACTGTGAAGTTTCCAGGTTTAAAGTGACTCCCCCCAACCCCACACACATACTTAAGAAATGTAGAGGTAGTAGTCTATTGCTGGCTGTTTTGGTGGCCCAGTGACATTACAAATCCCTTGGTCTTTCTCTCAGGATCACACAGGCCTGGTATAATTCTCGATGTTGTCAAAGAATGTAGGAAAGAATGAGTGGGAGTTGGGAAAGCAGAAACCCTTAAAGAAACCTGCCTGTGGATGTCTGCTTATGTTATGTTTATGAGAACTGTATTAGTTAGTTGAAATAATAAGCTGTATTTTAAGAGGAAAAAAAATGAATAACATGAAGGATAATTATTGAGACTATATATATGTGTATATAAACCTTTTATAACTTATAAGGCTAAGAAGAAACAACCAAATAGTAAATGGTAGAAGAGAACAGGAAGCCAATGGAAAAGGAACAAATTCAGGAATAAATTTAGGAAAAGGTGATGAGCAAAATGCAAATCAAGGTTACATTGGAATATACATTATGATTATTAAATAAATCACCAGATGATAATTACAAAATACTATGCTGAGAATTCAGACTTTCCTCCAGCACTCATGGGGCCAGGGTGAGGATGAAACTGTTAGAGATGCTGTCTGGGCTATTTTGTGAAGCTGACGAAGTGTGTAGCCCTTGCACAACAGATTCACAACTAGAAATCCAAACAGAAGACTGTGGATGTTTGCAGCAACATCATAAAAAAGAAAGGAAGGAAGGGAGGGAGGGAGGAAGGAAGGAGAGAAAAAAGGCTGGAAGAAAGAAAAGAAAAAGAAATAAGCTTGGGACCAAGCCAGAAAAGTCCTGGTATTTCCATGGTAATGTAACAGGCCTACAGCTACGGCAACAGGGGTGAACATGAAAAATACAGTTGAAGTCAGGCGTGGAGAAGCATGCTTTTAACTCCAGCAATGCCAGAAGATTGTGAGTGCCAGACTGGTTCATTTACATTGTTTAGCCTTTACACTGCACAGCCAGTGCGAGGTCAGTTTGTTCACACTGTACAGCCAGCGTGAACCCGGTTCCTTTACACTGCATAGCCAGTGTGAGGACAGTTTGTTCACACTGTACAGCCAGCGTGAACCCGGTTCCTTTACACTGCATAGCCAGTGTGAGGACAGTGTGTTTACACTGCATAGCCAGTGTGAGGACAGTTTGTTTACACTGCATAGCCAGTGTGAGGACAGTTTGTTTACACTGCACAGCCAGTGCGAGGTCAGTTTGTTCACACTGTACAGCCAGCGTGAACCCGGTTCCTTTACACTGCATAGCCAATGCGAGCCCGGTTCATTTACACTGCATAACCAGTGAGAGGACAGTTTGAAACCCTGTCTCAAAAAACAAAATAAAACAATAATAAAACTACTATAATTGAGTGAGGGAAAATAAAAGCAGAAAACTACATATGGTATAAAACCCTGTGTGTGTGTGTGTGTGTGTGTGTGTGTGTGTGAGAGAGAGAGAGAGAGAGAGAGAGAGAGAGAGAGAGAGAGAGAGAGAGAGAGAGAGAGCGCCAGGTCTTCCATTGAGCTCAGAGAGTTGTGTGTCCAACCCCCCTTCCCATATTCCGTGCTGGGATCCATTCTGGCAGGGGTTTGCCCAGATTTGGGTACACACTGTTGCACCTGCTGCGAATTCACGTGCTCAGCTTCCCTGCAGTGTCCAGAGGAGAGCATTTCCTTGCAGGCTGCCCTTGTCTTAGGCTCTTAGGTTCTTTCTGCCCCTCTTCTGAAATGATCCCTGGTTCTTAGGAGGGGGTCAAGTATATATATGTTCCTTTTATGGCTGAACATTTGGCAGTTTCTTGGCCAGTTGCGGGTCACTGTGCTAACCACCATATACTACAAATAGAAGCTTTTCAATTAGGGATGAGAGATGCGTTGAGCTATAAGCTTAATATGTTCATTTAGTGGTGTGACAGTAGTAGATTCTCCCCTAGGGCCTATGATCTCTCTATGCAATGGACAGCAATTTTTTTTAACTTTTCAGATCAATTAATTAATGTAATTTTTAATTTTTTATTTATTTTATGTGCATTGGTGTCCTGCCTGCATATATGTCTGTTATGTGGGTGTCAGATCCTCTGGAACTGGAGTTACAGACAGTTATGAGATGCCATGTGGGAGCTGGAAATTGAGCCTGGGTCCTCTAGGAGAGCAGCTAGTGTTCTTAACCACTTAGCCATCCCTCCAGCCCCTATTTATTTTATGTGTATGAATGTTTTGCTTACATGTATGTGTACCACGTGCATGTCTGATGTCTGCTGAAGACAGAGGAGAATGTTGGATGTCCTGGAACTGGAGTTACAGGTAGTTGTGAGCCACCATGTGGGTGCTGGAAATTAAGCCTGGGTCCTCTGTAAGAGCAATAAGTGCTCTAAACTTCTGAGTCATTGCTCCAGCTCCATAGCATAAGATATTAAAAAGCTGAAAGCCAAGGCAGACAGACAGACAGACACACACACACACACACACATCACACACACACACACACACACACACACACACACACACACACACACCTGGTAAGCCACATAGAGAAGTAAAGCAAGGAAAAGATAAGAACAAAGTTTAGAGTCCTAAGTAAGAGCTTTTGCACCAGAGAACAAGAAATAGACTAGGTGGATTCAATGCTATCGCTAAGATTTATGTGTTAGTTGGACAGGGTGGCATGCTGCCTGGACATGTATCCTAGCACTTGGGAGCCCGAGGCCGGAACTTGAAGCCAGTTTGGTTATTCAGTGAGACCCTGTCATACACACACACACACACACACACACACACACACACACACACACAAATAATTCAGCTGTTTTGTTGAGTAGTAGATTCATGATTTTATCACGCTTCGTCAAATTCATGTAAAATACTATATGATAAAAACTTTAATGAGAGCCAAGAAACTTTGACAAAAAGTATAAAAATACACCACATTATGTGATTTTTCTTTTAGGAGTATATGCAATGTGGAAACAGCCATTTATATGAGGTCTTTGTTGAGAGCTGTCTTGGACATGTACAGCAGGTGTTAACTGGTTTCAGCAGGCCAACCCACCAGACAAATGACTCTCTCATGGGGAGCCCCACTGGGCACGATAGTGAGAGAGTCGTGGAAATAAGATGCATGTATAAAAAAGAGATGTAGAAGAGAAATGTATGTAAAAGAAAGATGTGTAGCCATGGAAAAATAGATGTAACTGTGTATAGAGACGCATAGCCATGTAGGAGAGAGATATGCATATGTAAAGAGAGATATGTAGCTGTATTTAAAGAATGTAACTGTGTGGAAACAGATTCTCAGAGAATTACTTAATATGAAGTAAAAGAGAAAGTTACCATCAGAAAGCGTGTGTTTCCTTATTTAGCCCTCAGATAGAAAAAGCCTAGCCCTCAGAGAGATAAGAATTTTTCCTAATCACTCGCTGAGTCTGTGGATTTCTTCTTCTTCTTCTTCTTCTTCTTCTTCTTCTTCTTCTTCTTCTTCTTCTTCTTCTTCTTCTTCTTCTTCCTCTTCCTCTTCCTCCTCCTCCTCTTCTTCCTCCTCCTTCTTTTTAGTAATGGAATTTCTGCATGAGATTTATGTCTACCAAAGTTGCCTCAAGCCTGACTTTGAATCGGCAATAAACACCTGGGAAATTGACCTTGTGTATGTGTCTCCAGGGGCAACCAGTTTGCTTTGAATTTGTTCTGAAGTCTAAAATTAGCTGTCTTTGTGACTGAGAATACTATTACTTTCCTATGCCCGGCTGAATAATGAAAAATATCCCAGTATTACTTCTATTCATCAGAACTATATAAATTAAGCAGAAATCATCTTTCTGACCACCCACAGCTTTATGTGTCCCCAGTAGATGAATTTTATACAGGAGATAAACATATAAGCAGTGGGAATAATACCCATAGCTGTTATTAAGGAAGGAATGTGGCCACACATGAGAGAAGTACTGCCAGAAGCCATTGGTCCTTTATAGTCAGTAACCACAGCTTTGCCAAGTGGGACTCCCATCAGAGAGTCAGTCATGGGTGGACTTACCTGCTAGCACTACTTGTCACCTGCTGTATACTCCTATGGCAGTTTCCAACATCTTTTAGTTTTACAATGCTATGTGAACATAATGGAGACTCTGCTTGCTCCAGTCTGCTGGGACCAATTGAGTCCTGGCCTTCAGCTGCTCTTCCCTCCTAGAACCTTCTAATTGAAGTTACTAGAAGCTGTGCCTAGCCTAGAGGATCAGAGGATGAGATTTTTACCTGTTGGCCATTGACTGCAGGGTATTTAAGCCTCCATGGTGCTATTAAAGGGGGCTTTTTGGTACCAGTGTTGGAAAGTCTGTGTGTCGGTCTCTCTCTGCGTGTGTATTCTCAACCTCCAGCCCCTTGCCCAAAGCTCACTAACTGGGTTCTAGCGCATAGAGCGCAGACAGGGCCACGATGTGTGGCACCAGTCCACTTAGGGAAAAAGGACACAGGCACATGGAAGCACAGATTTACAAGGTTATTACGAATATACTGGTTATTACCCAGCAGACACGTCATTAAATAAAGACACAGGGAGCTCTGTTGCAATGGAGAAAGACTCACCAATAAAATCTCAGCACATCCTTAAGAGAGGAATAGGATAGAACTGAGATCAAAGGGGTTAGAGGGGAGAGGAAGTGCAGGACGTAGACTATAGACTCTGTCAAGGACGGCAAATCTTCACTCTCAACTTGACTATGTTAGGATAACTTGGGAGACCCACCTCCATGCTTATCACTGAGAAGGAAAGACATATGCCACATGTGAATGGCAACATTCCATGGACTGGCGGCTGGACAGAATAAAGAAGAAAGCCAGTGGGGAGCCAGTATTCATTGATTTCTGCTTTGTCATAGGAGTACCATGTGCCCAGCTGCCTTGCGTTCCTGCTGCCATTCCCAAAAGTCACTCTCTATGCCTTCCCCGCCATGATGGACCGTGCAGTGAATTGGGAGGCTAAAGAAGCTTTTCTTCCTTTAACTTGCTTCTTCCCAGGCGTTGGTCACAGCAACTTGACTGTGTTAAGTCTGGTCACTAGATACTACAGTATCTCGTGCAGACTCCTTTTTGAAGTTTAGTAATAACAGAAGAGAAGATAGTAGTTTCTTTTGGGGGGAAGTCTTCAGGAATATTCTTCCCAAGACCATAATACTTAGCTTTTGTTTGACATCTGAGTTGCAGGAAGGAAAACCATAGGACAAGGACAAATTTTATTAAGCATTTAAGGGATGTTCTGAGGACACAGGTGCGGTCTAGGGACAGGTTTATCTTGTCCCCCAAAGGCTATTAGTGCCATCACTACCTGAAGTTTCTTTTTAAACTGTAACTGCCATTTCAAAGCTGTTTGATATATTTTGTCTCAGGGTTGCATCAGAAGTTAATCATCATCATATAACTCCCAGAGTCGGGGGTGAACCCTACTCCAAAACAAAGTATTTCTCAATCACTCTTTTCGCAATTCAGAATACAAACAGCACAGACCTCATTTTACATGACAGGGAAGGAGTTAAGATGTTTTAATGGACTTTAATTTATTGACTTTTTTTGAGACAGGGTCTCACTATGTAGCTCTGACTGTACTGGAACTCACTATGTAGACCAAGCTGGCCTCGAACTCCCAAAGATCCACCTGTCTCTGCCTCTCTAGTGCTGGGGCTAAGGGTGTGCCATCAGGCCTGGACATTAGCTTACTGTTTAAAAGACTCCTGAGTTGGGGAGGGCCTGTTGACATCTCAACTGCGCACTTCCTTCTCACCCAAGAATGCTCTGTTGGTGTGGCAGAGGGCAAGGAAAGAACAAAGAAGAGTCCCCTCCTATGGCTCCCACTCTGGCCTATGAGCCTGCTGTACACCAGCACACTTCTGGACAATGCTGCATTCATAGCTGCGTGCCTGGGTTTCTAAGTGGGTGGCAGGCTACTTGAGGAAAAGATCTTCTGTTGCTCACTTTGGCCCTTCTACAACTGTGTCCTGAGACCGGCATATATTGTCAGATCAATAAATGTTGCATGAATCACCCAACCATTGAGGAAGGCAAATCACCTCACACCTGCTAAAATGACTAGAATCAGAAGATTCACACCGGGAGGACATGGCGATACAAGAATTCTTATATACTGTCTATGGGGTATAAATTAGCATAACCATCATGGAGTTTCTCCAGAATGTTAGAAATGAAACCAGCACATGATATGGCAATCCCACATGGTGTATATCCAAAGAAGATGGAATTTATATACTGAAGACGGACATTTGCATGTCCGTGTTTAGGGCAGCGGCAACTACCGACATTGGCTAAGACATGAGATCAACATATATATGTGGAGGGAGAGAAGGAGAGAGAGAGAGCGCGGGAGGGAGAACAAGTCCAGTCATAAAAAGAACGAAAGCCTGTAATTTGTGACACATGGGTGAACCTGGAGAATGCTCATTCAAATAAGTCATGCGCAGAAAGAAAACGATCTCAGTCATGCAGGGAATTGGAAGGAGATGATCTGGGAGGAAGACTGACCAGGATGGTGGTTACCAGAGGCGTGAGTGACTGGGGAAAAGAGAAGGGGAGACCTCGATCAGAGGTTAAACAATTAGAGGAAGATTTGGTAGTGAGAGGAAGATCCCAACAGGCAATTCTAGAGAGACAAAAAGTAGGTAAGTGCTCACATTGGAAACGACTGCTTATCAGTAGCTCTAAAGGTTCTTTCTTGACTGATAAAAGTGTTTTAAAATGGATTGTGGTCATTCAACTCCGAGAACACCCTCAGAATTACGGGGCTATATACTTTCAACAGGTGAGCTGTAGGAGAGATGAGTTAAGTCACTTAAACAATGTATTTATTGTTGTTGTGTGTGGATATATGATAAGCGTGCAAGAGGAGGGCTTGCTTGAGCCATGGCGCATGTGGTGAAGTCAGGGGACAACTTTGGGAGTCAGCTTTCTTCTTTTACTCTTGGTTCTGAGGCTCTTACTCAGGCTACTAATGCTTGTCTGGCAAGAGCTTTTACCTGCTGAGCAATCTCGCTGGCACAAATTGCCTCTTCACAGAGCTGTTTAAAAAATAAATTTAAAATGGATGAATAAATAATGAATAAAAACATTAAAAGGACTGTGTTTTCACTTTTTTTTTTTGGAGTAGGGAAATTGGAGGATTGGACTTCTCTTACTCTGTGTCCCAGACTAGCGTGGAATTTGTTATGTAGCCTAAATTGGCCTTGAACTCGGGGTCCTTCTGCTTCTGCCTTCCCAGTGCTGGGGTTAGAGGCATGCATCAACATTACTACAGCTTCTTCTTCTCCTCCTCCTTCTCACCTTCTTTTCATTTGAGTTGGGGTCTTCTTATGTAGTCTACTTAGCTTTGAAGTGAGTGCAGAGATTTAATAAGGTATTTCGAAAGTTCACCTGGTTTGTGTGTTGTGTGAACACGCTTGTGTTTGTGTGTGTGTTGTGTAAACATGCTTATGCTTGTGGAAACCAGATGCCAACCTTACCTGTCCTCCTCAATAACTCTAGAGCTCATTTCTTCTGGACAGGGTCTCTCACTGAAACTAGAGCTCAACAACAGGCTAGACTGGCTGTCCAGGAAGCCCCAGGACCGGCCTGTCCCTGCCTCTCCAATCATGGTGCACGCTGCTGTGCCCAGGTTTTTACACGCATGCTTGGAGTCCAGCTCAGAGCCTCATGCTTTCAAGCCAAGCACTTTACCAGTCTAACCGTGCCCCTAGCTCTTGAAATTTCACCTTTGAAGAAAACACTTTAGAAGTAGATATTTCCTCTCAATCTGTATGGTTGTCCTCTCATGGTTTCAGTTGACTTATTCATCTTTCCAGTATATCTTCTGGAGTCAGACTATAGGATCATAGAGGATTGTGCTTGGATAAATGGTGATGCTATGTATTTCATGTCATCAAAACACAGCCAGTGTTTTAAACTCAGTGAAGCTAAATTTGAGTTCATGCGGTGACAGCCCAATCTCTTCTATAAAGGCAACCTTTTCTCTTTTTTTGTTGATAATACATGATCTATGGGCAGGTGGCAGGATGTGGTATGCCAAATTCCATAACCTAGTTGCCCAATGGTTTTAATATCTGTTCATTCATATGCATTTCTTAGTTGGCACTTGTGCTCCTGGTTAGGCTCTGTGTGTGTGTGTGTGTGTGTGTGTGTGTGTGTGTGTGTGTGTGTGTGTGTGCTTGATATGGGCTATAGTAATCTGGGCAGAAGGAGTATCAATTGAGAAATTGCATCCATCAGACTGACATGTAGGGTCTATGGGACATTTTCCTGATTAATGGTTGACGTGGGAGGGTCCAGATTGCTGTTGGTGCTGCCACCCACAAATTGGCAGTCCTGTGTGGTATAGGAAAGTTGAGCAAGGCACAGGGAGCAAGGCAGTAAACAGTGTTCCTCTCTGGCCTCAGCTTCAACTCCTACCTCCAGGTTCCTGCCTTGAGTTTCTGCCCTGACTTCTCTAATGATGAACCACAACTGTAAGCTGAAATAGACCCCTTTCTCCCCAAGGTGATTTTGTTCATGGTCTTATCACAGCCCCAGAAACCAGACTAAGACAGAATTCATCTGGAAGGAGATTTCTCACCAACAGAACTATAAACTTGCTGTGTAGCCAAGGCTGTCCCTGGAATGCCTGATTCTCTCTCTAGCTTCCACCTCTCAAGTGCTGGAATTACAGATGGGTACCATCTTGTCCAGCATGTTCATCTCAAAGTTGTTTACATAAAACTTCAAGTCTACATTGTACCTGGCACATAGAATGTGTTCATTAAAAGTTAAAAAATGGACAGTCATATCACAGATATTTTAAATTTATTGTGACCTTGCCATCTGGGACTCATAACTCTGGAGGTAAGGAAAACAACAGAATCAAAAATGGCACACCTTTTTGGGTATAAATTCTTGAAAGCTTTTAGAAACTATTCAAATAAGCTGAAATAAAAAAAATCCAATTCCATTAAAAGAATATACTTCGTTTTCAAACAGGTAGTTTGCTTGTGGTTTTAGAGTTGCACTTGGAAATAAGCATCTGACTCCCCAAGATTAACATCCTTCTACTCGCCTTTTGGGGTGTTTGGCAGGAAGCAGAAGGTGTGGCTTGTGATTTCTATTTTACATCTTCATGTAAGAAGGTAAGCAATGAAAGCCTTGGTGTGGTGGTTCATGTCCTCACTGCCTTGGGAAGTAGAATGATCAGGAGTTTAAGGCCGTTCTATGCTTCATAGGAGAATGTGAGGCCCTCCTGTCTCAAAAAAAAAAAAAGCTTTGAACAAGGAGGAACCCATCTATTAACATCGGTAATGGTGGTTTAACTCTTTATATAGCGATTTTCACATTACCTTCTCTTAGTCTCACCACTTCCTCTTGGTTAGAACAGACAGCAGGGATCATCAACATCCTCTTTTTACACATTAGGAAACTGAGATTACCAAATGTGTTCTAAAGGCCTCCAGGGAATGCGCAGGGGGATTGCCACTATTGAAAAATTATTGTTACTTATTAAGACGTAACCAACTCTCTATTGTGCATGTGAGCACCGTTGCTGCTATGCTACCGATGAAACCTAAGGCCACTCCACTTGAAGCCAGAGCTTTTCCACCGGACATGTCTCCAAACTCCTCCCAAATGTAATCCCTATCAACTCTATTTCAGGAGGAGTCATGACTTGCCAAAGGGGAAACTCAGCTGCGGAACAAAGGGAGTGAAGTGACTCAGTGGACAGAAAATTACTAACAGGGCAACAATGGCCGGGGTATTCTTGCTAAGGGCAGGATTTATATGCATCAAAGGTGGGAGGGTAAATCTGTTCAGATATTAAGTATTAAAATATGAAGAATGATCAGACAGCAAGAAAGATTCTCGGCAAAACTGAGCTCAGCTAGGACCAACAGGAAGGCCAAGGTGTAGACCTCTCACGGAAGGGGTCTTAGAGGAAACTAACGTAAAACATTTGGTGAACGAGAGCCCGTCACGGTCCCATTCCCATGGGAGGAGTGGGGTGGCAGGCAGTAGGAGCTGCGGACTGGTGTTCCAGGGTCCAGCTCTCCTTTAAAGGAAGCATCGCCTAGCACTAAGGGCTGAGGGAAAAAGAGAGGGCTCCCAATCCCTGCGACTCGCCCCGCCCCGTCCGCCGGCTCCCAGATTCGAGGCGGGCCCCGCAAGTCGGCGGACGGAGATCGGAGACGCCGATTGGCTGTCCGCGCTCGTGGCCCCGCCCACTGGTGGCGCGCTCCTGCAGCCCGCGGGAGCGCGCACGGGCTAAAACCGGGCGGGAGGAGCCGGAGCCGCGTTCCTCCCCCCCGTCTCCCACCCCTCCACGGGTCCTCATCCTTAAAGCTCGAGTCCGCAGCCCCGCCTGTTAGAGAGGGCACCGGGCAGCGGAGAGCGTGTGGCCGCGGCGAGCCGGGGCTGACGGAGCAGGCGCCGGAGGCGACAGAGCGGAGGCAGCTGGCCCCGAGTCCCCGTGAGGGGGACGTTGGAGGGAGTCCAGGTCCTGGTCCGCAGCCCTGCGCCGTCGCAGCGCAGCCTGGCCCATTCTGCCCGGGCCACTGCCCTCAGTCTCCGAGGCGCAGTCGCTGGGGGCCGCCGCCACCCCGCGTTCGAGGCTCCTAGGAATTGGATATCCGGACCCGTCGCGGTCCTTTTCCACCGCCGCCCGCACTAGGTAGCCGTCCTGCCAGAGACCATGTTCGACAAGACGCGGCTGCCGTACGTGGCCCTCGATGTGCTGTGCGTGTTGCTGGGTACGTAGGCGCCGCGGCCGGGGGTCTTCCGGGCGGGGACTGCCGCGGAGCCGCGCACTGGTGTGGGGTGGGTGTGCCCGGCGCGCGTGCGTGCGCCGCAGCTGCGGAGAGAGTGGTGGGGAGCCGCTTGCGCCAGCTGGGGGGGACCCCCGCTTCTGCACCATTGCACTCTGGCTCCTGCGTGGGCTCCTCCTGCCTGTCTGCCGGTGCGCTGAGGCTAGCCCTGCTTGGCCGCTTTTCTCTCCTGTGCTGTTACCCTCCGTTTCCCTGCCCACTCTACCAGACAGGGTGGGCTCCTCCCTCTCCACCGTGCAGAGAACCCTAGTCGCTGGCTCATCAGGTTTTGCAGTGAAACTGGAGGTTTGATGCACCCCGGCTTCTCGGGAGCAGGCTCTAGTGCCCGGTTGATCATACTTGTGAGAAGCACTTTCAAGTTTTCGTCTATAAAAGGCTTAGAACGTTCCTAATTAGAAGGCGTTGTCAGGTTGTAAATTGTCAGGTTGCAGAGGGATTGAGGATGCCAGGTTTCTGCCTGGTGAGGTCTGAAGAAGCTTGTCCCCCCGCCCCCTCCCTCCCCGCAGGAGTCCTGCTGTTTCCTTTGCCCGTGGCGTACCTTTCTGTCTCCAGTGACAGCCCAGCAAGGAGTTCTAGACACTTCTTTAGCTACAGGAAAAGTGGGCGTTATTTTCCTGATTGGAAGAATTCAGTTTGGGGGGCTCTGGTCGCCAGGTGTTTCTTTTCCGGGGTGGGGGAGTGGGGAGCTGGACAGGCATCGGAAGGAGTGGCTTCCACCTTTCTTTCTGTACAGTGTCAGTTGTAAACCGTTGGAGGTTTGGGTGGTGGGACACAGGTTGAAGTAATTGACCGTAGTCCTGGCCAGTTCTCAAGGCGACTAGTGCCTTCTGCCTCTTAGATGCAAATCTGCATAGTGGCTTCTCGGAGTTAGGACAAATTTCCCCAGGCTTTAACTTAGCAGCTTTTGGCTATTCCTCTCTCTCGCTTCCAACTGACCATGTAGGTGTCTGTAATCTTGTCAGACTGTTAAAATTTCAGTACCTCTTTTTAAATCTTAAATGCGTTTTTTAAGAGTTTTTTCTTAAAAAAATATCTGTGCAACTTCTTTATTTACTAGGACACCCCCACCCTGTAGTTTCACAGTGAACTGTATGGTTTAAAAGAGGGGATTCAGTCTTAGGACAGGCTTTAGGTAGGATGTGGTAGCCTGTAACACAGGCACCTGTGAGGTGGAGGCAGGAAAATATTTAGTTCAAGTCCACCCTAGGCTACCTAGGGAGATCCTGGGTCACTAAAAAAAAAACAGTTTTTATGGAAACATCTTTTCAGATGTTAGGACGTATTATTTAAAAATGATTAGCTTATGAAATATTTTTCTTTTTTCCTTTCTTTTCTTCGTTCCTTTCCCTCTCTCCCTTTCCTCCTTCTTTCTGGCCAGGGTCTTGCTGTACAGCCTGGTTTGGAACTTGTGCCTCTTCTTCCTCAGTCTCCAGAGTGTTGGGGATGTTGGCATCCTCTTCCGTGCCTGACTAAATTATGATATCATTTTCCTATGGACCAAACACCGATTAGGAAGGCTGAAACAATACATACTACCCATAGGTAGCCACAGCTAATGTTATTAATAGGAAGCTACTAGACTTTTAAAAAATTCATGTGTGAGCCTGGTGTTCTGTCTCATGCTTGTAATCCCATCGCTCAGAAGGTTAAGGTAGGAAGACCGTCATGCGTTAGAGGCTAGTCTGGGCTACATAGTGAATTCAGGTCAGCCTAATCTACAGAGTAAATCCCTACACTGAACAAATAAAGTGACAAAGGTCATGTATGGGGGGAAACATGTATGCAGTGAAATTTTTAAGTTGTATTGTATTTTCTGGTGGCCTATATTTTCAACATGATACATTCTGTTGAGCTTGCAGTAATCTGATGGTCCCAGTTGACCCCACAGTTTCAGGAATATGATGTGTGTGTGTGTGTGTGTGTGTGTGTGTATTATTTTTTGAGACAGGGTTTCTCTGTGTAGCCCTAGCTGTCCTGAACTTGCTCTGTAGACCAAGCTGGCCTCAATCTCACAGAGATCTGCCTGCCACTGCCTCCCGAGTGCTGGGATTAAAGGTGTGCACCATCACTGCCTAGTCTTTCCCATACCTCTTGGATTTTTCTGAAACGTGACACCTGCAGCCTAGGCTGATCTAGAACTCACTATGTAGCCCAGGCTGCACTTGAACATCTGCCAGTCCTGTGTCAGCCTCTAACGTGTCAGGTCCATAGGCGTGAGCCACCACACGCAGCTGTGGCGTCTTCAGTGATTTGGAGAAAAACTCTTTTGGGGGATTCCATATTAAGTTTGCTTTTTACAAAAAGATCTTCATCTATTTGAATCTTATTTTATCTGTGTATTATTGTTTCTTGTGCTGATACAGCAGTTTCTTTTAAAGTAGTGCAGTGTATTGCCAAGATAGCCCAGATTTCTCTTTTCCTAAGTAGAAGGTAACTTACTTACTTTAATTAGATGTGTACAAAATACCGTTAGGTTTAACAACACCAACTCTTGTAGATAACACTAAGGGAGAACAACGATACAGATCTTTTAAGACTGACTTTTGGAAGGTAGGTTTTCCTAATAAACTTTACCCTTTCTAGAAGAGTCTAAGGATTGTACTAAATTTGGGACAGCCAGGGATTGGCAGCCTAAGATTGCCTTTGCTTCAAGAAAGCTTTCAGCCTGGCTTGAACTTTTTCCTTTTTCCCTTTTTTCTGTGGAGCATCTACAGGTAAGCGTCGGGTACACTGACGGAAAGATGATTAAGCACTTCATAAGTATAGGTTGTGTGAAAGTGATCATAATTATAATGTGAATATGTTCCACATTCTGTTAATGAATACCCATTTTAATATGATGATGTTACATGATTTTGTTACACAAGTATTTTATAGTTTTTACCCAGGGTGATGTCTTTTGAAGTGATCATTAAACACTATGTGTATATGTGTTTATGCGTGTTTGTTTTAAAATAATCTCCATTAAATCTTCTGTGTGCACATCTTAGTTAGTAGTGCCTTCAGTGGATTTGGTAAATGCTTGAAAAAAGAGAAATTTGAGAGAGAATGTGTATTTGATTCTTCTGAAATAGAGTCTTGTCATCTTCTGGCTTTTTTTTTTTGAGTCTTTGATTTGACAAACCTACCATTGATTTCTATTTAAATTTGCTTGATTTCTTCTTTATTTATAGATATGGTCTCATCGTTTAGAGGTGAGATATATATTTTTGGCTGACCTAGAACCCACCATGTGAACCAGGCTGACCTTAACTCAGAGATCTACCTGCCTCTGGCTCCTAAGTGCTAGGATTAAAGACATATGCCATCACGCTTGGCCTTACTCTGTTCTTTTGACCAGTGGTTCTAGAACTGTTGGTAAGTCCATCTACAATCCCCTGAACACATATAGAGAACAGTAGAGAGTTGGTATAAAAGTAGCTAATTTAGCCCAATGTATTATACTGTGTCCTGAATATAATGTACCTCTTAATTACTAAGGATCAATTTGTATTTTTAGCCACCAGTTAATAAACAATGAGTCCATTAATTGATTCAGTGCCCACGGAGGGATGGCTTTTGTACCTTGAGAGTGCTAGGGGTGTAAAGTTAAATAGGACAGCCACTTCCCTAAAGGAGCTCAGAGTCTAATGAAGGAGAAACAAACAAGATGTTACATCATGTTAAGTGTGCTAATGCAAGTATGGTGCCCTTTGACCACAGAGAAGGGCTGTGTATTAGATCTATACCATTATGGAGGAATGACTTATCTCTTTACTCTCAGAGATATGGAGATGCCAGAAGTTGCCTAGCATTACTCTTAGAATTTTTTCTACCCATTTTTTTCTCCTTGATCTAGGGGAGTGGGAACTCAAGTATGTGTGCTGGTGATCTATCTGCAGGCAGTCCTGTGATATATAGAAGATTGAGGTGGAGCTGGCGAAACCGCCTTTCGCGTGTCTACATTTTGCACTTCATAATTCCTTTCTGTGTTGCACAGACTTAGAAATGACGGTGGCTACCTGAGGATGTGCTCCCGTTCCCAACTGCTCTCTCTCTCCACATCCTTCCTATGCTTTCAAGTTGTCTCCTCCAGTTTGTTTGTTTGTTTGTTTGTTGTGCTCTAGTTGTTTTCGTCAGGCTCTGATAATACCCATCTGTGTTCAGCCTGATCTGAGGAAGTTTTCCTGTTTGCACCAGTCACCAGTTAGAGCTGTCGTGACAGCAGGTGCCACAGGAGCCCTTGAGGTCTTGCTGGCTTTTTTTTTAAAGGTGTTTATTTATTTTTATTTGTGGTGTGTGTGTGTGTGTGTGTGTGTGTGTGTGTGTGTGTGTGTGAGAGAGAGAGAGAGAGAGAGAGAGAGAGAGAGCGCTAGAGAGCCTGTTTGATTTTGTGTGTAATCTTTGCACAATGCCTGTAGAGTAAGATGGTGTCATTTACTCTGGAACAGTTGGTTGTGTGCCACTGTGTGGGTGCTAGGAATGGAGTCTGGGTCCTCCAAAAGAGCGAGTGTTCTTAACCACTGAGCCATTTCTATCATCCTAGGGTGTTCCAGTTTCCTTACCGTGCTCCAAATAAAGCATCGTTGTGCCAAACCAGTCAGTGTAGAATAAAATTTGGCGGACAAACATTGGCTACCAACAGTAGGGACTTGTGAAATCCCTGTTACTTGTTACCCAAATACTGATGTCTCATTTCTTTATCACAATGCTGACATCCTACCCTGTTAACATACTCCCTAAGGACCAATTCCTTTGCTAATCCCTCTGATGAGTTGCTTTAAGAGTAAAGAAAGATATGTGGAAATAGTTTGGCTTTATAGTCTTCACCATTTTTGTACCTTACCTTTTCTCCTAAAACTGATTTCTTCATTCATTTGCTAACAGCTGAGTAGGCCCTAGCTTCAGTTAAGGACATTTCTTCTGCTTCTGATGAAAGTCTGCTTTTTTACCTTTTCTCATTGTCTCTAATAACAGAGGAGAGAAGGGAAGAAAAGATTTTGTTCCAAAGCTTTCAGCCTAAGTTGGGTGGGCAGTTTGCAACAGAGCAGAGGCTGGAGGGGCTGCTACTGTTTGGTGCCTACTTGGTTTCATGAAGTAGAGTTGACTTTGCCTTAAATGTGCCCCACTTGGACTTGGTGTGGAAATGTTAAGAGAACTTTGTCCATATATGTTTTATGAGCTGCGAATTCTTCCTTCATATTCTCTTTGAATTTGATCCTTTTGGAAACCCAGACATGCTATGAATCATATTAATCCCATTCTCATTTAGTCATTTTTGGCTGAACTCTACTAACGTGTCTGAGATGTTTGGAGAATTACTCTGATTCTAAAAACCCGAGGTTTTACTATTTAAATATGAGGTTGCTAATATTTGCTGAGAGATGGAGATGTTGCAGCATAGGTGAGCAAACACTCAGATTCAGGTGGACTAGTTAGCGTAGCATGGACTTTCAATTTTTGTGGGAAGAAATTTGTTTCTTTTTAATTACTTTGTGTGCATGGTGTTCAGAGAACACCAGGGAGCAGTCTGTCTTCTCCCACTTGTGAGCAGGTTCTGGGAGGTGGACTCAATTGTCAGGTCTGCATGGCAAGCCCTTACACTGGCTGAACCATCTTACTGGCATATAGTCTGCACAGTCAGCTAATCAGGTGTTGATCATATATGTGCATTTTGTCTCTATTTTCTTTTCAAAACAGCATGTACCTTCTAGAAGTTATGCACGGTGGTTGCAAGAAGCTTTCTGACTTTTTTTTTTCTTTAAAAAATGTTCTTGTTCTTTCTCCTTTTTTTTTTCAGTTAAACCAGAAAGGGGGGGGGGGCTCTCATGTAACTCAGGCTGGCTTTGAACTTGCTATCTGAAGATGACCTAGTACTCCAGAGCCTCCTGCCTATGTCTCCTGAGTGCTGGCATCAGGGGAGTGCACCATCGTGCCTGGTTTTATGAGGTGCCTGGGATCAAACCTCGCCTTCTTAGATGTCTAGGAATAGTCTGCCAGCTGAGCCACATTCCCCACTGGTTGTCATTCCTTCCAACTTCCTTTTCTTTCTCCTGATTTTTTTTCTTTTAACCATTGGGTTTTTAAAGTCTAGATGGTTTAGACAGAGTTTTGTTTTGCTTTTAGTTTTTTTTCCTTAACCAAAAGAAGTCTAGACTTGGAAATGACGTGCTCTTTAAAATGTGTAGACTTTTCTGTAGCACATTGGAGACAACACGTTCTTGCAGTGGACTTCGGACCTATACTTCCTCAATTCAATTTCTTTTTCTTTAGTTTATTAACTGTGTGTCCTTGGGAATGGTCCCTCTGAATATCCGTGTTTCCTCAGCTGTATAATATCTAATAACCTATTTACATCTCTTTTGTGAAATTTAACTGAGTCAGTGTGTAAATTGCTTGGAGAAGTGCCTGGCACTTACTCTATATGTTGAGTAAAATAATTCCCTGTAATTGTGGCACCCATAACACAGCAATTGGTAGAAGTCACATCACCTATTTTTGTATTAGGGCTAGAAATACAGACTTTAAAGTGTTTCCCATGAGAGCTCACAGAATGCTTTTGAGGCTGATGTTCTATCAGTTAAGTCTAAAACCCACATATATGCAGTAGTAATTCCAGGCGAGGTGGAAACTGACCTGTTTAGCTTTGATAGGGTGTAATTGAGTAAATGGAAAAACCCGTTACTATATACAGTGATCAGTCCTAAATTTCACCTATTTAAAAGAGAATTAGTTATATATACTCTTACTATTTTTACTGTTTTAAATATTAGGAATAGTTGCTCTGCTTGTTTTAAAAGATCTTTTTTTTTCTTTTGGTTTGGTTTTGTTTTCGAGACAGGGTTTCTCTATAACAGCCCTGGCTGGCCTGGAGCTTGCTTTGTAGATCAGGCTGGCCTCCAGGTCACTGAGATCCACCTGCCTCCGCCTCCTGAGTGCTCTGATTAAAGGTGTGCGCCACCACCACCGGACCTAAGATTTTTTTTTTTTTTTTTGGATTGCAGTAATTGTACATTTTTATTTGTATACAAAGTCTCCCTCCTTTTTTGAGGCAGGATTTCTTGTCGTCCAGGTTGGCGTAGAACTGTCACTGTAACCAAGGGTAACCTTGAACTCGTGAGCTGTCTGCCTCTCCACCACTGGAGCTTAGACCACCCCATCTCATTTATATGCATTCTGTAATTTGAATTTCTCTCTGTAATGAGGCTGCGAAGAAACAGTTGTGTAGTAACCTCTCTCCCTCTTCTTACTTGTTTCTTTCCCTTTTTTGTGAGCTGTGTGCTGTGTGTGTTTGCAGTGTGTCTGTGTGTGTTTGCAGTGTCTCTGTGTACATGAATGCATGCACGTGTGGAGGTCAAAGGTCAGCCTCAGTGTTGCTCCTCAGGAACCTTGTGTTAGGAGACAGATTCTCTCATGGGGATCCAGGTCTAGTGAGCCTCAGGGAGCCTCCTGTCTTTGCCTCCCCAGTGCTGGAATTACAAGCTTGTGCCACTATGCCTGGCTTTTTTTTTAATTAATTAATTAAAGTATGGGTGCTAGAGATTGGACTCAGATCCTCATGCTTGCTCAGCGAGCACTTTACCACCTGAGCTGTCTCTCCAGTCCTCCCTCTTTCTCTCATTGGGTCTTTCTTTGTCTCCTCATTTTCATTTGTCCCCACCCACCCACCCACCCACCCACAGTTTTCTTTCAGGCTCCTATAGGCCAGGTTGGCTTCAGACTGGCCTTGTACCTTAGCTGGCCTTTGTTCCTGATCCTCTTGCTTCTGCCTCCTAAGTGTTGGGATCTCGGGTCCATGCCACCACACTGGGCTGGGCTTTGTTTTACAGAAATTTATTTGACATATGTTAACCTGAAATTGTCTTTATGTTGTATAAATCTCGCATTAGGTTTTGAAAGGTACTTGAGTCTGTATCCCTTTTCACTAAATACAAGCGCACATTTAGTGCTTGCTGCCGTGCTAGGAGCTGAAGGCCCCGTGTGAGAAAGGTAGGCTCTGTGTGACAGACAGGTGACGAGGTCGTGGAAGAATTAAGAGAGGAACACGTCATGAGGCTTTGGGGGGGGGGGGCTGGCTTCTGTAAGGAAGGAGTGTTTGTAATGAGAGATACAGTGAGATGAAAGTGAATTACCCATTGAGGACCGAGGGGGCTGATGGTAAGCATTGGGAAGAGCAGGTGCTGGGGCCCAAGGAGGAAAGGGCATTTTAAAATAGAAAAGAGGCCTCTGGCCAATTTTGACATTGCTGTGGCGTTTTGGAGTTCATCATGACTAGGGAAATGGTTTTTGTTTGTTCTTAGATTCTACATGTCCCTCCGTTCTGGGACTTCTATCTTTCAAACCTTCAGTGTTACTGTTGCTGGCTGCAGGCATGACCAGCAGTGACCCCGTGCAGCAGGAGTGCTGCAGATCTGTGCAGTGAGGTGACAGCTTCGGGGTGTAAGCAGCGGTCCACAGAGGAGATGCTCCATCAGCGGATACAGCCGTAAAACAAAGCCAGTGTCTCTTCGGACTTAAAAATTGCCCCTGAGCAGCTTATTTTATTTTTATTTAATCAAACAAACAGGGCTTTTCCATGAAAAAAAAAAAGTAGGAAGAAGACCAGTGTGGCAGAATTACCACGTGCACCTAGACTCCACCTCCTAGGCTTCCCCAACACCTCCTCACTTGAACCCAGGGCTTTATATATCCCAGGAACGCGCTCTACCCCTGAGCCTCTCCCCACAGTTCTTAATATCAGTGCAGAAAATAATAACATTGACTAGTGCTTCCTGGGCCCGTGGAGACTTGATCAGAGCGATTTGCTTGGCCGTCTCCTCTCTGTAAGGGATGGAGCTTAGCTACAGGGTAGTTGAGAATCTGACCCAAAGCAGCTGTCAATGGTGTGGGTCAGGAATTGGGAGTGTACTTTTGAGTACTGTAACTTTTGAATGGTGATTAATTGGTTCAGATTGGGATAAGTCAAATGAGTGGATAAAGAAATGGGTGGGGCAGTATTCAGCTAACTAAAAATAGTGATTACTGTAGGTGGCCCCAGTGTTTTGTGATTTACTTTGTTTGGTTGTGTGGTTTCAGAGTCAGGGTCTGCTCGCCATGTTTTGAGCATGGAATCTGCTGTCTAAAACAGATTCTCTGAGTTTTCCAATTCAGATTTGTAATAAGCACTAAGAGCTAGCAGTGAGGTAGCTAGCTGGGGTGTAATTGAAGATGCAGCTAATTTGCCTGGTTCAGTGGCCTGCCTGTAGCCTTTTCCTCCAACGGTGTTATTGTTGCAGGCATTCCTTCTGCCTTCTCACAGGAAGGGAAGAACCTTTGCCCTTCCTGTACTTCAAGTGAATCATGTGTAGGGCTCAGAGTAAGGCAGCCAGGCAGACGGAGCTGGAGCCTCGTGGTTTCTGTCAGTTCTTGGAAACGTTGCTTGAGTCTTTTTCTGGGTTAGGTGTCTAGGAAAATGACCTATAGGAAATGGGTAGTGGAAAAGCTCTTTAGTTAACTGGCGGCATCTTAAGCTGGGCTCTGCTTGGCTTCTGAGTTCATGTCCATCCATGGTAGGAGAGGTGGGTTGGCTGCTGTAGGGCTAGAGAGGTAGAGGAAGAGAGAACCATTGCTTATTGGTGGTTTGCCATTTGCTTTTGGTAAATGTTTTACATAAACTCATGTGCCATGACACAGCTGTAAAGTGTATGGCTTTATTTTATGCCCTGTCGCAGGGAATGCAGAAATGACTGCAATAATAACGCTCATTATGGAATACAGACTCATGAGAAGTTATGATATTACTGTTTGGTAAGTCACTAATTCTTACACTGAGATTGCCAAGAATGAATTAAACAAGGTCTCCATCCTCAGAAGTGCACACAGTCTTGTAAGAGGAAATGGGCTTCATTCAGAAATCTGCATTTAAAGACCATTTCCCCTAGACCGTTGCTTTTCTTTATGGCAGAGGTAATATGAAGCTTCGGGAATTTGTTTTTTTTTTTTTTTATGGATCCTGTAAAAAATCCAGGAAACCAATCCATACAGATGACGTTATCACAGATCTTAGAAAGTATGTGGTATATGGTAGGCATTCAGATGCTTGTCATATGAATGGACGGGTGCGTCAGCTAATCTCCTGTGGCTTGAGAACACTCTTGAGTCAGCCACTCACAGAATTCTAGCTCCGCTACCGGGCAGGTCACCCTAGCTCCTTCAGAATGAGAAGGCTGCTGCTCCTAGTGTCTTCCTCAGTGCTGTGGAACAGATGAGATAATGTGTGAGACAGTGTTTGTGACATGTGTAGTTTAGTCTTGCCTGCAGTAGGCACTCTTGTAATCTTAATCATTATCGTCATTAAGCTAATCAGCCAATTTTGTGTCGCTGACACATGGTATTTAAATGGGATTTCCTTTGCTAGTGAGTTTTCTTTTGGAATGTAGTTGAATGTAGTTCTAATTACAATTTATTCTCATTCAGATCTCCCACCGTGTGTGTGTGTTTGTGGGTGTATGATAGGAATCAAATCCAGGGTCTCATGCTTGTCAAGTAAGGACTGTACCACTGAACTACAGCCCTGACTACAATTTCAATAGCATTGAAGATGCTCTTCAGAGCCAGGTGTGGTGGTGCCCACCTTTAGTTCCAGTACTCAGGAAGCAGAGACAGGCGGATCTCAGAGTTCGAGGCTAATAATGTGGTCTACAAAGTGAGTTTCAGGAAAGCTAGGGCTACACAGAGAAACCTTGTCTTGAAAAAAACCACCACCGCCACCGCCACCGCCACCACAAAAAAGAATATGCTTTTCAGTTTTTGGCCCATTTCTGTTTCTGATCCCCAGATTGCTATGAGTAGTTTTTCCTTTTCTTTTTTTTCTTTTCCCTTCCCTTCCCCCCCCCCCTTTCTTTCTAAAAACAGGTTCTTTTTTTTTTTTTTTTTTTGGTTTTTCGAGACAGGGTTTCTCTGTGGCTTTGGAGCCTGTCCTGGAACTTGCTCTGTAGACCAGGCTGGTCTCGAACTCACAGAGATCCGCCTGCCTCTGCCTCCCGAGTGCTGGGATTAAAGGCGTGCGCCACCATCGCCCGGCTTAAAAACAGGTTCTTGTATATCCCAGATTGACCTCAAACTCTGTAGGAAGCTGCGAATGGTCTGTGGCTACCTGGTTGTCCTGCCTCTGCTTCCAGAGAACCAGGATTACAGGTGGCAGCCACCACACCTGGCTTGTTTGATTATTTCTAACCTGCTTCTTCCTGGAATCAGATCCTCACTGTACATCTGTTTATTTTCTAGGTGAGCAGTATTCTCACAGCTCATGTGCAAGGTAACTAATGAGTATTCATGGCTTGAGAGAGAACAGCAGTCTAGAAACAGGAATAAACAAGGTGTTGGTGTTGTGAGGTTAGAATGGTTTGGGTAGTATAGCTTAAGTTAGTGCTTGGCTCCCAGCACATGAACATTTGGCTTTCTTGATGTAAGCTGGTCAAGAGCTAAGGTGGACCGAGCTAAACTGTTTGCTGTCTGTATAACCCTTCGTAGTCAGTATCAGCTTAAGGAAAGGATGCCTGCCACAGTCGTGCTTACCACTAGTGTTCTGGATAATTCTAACTCAGAAAGGGCATTTGTTAAACATATGACTTTTTTTTTTCAAATTTTCATTACATAATTAAAGAAACATTTACAAATGACATCCTAATTTGGTTTAGTTATCCAGAGTCACAGAGGCGAGGGATATTTGTTGTAATTATTTTTCTCCAAAGGACATAAATAAGATACAAATATTAAGTGTGCTATTTTCCAAATATTGTCTACATCTGGCCCAGTCGCCCAGTTAGAAAGGTTTCTTGGATGTTATCAGAACTTGTTAGTTGGGTTATGGGTGATGGTGATTTTACAGTTACTGTCGTTGTCTGTATTAAAGTTGTGAGAGTCTGTATTAGAGTTGTGCTGCCATTGAATGTAAGCTCCTAAGCTCCGGAAACAAATGTATAGTCCCTTTTATGAAGATAAGTTCTTGCATGGATTTCCCTTGCTCACTATTAAACATTGTGAGTGGTTCTTTTTAGTGGATGGCAGTCTATTTGTACAACTTTATTTGAAGAATTAAAAGTGTGATTTCATAGGAACAGCCACTGACTTAGAAGTCTGATTCTGCTCTTGCCTCTGCTACTCTCTGTGCTCTTTGTGGCCAACCACATGGCCGCTTTATTCAGTCATATGTAAATCACGACGACATTGATGCCTGTCTCAGGGTCTGAGTGGTAAATGAGGCACTGTCAGAACAGTCGGGACTCTGCTGCAGATTGTATGGCTGTAGTTCATACCAGTGGGCTTCGGACAAAGGGACCACAGTTCCAGTCTAGTCTGAATATCAGGGGACTGCCATCTGTGTCAAAGGAGTTTGTCTTTTCATAAAGCGTGTCTGTCACAATTAGTGGGCAAAGATAAAACATTTAGGGGACTCCTTTAGAGCTATAATCTGCCTGTGACCTGTAGGACACTAACTAGGAGAGGTGCCCATTTAACACAATAAACACAGTAGTTGATTGATGGTTGGGTGGTGATGTTTGACTGTTAGGCTTGAATGCTATGGTCGGGCCGCAGCTAACAGATGGTTTATCACCATGTATATCTACAGATCCATAAATCCTTGGGGAATTTCACATACTTACCCTACAACTGCAGAGACCCAGCGCCACCCAGAATTACAATACTATAATATCTTGGCCCAAATTACAAGTAAGCGTTAACAAGTTTGAGTCCTATATAAGAACCATATTCCTTTTTTCCTAATAATTTTCCTAATAATAAAGCTTACATTTAAAAACGTTGAGGTATTTGAAAGAATGGGAACAACCCATCTCTGCCATCCTCACGGTCCTGGTGATGTCAGCCTTCAGTGCTGGTGGACCCTGCAGAGATGTGACCGAGAGCCGGTACCTAGGCCAGAGGCCAGAGCCTTTCTGGAGCTCTCAGGACCTGGGTTTTAACCATCCCACACTGGTTGCTGCGATTCCTGGGCTCTCTGGGCCAGATCCGGGGTTGATTTTCAGTGTCCTTTGGATAGGGGTCATATTTATAGTGATTCAGATTTCCTGAATTAAGAAATTTGTTCTTTAGGTTAGCCAGTTAATTCGACTTGTATTTTGAATTTACTAGGGCAATGGGTAGTCTCTGGAAGAACGTCATACCCCCACATGTTCCATGATGAAGGGTGAAATCTTAGAGCTGGGCATGGTGGCACATCTTGGGCTCAGGAGTTGGAGGCCAGCTTCAGTCGCACAGGAAGACTGTCTCAGCAACAAACAAGGACAACAATATTCCAAAACAGCAGCCAAAGTCTGGGTTTGGAAGGCAGGGCCTTGGCTCAGCAACCAAGTAACAAGTAAAGTTGCTGAGCCACAGAGTTAGACGTTTTGAGCTGCCAAGTATATCAAATAAAATTATGATAGAAATGTTAAGACAGGAGGCAAAGCTTTATTGATACTGATGCATAAGGGTAATATGATAAAGGGGATAAATTGATACAATTTATTGTGCCAGCTTTGTACCTGTGAAAAACTTTATTTATTCAAAATGAGAGTCAGAATTGCAATTTTAGCAGAGCTTTATTGTAATACTTCGTATTAACGTGTAAAACATTTTCATTAACTAGCATATTGAACTTTTGCAGAATTCTTTTGTATTCATGGCATATATAAACTCTTAAGTGTAGGGACACTGCAGCTGCTTGAATCTCAAGTTCATCGCTCCAGGTTTTTGTCTAAAAAGGACTAGATCTCTGTCTCTATATGTAACTCCTGTTCTGTGGCCTGGTGCTGCCAGCGACATTGTAGGCATTTGGTTCTTCCACAAACATGTGATCATTCACCATGTGCCAGGCCCTGGGGTAAGTGGTGGTCACAAATAGTGAAGCCAAAACCAGGGCATGCTTTTGAGGGAGAACTTAAGAGCTATAGTAGCTTATAGGAAGAGGCTTTAATTACTTTCTGGCTGGGTATGTCATGTTTAGTAGGGGTTTAGCATGTGCATGGGCTAAAAGTCCCATGCCAAACCGAAACAAAAAACTTTGCTTGGTAGAGTACTAGATTAGAATTTAGAAAGGGGGGCTTAGAGAGATGAGATAGGCTTTGAAAACTGAGGTAATGGTAGTTAGATTAAAGTAGTTGCTGGTGGAATTTCGGAGGCTCTAGGAACCCATTTTAGTGACGGTGTAGGCAATCGGTAAGAGATAGCTATACCAAAAATAGTTCTTAAATAAAGGGCACTAGGAGAGAACCAGATGTCAAGGTGAATGGAGAAGAGATGATGAGTTTGGTTTTGGGCTCATTAAACTTTAAATACCTTTGAAATGCTTAAGGAGAGATGCCAAGTTTCAGAACTCAGAGGAAAATGTTATTTTAGGAGTCAAAGACATATTTGTAGTCATTGAACTCAGGAGAACTGTCAGAGTCCAGGAAGACGTTACAACACGAAAAGACTACCTCAGACTAACATGGCTGCAGTAATCGGTGAAGCAAAATTGCTGGGTAGAGTTAAATCTCTTAAGAAGTTGTAATGATAGGCCAAGGAGCTAGCTCAGTTTGTAAGGCATTTGCTGTACACGCCAGGACCTCCGTTTGATTCGCCAGTCCCACATAAAGAGCCAGTCAGAGGCCTGCACGATGGCTCAGCAGGTAAAAAAGCACTTGCCACCCACGCCTGACTCAGAACCCACAGTTCAAGGCGAGAGCTGACGGCTCAGTTGTCTCCTGACCTCCACACTCCCACATCATACACAGACAATCATAATAAAATGGAAAAAGCTGGAACTGGTGATGTATGTTTGCAATCCCAGGGGGACAGAAACAGGTACTCCCTGGGTCTTGGTGGCTAGCCAACCTTGCCTGCTCTGGTGAGCTTTAGGCCAGTGGGAGACCTTGTTTGTTTCATAAGCAAGGTGGCCAATGCTTCCCTTTGGCCTCCCCACACTGGTGCGCCCATGTCGTCTATACATTAAGAGAGTATGGTTGTGATGAGGAGGGCAGGTGTGGACGGTGAAGATACGCAGCATGGATGCGCTCAAGCTCATGCCGATAGATCAGCCTCTACCCCCCTTTGAGACAGGTTCAATATGTGGTTCAGGCTGGCCTGGAGCTCTCTATCCTTCTGCCTCAGCTTGCATGTCCCCTTCTCCCCTCCCTCTTATTTTGTGTGTATGTGTATATGGACACAGTGTATGGGTGGGTGGGTGGGAGGGGGCACACACGACGCATGCCATAGCCTGCGTGTGGAGGTTGGAGAACCCACTGCAGCCAGTTCTCTTCTCCACTTTTATGTGTGTTCTTGGGGTCAGATTTAAGTCACCAGACTTACATAGCAAGCACCTTTACCTAGCCAGCTCTTGAATTCAGAGATTATGGGTGTGTGCTGCTAGGTCAGGCTTAACAGGATCATTTCTTTTCGAGAATGAGAGGAAGACCAGTTGAAGCACTGATAGTTGGCGGTAACAGGTTGTCATAGTTTGCTATGATGTCCTAGCTAGGGGATACAGTGGCCAGCAGAAGTAAAGGAAGACAACTTCAGATGAATGGTAATAAAATAGTTGGCCCTTACTTAGAAATAACTTATTTAGACCTGGACATACTAGTAAATTCCTGAAATACCAGCACTTAGGAAGCAGAGGCAAGAGGATTTCTGCAAGTTTGAGGCCAGGCTAGTTTACATAGTGAGTCTTTGTTTCAAAACAATATGATAGATGGATGTATGGTTTTTGTAAAGTAACTCTTACTAGGTATGATGGAAGGCATTTGACATTTGGAGCCTGGTATAAAAAGTTCAGAATTGTGCCGTGCAGCTTCCTCTTCCCAGGTCACCCTGTTGGCTGGCTCTGTAATGGAGAGAGTACTGTCTGTTTCAGATTTGTTGGGTTAACAAGAATGTCTGTAAATAACTCATTCTTAGGCTTACTCTTTTTCCTGTTTCTTATGGCTGTAGGTATTTACTATATAGTTACAATATTGACTGCTATTCTTTTTTGTTTTTTTGAGACAGGGTTTCCCTGTGGCTTTGGAGCCTGTCCTGGAACTAGCTCTGTAGATCAGGCTGGCCTCCAACTCACAGAGATCCGCCTGCCTCTGCCTCCCAGGTGCTGGGATTAAAGGCGTGCGCCACCACCGCCCGGCTGTGACTGCTACTCTTAACCTTAAAGAAGCAGCCTAGAGGAGTTCCTCCTTCTTCAACTTATCTTCTACATGAAACAACTTGAGTGGATCAAATAAACACTTTTTTTTTTTAAAAAATGGATACATGGTTTATTTCCTTAAAAGTCATAACTATTAAAAAAGAGAACATTTAAAAAATTTCTTGGCCAGTATGTCTTGTATTTGTGTGTTTTTAAAAAATGTGTGTGTGTTGTAAACAGTGTACTAATTTAGATATGCCAATTTGGTGACTTTTTGCTGAACTGAGAACTTGTTTTTTATATTTCTGAGACACTAAAGTTAGTGTTATTTTAGTGTCTGGACATGTGCCACTTGGCATAATGTCACAATAAGCCCATTCCATGTAAATGCTCTTACAATTTGAAAGACATTTTTTTTTAATTTGGTGGTATGTAAACTCTGTTGGGTCTTGGGGTGTGAAGTCTGAGGTATGCATCTCATTTGGTTGTTTTTTATTACCCCTATAGTTGAATGCTTGACTTCTAGCATGCTAGGAAAATTTTCCTATACTACCTTGTTGTGGAACAATGGTGTGTACCCTGTCAGTTGTATTTTAATAAAATGCTGATTGGCCAGTATCCAGGCAGAAAATATAGGTGCAGCGACCAGGCAAGAAGTATAGGTGGGACAATGAGAACAGGAGAATTCTGGGAAGAGGAAAGGCACAGTCTGCGTTTGTCACCCAGACACAGAGGAAGCAGATGTGACTGCCTCTCTGTAAAAGGTACCAAGCCACGTGGCTAACCCAGACAAGAATTATGGGCTAATATAAGTTATAAGAGTTAATAAGAAGCCTGAGCTAATAGGCCAATCAGTTTATAATTAATGTAGGCCTCTGTGTGTTTATTTGGGACTAAACAGCTGTAGGACCTGGTGGAACAGAAACCTCTGTCAATACTACCTGCCTTATTTGTAGAACTCTTGAAATTTTCTACACATATTTTGAGCACCAAGATAACTAATTTTATATCTGACAATGAATCAAGTTAGTCTGCTTTCTGTAGGTTTGGCTACTGAAGCAGTTTCCTTAAAGATTTTAAAATTTGCTCTCACTGTTAGCCTATACAACGTCTGAGACATTGACGTATTAGGTCTTGTAGATGACAACTCTAGAATTTTTATGAGCATGTGAATTTAACAGCTTTATCAAAGAATCGGTATAATAGTAAACAGTTGCTATTCATAGGAATGTAGGCCTTCTGTTGATAGGAAGAACTGATCTCTTACTGCTGGTAAAGAAAGCTTCATTCGTTCATGGAATTTTGTGAGTAGGCTTGTTGAGTCAAATCCCGCTGTTAGTTCTCTCACAGCAGGAAGGACCTTAACAGGGCTTTCCAAGTACAAAATTCTTTGTTTTACAAGTTTAATTAATATGTAGAAAACCCTATAGTTGACGTTTTTAAACCAGAGACGTAACTCTGGAGACTGTACTTCAAAGAGGCCATTCTCTGGTAACTCTCCTGCGCTGTCCGCTTGCTGGCTGTTGACAAGACAGGCCCATGTGTGGATACAGTATTTGATGAAGGGTACCTATGGAACCGCTGTGAATTTTCCCACTTAAAAACGACATTTTCAGGTGGTGTAGCTCATACCTGTGATCAGCACTTGAAAGCATGAAGCAGGTAGATTGCTGTAAGCTCTAGGCCAGCCTAGGCTACATAGCTATGCTGTCTCAAAAGAAAACGATGTCTCTTCTAGAGCTGTATGTGTTTACGTGCCTGTAATTTCAGCTATGGGGAAGGCTGAGATAGGATTGCAAGTTTGGGGTCACCCTAGGCAATACAGTGAAATATCATTTCAAAGCTGTACATTACCTTTTCACTCTCTCTTTCTTCCCCTTCTCTTTCTTTTGACTTTGGAAACTCATGATGTGTTTCACTGTATAAATATTTAATACAGTCTACTTAGTTCCTCATTTCCATATTTAAATCTTAGATGATAGAGAGTGCTATCAATTTTTAAGTTCTAGCTTTTTTCTTTAAAAATACTCTTCTAGATTTTCTAAAATCAATTTATTATTATTTGATAAAATCTAAAAAGACCAAAAAAGGAAATTTGTATCACTTGTAATCCAGTTGCCCTTCAGAGCCCTTCCACACTGTGCTTATGTGTCTTTTCTGCATTGTTTTTATATCCATGTCTTTTTTGACAGTGCCTTGTATATAGTCTTGATTGGCCTGGAATTTGCTGCATCTTCTAAGCTAACCCCCGGGTTGCAGCAATTCTCCTGGGCTGCGGGAGGGGATGGGTTATAAGCACACACCCACCACCATGCCCAACCCTCCAATTAAAAAAAGTTTTAACTTTGTTCTTTAAAAAAAAAAAGTATATTTTGAGCTAGGTATGGTGGTGCACCCTTTTAATCCCAACACTCTGTAGGCAGAGGTGGGTAGATTTGTGTGACTTCAAGGCCAGCCTGAGCTACATAGTAAGTTCTAGAACAGCCAAGGTTATGTAGAGAGACCTTGTCTCAAAAAACAAAAAACAAAGAAACAAACAAAAAGACAAAAATATTTATTTTATGTGTTGGAATATTTTGTGTGCATGTATGTACACGCACTGCATGTCTGGTAGTGAGATCAGAAGAGGGCATTGGATCCCTGGGACTAGAGTTTTAGCTAGTTGTGAGCTACCCTGCGAGTGGTAGGAAATGAATCAGGGTCTTCTGGGAAGGCAGCAGTATCCTTAACCGCTCAGCTATTTCTCCAGTTTCTTCTCTTTTTTTTCCCCTGTAAATATTGGGGCTGGAAAGACGACTCGGTGGTTAAGGGCATTGGCTAATCTTTCAGACAACCCAGATTTAATTCCCAGCACCCACAAGGTGGCTTACAACCATCTGTAACTGCAGTACTGGGAATCCAACATTATCTTTTAGCTTCTATAGGCACCAGGCAATTCAGTGATGCACAGATATACATGCAGACAAAATACTCATATAGATAAAAGAAAGAAAATTTGAAAAACTGTTATTATTGTGTCTGCATGATATGTGTGTAGGGGGTTATGCACACGTGGAGGTCAGCGGACAACTTCGCGGGATCAGTTTCTTCCTTCTGCCATGAAGGTTCTGAGTCACCAGGCTTGTGTGAAAGTGCTTTTGTTTTCTCAGACATTTTGCTAGCTATTACCTTGTTTTTATTTTTATACTTTAAATATATTTTTATGTATGTGGTTATTTTTATCAGTGTGTATATGTACTACATATGCACCTGGTGCCCACCAAGGCCTGAAAAGGCACTAGCCTCTTTAGAGCTGGAGTTACAGACAGTTGTGAGCTGCCATGTAGGTGCTGGGAATTGAACTCAGGTCCTCTAGAAGAGCTCTTAATCACTGAGCCATCTCCCGCCTTTGTTTTTTCTATCTTAAACAAATTATTATGACTATCATTAGTACTATATGTGCATTTGAGTGTATGTGCACATATCTATGTGGGTGCCCCTGGAGGCTAAAGAGGGTCACAGATCCCTTGGAGCTTGAAGGGTGCTGGGATCCGAACTTTGGTCCTCATGATAGAACAACAACTACTTTTAACACCAGAGCTTGTCGCCAGCCTGCTAATGTTTTGAGATTGGATCTCACTGTGCTGGTTGCCCTGACTACAAACTCCTGCTACAGCAGTTCTGCTTCAGCTGCCGAGTACCAGACTGTAATATACTCTTGCGTATACAGGTTATATTCTCTGTAAAATTGAAAGTAGTCTTTTTCTCCTTTTTTCTTTCCCTTCCTTCCTTCTTTCCTTCCTTCCTTCCTTCCTTCCTTCCTTCCTTCCTTCCTTCCTTCCTTCCTTCCTTTCTTCCTTCCTTCCCTCCCTCCCTCCGTCCCTCCCTTCCTTCCTTTTATTTTTTTCTTTTGAGACAAGGTTTCACTATATAGCTTAGGCTAGTCTGGAAGTTACTGTATAGTCAAACTGGCTTCAAACTTGAAGTCTTCCCACCTTAACCTCTTAGAGTTCTAGGATTATAAATATGTGTCACTGTGCCCAGCTAGTCTTCACAATTTTAATGGTTATATGATATTTCATTGTTTGTAATAGACACGCATTCATTTATCCCTCACTTAAAAGCTTTATATATTTTAAAAATATTTATTTGCGTGTGCATGTGTGTGTGAGCGAGTGCTCTGGCTCACAGCGGAGGTAAGAAGGCAGTTCTGATGATTGGTTCTGCCCCTCTACCATAGGCTTTACTTGCCGAGCCATTTCTTTAGCCCACATTTGAAAACCTAGGTTATCTGCAGTTTTGTTCTGTTCTGCCGCATATTGCATCCTTGAAGAAACTTTGGCACCCTTGGGTCATCCTTGCTATCGCAGTGTACTCTGGTCTGTTTGGTGACTGCTTTAACATCTTATCAAAACAGGTGAGCAGATTAGATAGTGTTGACTCTGGACGGTGAGTTCAAGGGTCACAGAGACATTTTATTTGGAGCGATAACTACAGTACTTGAGTTAAACATTCTGATAGATTAATATATCACAGCAAGAGGCCAGAAGACAAAGATTAGGGAATAAAGCATTTTTTAAGATAGATTGTAATATGCCAGGTATGACATTAGCATATGGGCTAAATGTTCCTAACATTAAGTGGTAGGTAAATATTTTTCTCATTTACTAGACGAGGAAACTGAAATTAGGAAAGAAATTTGCTGATGCTCATTTAAGTAGTAACTGGGAGTGTTCCAGAAGTAAACCAGTGCAGGCATGTCTGACTACCCAGCCCTGCGCAGGACTAATCCTGCTACACCAAAGGAAGAATTACAGGATATTGGAGTAGCAACTCATATGGCAAGTAGGCTGAAGTCCCTGGGAGAGTGTGTACAGGTGCAGGTGAGACGAAGCCTCAGCTAAACTGCAATGGCATCTGTTGTTGTTATGATTCGTTTTGTTATACAATGTAAATTTTTCTTTTGGCATATAATGAATTTACATTAAAATATTTATTTTTATTTATGTGCACCATGTGTGTCCAAGTGTCCAAGGAGGGCCGGGGATGTTATACTCCTGGAACTGGCATTACAAGCCACTGTGAGCTGCTCCAAATAGGTGTCGGGGGCAAGCCCAGCTCCTTTGCAAGAGCAGTAGGCACACCTAATCTCTCCAGTCCTGTTTAATGTGGAATTTAGCCATTTAGCTATGTGGTTGCTACAGAGTCAGGGTACAGAATTGGTCAGTTTTTCCATAAATCACTGGTGTACTGTTCTTTATGTTTGTTTTTATTTTTTTGACACTGGGTTTTTCTGTGTAACAGTCCTGGCTGTCCTTGAATTAGTTCTTGTGATGTGGGAGTGTCATATCAATCTGTTGTTTCATTGGTTAATTAATAAAGAAACTGCTTGGACTGATAGGTTAGAACATAGGTGGGTGGAGTAAACAGAACAGAATGTTGGGAGGAAGAGGAAGTGAGCTCAGACGCCATGCAGCTCCTCTCAGGGCCAGTCGCAATGAAGCTCCTACCCAGGATGGACATAGGCTAGAATCTTCCCAGTAAGCGCACCTTGTGGTGCTACACAGATTATTAAAAATGGGCTAAAGCAAGATATGAGAAGTAGCCAGTAAGAGGCTAGAGCTAATGGGCCAAGCAGTGTTTAAATGAATACAATTTGTGTGTTGCTATTTCGGGGCATAAGCTAGCCAGTCGGCCGGGAGCTGGGTGGCAGAAAGCAGCCCGCAGCTCCTTCTACATTCTTGTAGACCAGGCTGGTCTTGAACTCAGAGAGATCTGCCTGCCTCTGCCTCCAGAGTGCTGGGATTATATAATTCTCATCCGTGGAGTTGCAGGGCGTGTGAAGGCTTTCAAGGCTTAGCATAATGCATTTCTGATAGGTTGCCCATTTATTGTGCACATGTTCTGGTACAATTTTGCTCTCAAAATATGTCCTTATTATCCCTAACTCCAGTTCTAGTTCAGCGAAGAGAATGGTTTTCGGCTAAGACATGATTAGGTTATAGCTTCAAGCACACACACACACACACACACACACACACACACACACAAAAACAAACAAACAAAAAATCTCAAACAGATATCTCTGAAATGTGTTACAGAGAAGGGAAGCTAGAAACAATCACATGTGACTTCTTTATCTCCCTGTGTCTTGCACACAGAAAGCCACATGGAAAGTTTACACTGACTGTGACTTCCGACAGCCCGAAAACAGAACAGCTGTTAGCATAAGGGAGGGGGAGGAATGTTCTGGCCAGCTGGCGCTGTTTCAGGCCTGTTCTGGCGAGGGAACAGCAGGTGTGAGTAAATAGCCTGCCATCTCCTCCCCCAACTCACTGTGTGCACGTGCACACGTGTGAGGCCTGAGAGTACTGTCACAGCTTGGGAAGGCTGTGGCTTTGCCTGTGTTTTCTTGTGGTCCTGTGGGTTGAAACCCAGGGTCGTACATGTTACCTAGGTACTCTACCATGCACACATCCTCAGCCCCACCTCCAGATAGTTTCAAAAAGCTGTTTAAATATATACATAAAAAGATCCTAAGTATGTGAATAAACTAAAATGCTGCTCCAAGGTTGAGGATACTGCAGGCAATTACCAGCTCAAAACCATAAAATGCAAAACAAATACCCCCCTCCCCCAGGAAACACAAACCACCTTTTCTCCCTGCTTTCTCTTCTGTGGCAGTGAGAGAGAAAGGGGTGGAGTACTTTTATAGCAGCACCACACCACTAACCATGGGGCCAGCATGCAGTGTCTGAGAGCTGAGGGTGCCTTGTCCACTGCCCCTTGCCTGCCTGCTCTCTCCCTGAAGCAGTGCTCTGTGACACTGGCCCCTCCCACCTCCTTTCCACCTCTACCCTAAACGCTCTGTTTTGACTACAGCTGTCAGCAGTTCTCCTTTGGTCAAGCATACACGTGTGCTGAGGGCCAGCACGATTGCTCAGTGGATAAAGGTGTTTATCAGGACTTGAGGTTGAGTAGCAGGAGAGAATCACCCTGCATGTTGTCCTTGACCTCCGCTCGTGCTCAGAAGCAGTGTAGCAGTTGGTCAGTGGGAGGATGCTTCATGGGACTCTGGAAAGAATCCGTAACCCCACCTGGAAAGAAAGTAAGGAACTGTACTTTGTCAAAACTGAAGTAGGCACAAAAGAACATTCCTTAAGGTAGGAATGAATAGAACTTCCTAAGAGCAACTCAGGTCACACAAAGCAGTAAAGAGCTAAAAAAATTCACTTCTGACCTTCCCTAGTTGAAAGGAGCAAGTGAAAGGCTGTGTGGAAGCACCCTTCACAGTCTGTGGACTTCCTGCAAAAATGCACGCGTGCACACGTGGTCAAATTTACATATGTGATTCACACCCCTCCCCTGACCCCCGTGGAATGTATTTCTTACAAGTGAGTTTTATTTATTTCCTTTTTGGTGAAACATTAGTCTAGAAGCAACTTCCTGTCTGTTTAATAGTGTAGATTTTGCTGAGGTTTTATGATTCCTTTCTGTTGTTTGCAGTAGAGTACTGGACATACAGATGGCCATTTAGCCTGAGTGTGGTAGTAAGCTGTCCCAGGGTTGGCAGAAGAGAGTTGGGTTTGTGTGTACAGAGCTGCAGAGGCTCATCAGGTTATAGACTAAAGGTGGGTGAAAAGAAAAGGTCTCATTCTTCCAGGAGACCCTTTCCTCGAGGACAGCAGGTGTGAAGACACATACCGTGTTAGGATCTTGTCCTCTCTGCTGAACTGTAGGATGCTGCTTACCTGCCCTGCCACACGTGGGCACAGGCTGCCCGGGAGAGTCAGTATCTGACTTTCCACACACGCAGACACAGGCTGCCCGGGAGAGTCAGTATCTGACTTTCCACACACGCAGACACAGGCTGCCCGGGAGAGTCAGTATCTGACTTTCCACACACGCAGACACAGGCTGCCCGGGAGAGTCAGTGTCTGAGTTTCCACACACGCGGGCACAGGGTGTCCGGGAGAGTCAGTATCTGACTTTCCACACACGCGGGCACAGGCTGCCCGGGAGAGTCAGTGTCTGACTTTCCACACACGCGGGCACAGGCTGCCCGGGAGAGTCAGTGTCTGACTTTCCACACACGCGGGCACAGGCTGCCCGGGAGAGTCAGTGTCTGACTTTCCACACACGCGGGCACAGGCTGCCCGGGAGAGTCAGTATCTCACTTTCCACACACGCGGGCACAGGCTGCCCGGGAGAGTCAGTGTCTGATTTTCCACACACGCGGGCACAGGGTGTCCGGGAGAGTCAGTGTCTGACTTTCTGACACTTTAGCTAAGAGATGCTACTCGTGGTAAAAAATTTTTGGAAGTTTAAAAAATTATTATTGGGGGCTGGAGAGATGGCTCAGTGGTTAATAGCACTGGCTGCTCTTCCAGAGGTCCTGAATTCGATTCCCAGCAACCACATGGTGGCTCACAACTATCTGTAATAAGATCTGGCACCCTCCTCTGGCATGCAGGCATACATGGAGGCAGAATGTTGTATACATAATAAACAAACAAATAAATAAATCTTAAAAAGATTTATTATTATTATTTTTTAATTTCATGAGCATCGGTGTTTGCCTGCACATGTGTGAGGGTGTTGGAGCCGCTAGGACTGGAGTTACAGACAGTTGTGAGCTGCCATGTGGGTGCTGGAAATTGCACCTGAGTCCTCTGGAAGAGCAGCCAGTGCTCTTAACCACTGAGCCATCTCTCCAGCCCCAATAACAATTTTTAATACTTTGCTTTAGCTTTGTTCCTCTCCCACATTTTTAAAAGTTAAATCATGACCGAGTTCATAAATCTCTAAATGCAGCAGACACCAACACATGCCAAATTCCTCATTTTCCATCTTCCTTTTTTCTGTTTAGTTTTTGTATTTTATTCCTTTTATTTTCCTGAACTCTTAAAAAATAAGTCGCTGCATTGATACTTTTTAAATTAATTTCTTTTTCTTTCAGCTCTTTGATTCTGTGGTTTGTTTTTTTGAAACAGGGTCTTGTAGCCCAAATGGGCCTGTCATTCCTCTTCCTCATCTTCACTGGTGTCAGATTATAGGTGTGGGCCAATATACTGGCTCAAACTGTTTTTTATAGATTTGTAGTAATGTGGTATGGGATGCCAGATACTATATGAATATATCCTTAATTGCTATGTTTCTGATATATGAAAAATAGATAAAGTTTTAATTATGATTATTGAAATTAAAGGAATTGCAATTAAAAGTCAATACTTAGGTCACACTGGCCACATACAGAGTGCTCACTGTCCTCACGCAGCCATGGGCTGCTATAGTAGACATTTGTTTCATTAGAGATTCAGCTGGTTAACCTTGCTGCACTATTTTTTCTCTCTCTTTCCCATTAAACAAAAGATGGCTTATTTTAATATACCTTATTATTAATCAATAACTTGGAGATTTTGCTGCACAGCCCAGGCTGGGTTTGATCTTTTCTCAGCCTATGTCTCTGTAGTTGACTCTGACTCACTAGAGAAGCATTCCTTTGTTCCTCCTGCAATTATGAAGATGGCACCACCTTTGTAATGCCTTCCTGAGCATTGTTATAAGATTCAAGAAGTGTTGACTAAAGTCACCCATTCTACCAACCTGTTGAGCCTCAAGATGATTTCTCCTTTTGTATAAGCATGTTTGCATGAGCTAGCTTTTCTGTTTTGATTATTATTTTTAGGTGAAACAGTTATTAAGGTTATAATTATAGATCTCAAAAGTCGTGAGAGCAAAACCCCTAAAACAATGATTCTCAACCCATGGGTCACAACCCTCTTGGGGATCATGTATCAGATATCCTGCATATCAGATATTTACATTACGATTCATAACAATAGCAAAATTACAGTTATGAAGTAGCAACGAAAATAATTTTATGGTTGTGGTCACCATGACATGAGGAACTGTATTAAAGGCTCGCAGCTTTAGAAAGGTTGAGAACCACTGCTCTAAAGGTACATCTCTGAGGCATCAAGCAAGCCTACCAGCTAGTCATCACTATGTCCTCATTGTTCTCAGTGTTGAACAGAATAAGAACATGTATTTATTACAGGAAAGGGAAATTCAGGAAATGGATATTATGATTTTAGCCAAGTTATAAAATAAGGAATTCAGATGTAGTAGTGATCTTAATCTGTTGTTAGAAATTAGTTAAATTTGAAGGTCTATACAGCAAGAAATACGTTCTATCTGATTGTGAAGATACTAACCTAAAAGTTGATTATATATTTTTTCAGATGTCCCTTAATGTTTATTAAGTACAAACACATGTGTTTATTTTATATTAATAAAATTGTACATAGAGAGTGATTTTAAGATTTTTTTTGCTGGATGTAGTAAATACATTTTTTTGTATCTGATCCATACTCTTATTACTAAGTTTTTTGCTCTTAACTTTTACAGATTCTGTCATGAGAAATCTGAAATATAATTATGTTCTTCTATAAACATATTTATAATGTATAAACATTAGCATGGTTATGACTTGTAATAATTGCTCAATAAAATTTGTTTCTATTGGGATATATGAGAAGGGTCATGCGCCATGATCCAGCTGTTTCATCTGCGTGGTGAAACTCAGTAAATACCACAGACCTCTGTGTTAAAAATCTTTCTTTTAAACCTGTTTGTGCTTTAAGGGCTAGCAAGATGGCCCAGCAGTTACTAGTTCTTGCTCTTACAGAGTCCTGGGTTTGGTTCCTAGCACCCACACCATGGCTCACAACTCTGAATTCCAGAGGACCTGACCTCTGCAGGCAGGCATGTGGTGCACATAACATACCTGCAGGTGAAGCACTCACACGCCTTATAAATAAATACTGACTTAAAAACCCAAACCTGGTTTTGCTTCAGGAAGTGACTACAATAAGACTTCCACGTTTTACTCACAGAATATAGAATTTAATGTACTGCAAAGTGACACCCTCTGAAACTTTGAGAGTCTCAGAACAGAGTTAGAGAAACAGCTTCCTTGTTGAATCGTTGAACATGTGGGATGAATGCCGAGATTGGAAATTGCATGGAGGGGCGGAATGCTTGTGGTGCACAGATTACATATAGTCCCAATATGTATCATGTATCATGTGCTGTAACCCAGTTTCCTGTTCTGGAGAGTACCAGAGCTGATTGTCTACGTGTTAGGTTTTACTTTGAAGCAGGATTCCTGTTTGCCCTTCACCATCTCATGTAGGTCTGATTTCTTTCTTTCCTGCAGAGAATGGAGAATTCTGTTTCAGGGTCACTAAAGGTGCAGTTGTTCCCTGACTTGACCTTGCTTTTTCACTGAGAGAAGAGCAAGGGCCCCTGCTGCGGGAAGCCCTACAGTAGTTATCGCTGAAGCTTTGTTCAGAGGTCATGCTGGGCTCTACAGAAATTGAGTTCAAGATTCTGGGAATTTGTAAATTATAAGTTTGCGTTAGTAATTAACATGGCTCTGTTCAGTCTGCTCGTCTTTGTTAGCCGTTCGATTGAAGTTCCCCTTGCACAACCTACCCCTCCTGTGTGTGTGTGTGTGTGTGTGTGTGTTTGTGGTGTATACACACGTACGTGTGGTGTTGCTGGAAACTAAGCCAGGTTTCATGCATGCTCAGCAGGTACTCTGACACTGAGCCACACCCCAGCCTACTCCTGAGTTTCAGATTGCTTTCTGGGTTATTTTTTTGAGATAGGTTCTCATTGTATCATCTTGACTGGCCTAGAACTCACTACCTAGACCAGGCTATCCTTGAATTTACAGAGACCCTCATACTCTGCCTCCAGCATGCTGGGATTAAAGGTGTGCTCAGCCACACTCAGCAAGAATATTTATTTTTTAGATAGGATCTTATAGTATAACCCAGACTTGCCTTGAACTCATGATTCTTCTGCCTCAGCCCCCTAAATTCTGGGAATTGTCGGCATATGCCACCATGAACAAATAGAGGCATTTGTTTAGATGGATGAATCTCTGTCCCTTTTCCTTCCCTCTCCGTCTCCCTGTAACATGTAACATTTAAGAAGAGCAAGGGAAATAATTGTACTATAACTTGCAGAAAAGATGTTTTTATAATGACACACACAGACATGAAAGGAGGAGGGAGACATGTTTAGAAGAAGGGCTTCAGTGGGAGGAGGCGGTGAGAGAGTAATGAGCATGGCAGTGACCAAAGCCCCTCATCTACATATGTGAAACTGTCAAAGCATAGGAGGCCACTTTCCAGAGGGCATTGTTGAGTTAATAACCTTCCCCTCTGACCTCATGGTCTTTACTGAGTTCTCGTTCTCCTTAATGTGGACATTTGACATCCTGCATTACCTGTATGGCCAGCTATGAGACACTTCAAGCTTTGGCCTTTGTAGTATAACATTGTCCTTTTCTAGTGTTTATTCGTGTTTTCAGAGAATGGTTTCCATGCTACCGAACAAGAGAGACACGTTCCCTGCCCTCTAGAGTGTATAACCAGCTATTCTTCCTTCTTTATAGTCTCTTTTCATGGTTTTGTGGACACTATTAGTTCTTGACTGATTGCTCTATTAGTCTTGTTTTTGTGCTTTCTCTGAGAACTCTTTTATCCTCTTTAAGTAATAAATTTAGAATGCTTACACATTTCTATCCTGAATTTTATTTATTTATTTAGCTATTTAGTAAAATTTTATTCAGCTTTGATTATGTTGTATCCTGATTCAAAGGGTACAACAATAATGAAAATAGTATCTGCTGCTAGTGTTGCTGAAAGATGTTCAGAAAGGCAGGGTAATTGTCTCCAGTGCTGTGGGACAGGTAAGGGACTGCCTGGCTTATCTTGAAAGGGGAGGGGAGGGGCAGCGCTCACCGTAGAAGACTGATAATATATGAAGAGTCCCAGGGTTTCAAAAGCATAGTAGTTGAGTGTGATTAAGGGCTGCGAGAGGAGTGGAAGAGAAGGCTGACCGCCATAGGAAGGGAGAGTGAAGCAAAGGCAGTGCTCTCCACACTGAGCTAGCACATTCCCCGTGGATGATTCCGCCGTACAACTCCACATTCCAGTCTAGGGCAACCAGTCTCTCTACCCCAAACGTCACTTCATGTCCTCCTCAGCAGCTGTGGGCAGCCTTCGGGTTGTGTCATTCCTAATTCAAAACAGTATTCCTGCAGCCTTTTCTGTTTTCAATTTCTGGATTATTTCAAAGATGTGTTAAATATTTCTGTTTCCTCCATCACTGTTAATTTCTAAAATACTTAGTTTACTATGTTACTGACTTTGGCCAAAAGAAGACTTGTTTTTATTTCCTACAAGATAAATTCTTTCTTAGGCCAGTGTTTTAAACAGTCCTTTAATAAACACAACCTGAAGCCCTCACACTGTCATTAAAACCTCAGACTTGCAGAATTCGGAGATAATTAGCGGCAAAGATGTTCCTCTCACTGTGAAGTTTCATCACGAATAGATGTATTTTACTGAACAAGCATGTTTTAAAAGAACAGCTTCACTGCCTCCAGTCTGTCTTCATCGACACAGTTCTAAACTTTGACTGCAGGTGGATCACTTGTACCCATAGGAGAACACATGCACACTGGCTGGGGAGTAGCAGGCATTAGAATCCTGGCTGTCCCACTTAAAACAGTAGTGACTGTAGTGATCAGCGGGGCCTCAGTAATCTGTGCATGAGCTGATTTTAGGATTGAGTTCATCTGGGTAGCTGGTGCTTGGCGTGTGTGAGCATGCAGTGTGGGGAAGCTCTCTTGGTGGGATGGATGGACCCTTTGCTCGTCCCCTCTGCTCCTGTGCCTGCAGCTCTGGTGCTGCCGCTCTCCCTGTGCCTTCTGCTCCCTCCTGTGCCTCCTGTTGCTTGTGAGTCACCTGTTTGTCACCTCTTCTTCAATGCTCTTCTCTGTCTCAGTTTATGTCAATCTCTGAATTTCTGTTGGTTCTTTTATACCACTTTAATAATTGTACTTCTGTTTTAATGGTATATTTCTGCTTTGTATTTCTTTTTGGATGTGTGTGCAGTAATAATAGTTACTAGAATTACTATCACAGTCAAGATACAGAACAATTTTGTTTTGTTTTGTTGTTTGTTTGTTTTTGGCATTTGGGTTTTTGAGACAGAGTTTCTCTGTGTAGCTCTGGATGTCCTGGAACTCTCTCTGTAGACCCTGCTGGCCCTGAACTCACAGAGAGCCTCTGCCTCCCGAGTGCTGGGATTAAAGGTGTGTGCCACCCCTGCCCAGCAAACAGAACAGTTCAGTTACAGAATAGTTTTGTTACTTTCTCTTGAAAAACGTCTGTGTTGGTGTTTTTAAACAAGCTCTCAAGTGTAGATTTTTTTTACTACACATACAGCCTAGATCTTGAACCTGTTTTGCACAAATTAGTTTTCTGTACCTGGTCTAACCTAGTGTTGGATATACAGTGAGCGAGCAGATGCTTCAGTATTTGAATTGTATAAAGCCCAAATCAGTGTAAATTTGAACATATTTAGAAACTGCGAGCCAGGTGACATGGTGTGTGCCTATAGCCTGAGCTACTTGGGAGGCTGAGTTAAAGTCGTTTTGAAACCCTGCCAAGACCAAGAAAGCCATTTTTTTTTTGTCTTGGGGAACAAGGGCTTGTTCTTTTCTTTTTTTATTATCAAATATACTTATAAGTTTTTTTGAACTTTATTCTAATGTGGAATGGATATTTACTTCTTTGTCTTTCAAATACTATGATGCTGTTATTAAATTTATTTATGTTAGTTTGTCTTTTTCCTTAAACATATTTAGGATATTAAACTGCTAAATTAAATAGGAATTAATTATAGAATGTAAAATAAAAAATGTGCCTGCATTCTCAGTTTTATTTTCTGTGGACCAATTTTGATCTTTTCCCTGGTGGTCCCTTTCCCGATTGTCCCTAAGACGAGAGGTCAGTGCAAGCAAGAGTGTCAATTGTGAACGCGCAGAGGCTGCGTGGTCTCATTAACCCTTCCACGGGATATCAGAGATCTCGATCTCTCCAGAAAGGGCAGAGTTTAGTTAAGATTTATATCCCATACTCTCTCCTCCCTAAAGAAGTGAATTGAATGTAATTATATGTATCTTTTTTTTCCCTTCCCCAACAGCTTCCCTGCCTATGGCTGTTCTAAATTTTGGCCAAATATATCCATTTCAGAGAGGCTTTTTCTGTTCTGACAACAGCATCAAGTATCCATACCATGACAGTACCGTCAGAAGCGTTTTGCTCGTCATAGTGGGGCTTGGCTTACCCATTTCCTCTGTAAGTAAATTACTGAGCAGGTAGTAGTGGTTTGTTGAAGTAATGATGTTGGGGTGGGAGTAAATTCAAGCCCTACCTTCACTAGTGTTACTATGGAAAATGGTTGCTGAAGGAAAGAGTTCCGCTGTTTATTCCTGGAGAATGGTGATTTTTCCAGTTAAAGGTGTATGATACTTAAAACAGCTTGAAGATGGACTAACTCTTCTCAATACGAATGAAGAGGGATAGCCCCGCTACTGCTCAGCTCTAGTAAGCCTTTCACGGCTGGGCCTAAACCAAGATCCTGCCTTATCATCACACTGTTGGCTGAGAATCGAGATCATAAAAAGATGTTGCTTTCTAAGTCTGAAAAGACAAGATTGTAAGTAAAGTCTGCAGACGACGTTAAGGCCGTCACTGTTTAAAGCTGTGTGAGATCGTCGACTTGTAGTGTTGGGTTTTACTGTTTCAGGTCACTAGAGACTTCCACCCCATGTTAACGTTGACAAACTGAGTTAAGACTGCCACTTGGGGTATTGCATCTGCTTGCTTTATACTTGGTTCTGATTCCTAAGCCTCACCGTTTGTCTTTGTCTGAGATAAGTCTCAGGTAGTCCATGCTGGCCTGAGACGTCTGGTCCCCCTGCTTCTATTTACCAAGTCCTGAGATGTCAGGCATGTGTGTTTTTATGGAGCAGGGCAGGATTTACCCTCTTGCACGTCTCTGAGTGCAGTGGGTCCACTGTGTATTTCCCCTGTGCCCTCCTGGGTCTTGTCAGCTCAGCTCCTTAGGTGTGTCCAGACTTTTAGAGTCCCAGTCAGCTCAGCGCCTGTTCTTCAGCAGGACTTTTCTTTCCTGATTTTTAGTAAGCTAATTTTTTTTTGCTTTAGCAGTTCACGAATATGAGTTCAGTTTGTCTTTTTCACTTTAAGTTTTCTTCTTTCCTGAATAGTCTTCAGATGAACGACCTTGACTTTTATTATATTCCAAGATACATACTTCTGTATACTTAAAATTTAAACATGAGTTAACAGCTTTAAAATAAAAGGGGCGGTGAAAAATTTGGATTAGGAATTTAGTTTTAGGATACTTTCCCCCGAGAAACAGGTTACTATGCTAGCATTATCTAGTTGTGCCCCAAGATTGTGATCTGTGCAGAGAGACTCCTGCAGAACTGTCACTGAGTGCCACTAACCAGTGCCACTGTCCTTGGATGGAGTGAAGGTCTGTGTTGTAGCTATTATTTTAAGCAAATGTTGCCACATCAGGTTTTTATCAACCTATTCAATATTGCTTGAGGCTCAGGAAGTTAACTTTAAATCGCAGGGTTTGGTACATTTCATTTTTTTCTTAAAACTTAATTACAGAAATCTAATGGTTTATGAACTGAACAAAGCTTATAAAGTCAATCAACAATGAAAGCAGTAACCTGTAGTCTCCTACCTGCTGAAAACTAGTCACAGGTCAGGGATGTTCAGTTTGGCGGTTTTTATTTCATTATGAAAACACTACAGATTCAGTTTTGTGTCCTTTTTATTTAACAAAAATTTTTGAATAAGTGATCAGAATAGGTCCCCAGCTGTTAGACAGTGGGGATGGAGACCAGTGACACAGGTGTGTGTGTTCTTCAGAGCAGTGAGAAACCCTTGGTGTGAACCTTGAGTGCTTGGTGTGGTGAGTTCTTGAGTTTGTTGTTGGAACTCACTTGGAAAACCTGTTAATACAAACTTAGGGAATAGAAGGAGCAACGTTTAGCTAGTTTCTGGGCCTTAATGTGATGATGGCTTGTGAACTAATGCAGAAGGACTTCTTTACGGTTTCTAGGATAGATTTGTTTTAATAATTCATATGTAATATTTCATATAGAAGATACTTTGTTTTTATTTACAGGGATTATTCATGTTTAACATAGCTATATCTACACATCTTGTATAATTTGATGAGTAATAAGATCTTAGATGGTAAAAAATTTGTATTTTAAAAATGACTTATTTTTCTCTTTTAAAGTTTTAAAAAGAACCTCAAGTGTGGTGGGCAGCGTGCTGTTTGGATATGTGTTCTAGTTCCAGCTTCCGAGTGCTCTAGTTTCTATTCTGGCGCTGTGAGACGGATACTCTGACCAGAGGTGCCTTAGGGGCGGTAAGGGTTTAGTTGGCTTACACTTCTAGGTCACGATCCATCAGTACTCAAGCGACAGTTAGCACAGAGACCGTGGAGGAACACTGGTTGCCGTCTGACCCACAAACTGGTGCTTAGCTAGCGCTCTTATGCAGCCCAGGAGCACCTGCAGACACTGTCACAGGCCAGCTGACCAGGGCAGTCCCTCAACTGAGACTCCTTCCAAGGCGACAGTTAGAGCCATCTAGGACAACAGGAAGGCCTAGTCTTTCTTATTTTACTTTAGAAAAAGCCAAGTGAAGACATATGCATTGATAACCATTAACTTGTTTTCTGTTTTATAAATGTTATTTTGAAAACCAACTGAGGAAACTACTTTACCTTTTTTTGTTTTTTTTTTAATTTATGTCTTAGAAAATTTACTGAATTTGTGATATTTTCTTTAAAAAATGTTATTTTTAAAAACAGAACCTTATATCTCCAACTGGCGGCCATGTAGTTGAGGTAGAAAGTTTTTGATCATTAAAAATAATTCTGCCCAAAGAGCAATCAGGGTTCCCTGCCCTGTGGGAAGTCCAAGGACCACCCACCTCCATCCAGGTCTAGTAAGGTGAGCATCCAAACTGCCTAGGCTCCCCCAAAGCCAGTATGTGCAGTAGGATCAAAAACCCATTGCCATTGTTCTTGAGTTCTCAGTAGTCCTCATTGTCCGCTATGTTCAGCAAGTCCGGTTTTATCCCAGGCTTTTTCAGACCCAGGCCAGCTGATTGCTCTTTGGGCTGACGAGGGAGGGGGACTTGATTGGGAGAGGGGGAGGGAAATGGGAGGCGGTGGCGGGGAAGAGACAGAAGTCTTTAATAAATAAATAAATAAAAAGAAAAAATCACAATACTGTTAGTAAGTCGGAACAAGGGTATTAAGGGGAACTTGAATCCATGTTCCTGGGCTATGGTCACTGGTATTTAGCTACAGAATAAATTACTTCATTCCAGGGGCTGGCGAGATGGCTCAGTGGTTAAGAGCATTGCCTGCTCTTCTGAAGGTCCTGAGTTCAATTCCCAGCAACCACATGGTGGCTCACAACCATCTGTAATGAGATCTGGTGCCCTCGTCTGGCCTGCAGGCTTAATAAATAAATAAATATTTAAAAAAAAATTACTTAGTTCCATTTAAAAAAAAATTCTGCCCTTGGGTATACAACAGGGAAGGTTTAGGTAGACCCATGAGGACATGATTGGCAAACTGGACTTCATTAATAAAAAAACTGTACTTTGAAAGACACAGTTAAGTGACACAGGCGGTGGTGGTGCCTGGGAGGCAGGGGCCAGCCTGTTCTACAGAGCGGGTTCCAGGACAGCCTGGTTTACACAGAGGAACCCTATTTAAAAAAAGAAAGAACAGTAATGGCACAGACAGGTGTTTTGAAATTTTTTCCCCAAACCAGTGAAGGATCACAGTTGAAGATGTACTAAGAACTTTAAAAAACCAACATTGAGAAAACAACCCAAGCTGAGTGCAGTTATTAACCTGTGGTCCCGGGCTTGGGAAACTAAAGCAGGAGGACCTCCAGTTCAAGGCCAGCCTGGCTATGTAGCTGGGGCCAAAAAGTGAGGGGTGGAGGGAAAACAAGCCAGCCGAAAGTGGACTGGAGGTCTGAAGAGAAAGAAGACAGACACATGGTGAGCAAGCTGTGAAAGGGTGCGTGGTGTCAAGTCAAACTGGGGCTCCACTGTCCTCCCCAGAATAGTGAAAATTGAAGACTGATAATGCCATATGCTGCAGAAAATGGTATAGCTACTTTGGAAGATACTTTGGCAATTTCTTACAAGGTTAATTTAATCTGACTATAGGCTACAGCAATTGTGCTCCTAAGTTTTTACCCCAATGAGTTGCAAACTGGTCACATTTAAAAAAAAAACAATTGCACACACATGTCTGTAGCACTTTTATTCATAATTGCTTGCTGTGAAACAATCCTTCTGTACACTGTGAATATGTATTACATTGGTTAATAAGGAACTGACAGGCCAGTAACCAGGCAGGAAGTGTAGGTGAGACAGCCATAGGACACAGGGAAGAAGAAGGCAGAGTAAGAGGAGACGCCAGCCAGCCACTGAGCAAGCAGGACATGCAGAAAATGAGGTAACAAGCCACGAGCCACATGGCAGCATAAATGGAATTATGGGTTAATTTAAATGTAAGAGTCAGCTAGTAACAAGCCTGAGCTATTAACTGAGCATTTATAAATAATATTAAGTCTCTGTGTGGTAAGTTGGAAGCAGCTGCCAGGACAGGGAGTGGGCAGTCAGGACAGGAAAATTTCCAACTACAGTTCAAAACTTAAAAACAATCAAGATGCCTTTCCGTATTTGAATGGATAAATGAAGTGTGGAATTGGAATGTTCCACATATAGAATATTCATATCTGATGACACACAGAAACAAGTGTAGCTCAGTGCTAGAGAACTTGCCTCGCATGGGCAAGGCCCTGTGCTGTGTCCTTAGAACTGCAAAAGCCAAAGAACAAAATCCAAGGAAATGAACCATCATCCATGAAGAACCATGAAAGAACTCCAAGTGCACATTACTAAGTACAAGAAGCCAGTGTGAAAAGACTGCATTTTCTGATGTCAACTATGATATTATGGAAATGCAAGACTGTAGAGCTAGTACAAAGTTAAGTGGGGTGAGGGAGGATAAAAGGGGGCACCTAAAGCAGAGGATTTGCAGGGCAGTGAAACTGCTCTGTATGGCAGGCACCATGATCATGGATGTATCAATGCGGACGGAACTATGAATGAGTCCTAAGGTGGACCTCAGATTGCAGTTATTACCAGTGTGCTGATACCGGTTCTTTAGTTTTATCAAATGTGTTGGGCCAAGGTAAGGTGTTTATAAGACAAGGAGTGTGATAGTAGAGGGTGTGTATGTGTGTATTTATTTTCTGCTCAGGTTTTATGTAAACTTAAAAGGTTTTTTAAAAAAAATAAAGCAAGGCTTAAAAACTGGTAAAGTACCTGCTGTCTCATAGAAAGCCCTGGGTTCTATCCATGCAAGTGCACGTGCATATACATATACACAGTGAATATTAATTTTAAAATACATATTGGGCACGTGCAGGCGGATGTGATGGTCTGCAGAGTGAATTCTAGGACAGCTAAGACTATGCAGAGAAACCCTGTCTTGAAGAACACCCCCCCACATACACACCACCCGTTTCCTTTTCTGTGAGGCTCTGTTCTCCATGGATGTTTCACTCAGAGTGCTGTGGAGTCATGGCTCCTCCTTCTCTCTGGACTTGTTCCTTCTGTGACCCCATCTGGCTCGCGTGTGCTGTTTACATCTTTAGCCTTGACGTCTTCCCTGCATCGCAGGCATTACGTCTGCTGTCTACTATAGGTAACGCAAGCAGATTCATCCTGTTCCCCAGTTCCGTTCCCAGGGATGCATTTCTCAGTTAGTGTAACTTTAAATGGCTCGCTCAGCCTGCTTTCCATCCTTGGCTATTCTCTCATCTATGCACATTGAATCAGTCCACCAGCAGATCCTGTTGGCTACTTTCAGCTTAAATCTAGAAATGACCACAGTCAGACTCCTGCCAGCTCGTCGCTGACCCCTGACTAATGACCATACAAAGTGGGATCTCAGTTCATTATTGAGCCGATTTGAATGATTGCTTAATAATTAAAGATGATTTCCTCAGACCATTAAGACCCCACTCTCTGATATTAGCTTTTATAATGAAATGTACCTTAATATTGACAAGAATAAGATTTAAATGTCTGGATTGCTAAGACATGAATGGAGTTCCTCAGCCTTTTGGTCTGTGTACTGAATCGAGTTAAACGTATTTAGAATTAAGTTGCTACAAAGGTCTTTAAATTTTAGTAGAAGAGAGGCTGGGCATGGTGATGCCTGTCTTTAATCCCAGCACTCAGGAGGCAGAGGCGGGAGGATCTCTGTGAGTTCAAGGCTAGCTTGGTCTACAGAGCAAGTTCCAGGACAGGCAAGACTACATAAACATAACTTATGGAAGTATTTGCATTTCCCTAATATTAGAAGAGGTTTTGGTTGGTTGGTTGTTTTTGTTTGTTTGTTTTGTTTTGTTTTTTTGAGAAAGGGTTTCCCTGTGTAACTCTGGCTGTCCTGGGACTCACTCTATAGAGCAGGCTGACCGGAGTCTTTTTCATATAAGAGACAACAGTTTTTAAGCTTTGCTCAAGTTCTAACTAAAACAGTTTCAAAGTTTTTATTGTTTAACTCTTTTTACTCTTTTGGTTCTTTAGGGGCCCACTACCCAGTTCCGAAACAAATATACGGAGTCTTGTTTTTTCTTATGACTCCCTGCCTTAGCCGGGCTTGTTTCTAGCCAGCTTTTCTTAATTTAAATGATCCCATCTACCCTTTGCCTCTGGGATTTTTCCTTTTCTTTCTTACTTTCAGTCTTACTCCGAGGCTGGCTGTGTGGCTGGTCCCATCTTTTCTCACTTTTTGATCTGTCTTGCTTTCTCTTTTTCTCCTTCTATTTATTCTCTCTGCCTGCCAGCCCCGCCTATCCTTTTTTTCTGCCTCACTGTTGGCCGTTCAGCTCTTTATTGGACCATCAGGTGTTTTAGACAGGTAAAGCATCACAGCTTCACAGAGTTAAACAAATGCAGCGTAAGGAATGCAACACAAGCAAATGTTACAGATCTTAAAATAATATTCTACCACAGCAAGTATGTCTCTCATCGTTCCAAGATCCTGAGCTATATGTATAAGAGAGAGTTAAAGAAGCTGGTGTTTTTAGCAGTCTTTTACTATCTCAGGTGGAGGATGGGGAAATATTTTTGTGGTATTCAGTTTGTGCAAGTTAGGAGCTACTATATTACACATCCATTTGAACCGTTGAAGATTTTCATTATTGGAAGCAGAAAGTTGTACTATTTCAAGGATGATCTCAAGTTTCTATTCAGAGGACTTGAGCTTCAAATGTGTTCATTGTGACTAACCATTGGACATATTAAAAATCAGGATGTGGGATGAAAATGCTATAGTCTCTTTAAAAAATAAATTGGCAGCTTCTTAAAAAGTTAAACATACACTTACTACATGACCCAGCAATTCCTTGTAGGTGTCTGCTTGTTAGAAATGAAAATACATCCACACAGAGACTTGTGTATGAGTGTTAGTCGTAAGATCCCCAAGCTGGACCCTGGTGCCTGGAGAAACCAGATGTGCTGTGTATGTACAGTAGAGTAGTATCGCGTAAAAAGGAAAACACACGGCACAACATGAATTAGCCTCAAGGACGTTACAGTAGTGATAGGAGCACATAGGAAGTACCAGCTGTTACATTATTCCATTTATACGAGATGCCGGAAGCAGGGCAGTGGTCGCTCTAGGTTGGTGTAGGAGTATGGACGGAATGCACACAGGCTCATGAATGATTGTGGTGGTGGATTTACGGTGGATGGACTTTATGGTACATGTTGGACCTTAAGGTTATTAAAGAGGGGAGGAAAGCCAGGGAGATGACTCTGGTTACGAGCACTTGCTGCTCTTGCAGAGGACCAGGGTGAGTTCTCAGCACCCTCATTGGGTGGCTCATAACCACCTGTACTTCCAGTTCCAGGGCAGCAGATAGCCTCTTCTGGCCTTCATGGCCACATACATGCACAAGGTGTACAAACAGATAAACACACACACGATAAACATGCAAATCTTTAAAAGAAGAAGGAGAGAAGTTAAAATTAATTTCCCAGCTAGAGTATTAAGGAAAATACTGGCAGATGCAGTCATTTAAAAATTATGAAAAGAGATTTTTTTAAGAGATGCAATCTTTCTGGTAAAAGTAAAAGGATGTTTGCTTTGAACTGACAACAACGTAGACAGTCCTTTCATTTTTGCCTTGGATGTCATACATGTTAAAGATAGCGTCAACTGTCTACTTAAAATGTTCAGTTTTTCCACACTGTACCGCGGCTGGTAGAGAAAATTAGTCCTGTACAGTTACATGTGGGGGAAGTAATTGGCCAAAAATGTTAACGTTTATATCCTTTAATTTTACATAAAATATTCTAAGGAAATAATTAGGAATGCAAACAAGGATTTGAATTGGAAATATTCTCTGTACTGTAGAGATTAGCCAGAAGCCTAAAAGCAGCCTTTGTGCTGTCCCTGTTGGACGATTAGGACGTGGAAGGGGTAGAAACTGTTCCTCATTAGCCTAAGTAAAACTTGTTTGTTGAAACAGATAGAAGGTACTCAGCAGCCTAGATAGTGGGACCATTGAGACCTTCTGGCACTGGGGAACCCAAGCTACCTTTTCCATCCTGCCCTGGGGCGGGTCAGGCTAGTCCCTTCTTTCTCTCAGTAAATGGGCTTTGTCCTTGGCCTTTTCGCGTGTGTGCCAGTGCTGTGTGCCAGCTCACATGGACTCGGTCTTGTATTTCTGAGAGGTTCTAGAAGCATCCCTTTGAGTCTTAAGTGGGTCGTGAACACCTGTGGCTGGCCTGTACTGAGCTAAATTAGTGGAAATGAAACTGAATTAGGCTATTATATATTCCACAGGTTTCTGTGATGGTGACAAGGAGTGGTTATTACTAACTTAAAAGTATTCCCGACGCCTTCTGAACTCAAATCCCGGATAGAGTGCACCTGTGGTGATTCCTGCTTTCCTGTCGGGTTTTACTCCTCCATCCCCATTAAAGCTCCTTACTGGAGAATGGCGATCACAGCCTTCCCCTCCTGACACACTCTTCTTCTGACTTGTCCTTGCTCCTCCATCCTGACCTGCACCAGCTCACCGCTCTCTGTGTCCATGTGATGTCACTGTTACTTTGTGATTGTTTCTCATGTCACATCTGTCCTGCACATTTTCTTTCTCTTTTGTAGCTAAGGGAATCGTTTGCATCTCTTGTTTCCTCCTGTCCCCCTTCCTATTGGGACTCACACTGTAGACACTGCCCTGGTTTCTTTTCTCTGTTCTTCTCCGGGGTAATTATATACCGTACCGTCCTGTACTCAGCTTTGTAATCCTGATAGCACTGAGGATTCCTTTTTTTGGGGGGGGGGGGCATGGGTCCAAGACCATTTCTCTGTAACAGCCCTGGCTCCTGCCTCTTCCTCCTGAGTGTTGGGATTAAAGGCTTGTGCCACCATGCCTGGCAGCATTGAGGATTTTTTATACAGTGTATCGAATATTTACCCAATTATACATTCCTTCATTTTAAAGTGGACTACTTATCACACTCCATCTTAAGAAAAATAACGTTTTTCTCCTCTAAATTTAAGAGTAATTTAACTTGATTTTTGTGGCCAAAGGAGAAAAAAAATTAGTATTAATTGGTATGCTTATTAATATTTTTAGTATATTTAAGGCTATTAATACGAAATTTTCCTTAGACTAAAACTACAAACCTAGAGTGTTTTGGATACTAGTGATGAGTATTTAATTTCTGTACTAAATATCTTACTATAGAAAGAAGCAATGCTGATTGGGAAAATGCAACCAATTGAGAAATGTGCTGTGTAGGCAGTAAAGGTTTCCACTAGTTTTTGTAGAGTTCTCACAAATAAAATGAACGTATAGTTCTTTGTGAATGTGAAACGAATGTCCGTTCCGTCGAGTGTTGTGATTGGTGGAAGGGTCAGTGTTCAGCTGCTGTGCAGGGCAGGCAGCAGTGGAGCCTCCCCCCCCCCCCCCCGTGTGTGTAGTTAGCACTCGAGTTGATAAGAGTGAGAAGTCTGTGTAACTCTCCTCAAGTTGTGCTACAGCCGTAGCACATGTTTTGAAGGCCTGGGTATTTCACCCCATTACCCTGAGTGCAAGAATGTTGTGAATCAGGTGAGCCTGGATTCAGTGAGAGGGTGGGCTAGCTCTAGTGTAACTTTTTAAAAGAATAGCATCTATCAGAAGCAAGGCTTTGGGGATCTTGTTGAATTTTAAGGGTTTTTAAAGAGTTGGCAGCTGTCATTGGCAAATTGTACGTAAGTACATTACATAAGTAATGTACTCTGGCTATTCAGTATCTAAATGAAAGTGGGCAGATAAGTAGAAGAGCTAGCAGGAAAGAATGACAGAATCTGCTTGCTTTGTGGGTTGGACAGACTGGACGCTATGTAAACAGAGCAGCGGAGGCTTGGTTGTCAGTCTTAGGGTGACCATCAGGGCTTGGTGCCTCGTGAAGAGGGAACATTTGAACCTGCATGGACAGGCTAGCTTAGCGGGTGAGACACTGCATGCAGAAGGGGACACCTAAGGGAGCGCCTGCTTGGATCAGTCTCGAAGTGGTTTCTGCTGAATTAATCTCTCTTTAAAAGCTGTAAGCTGTAATTAGTAAATAGCCATATTTAATACATGAAGAACTTAAACATTTTCAGAGGTGAGTGTGAGGCATAATCCCCGCAGAAAAACGATAAAGCGGGTGTGTGTTCGGTGGTCTGTGCTTGACACCATTGTCTGTCTTAAGAAAGTCGGTTCAACTTCAGGGGCCATTCCAAGGCAGCTCTGAATACTCTCTGGATAATAGAAACAAATGAATAGTTAATTTAGACACTGTCCTAATCTAGCTGTAACCTTGGCCTGTCTAAGCGTTGTAGTGAAAAAGGAATGTTAAAATGTTTTCCTCTTTGAAACAAAGTCTGTGACAGATAGAGGTTGAGAAAGTGCTGGAAACCTGGCTGATTAAAGATAAGACCACGAGAAGAGATTTCCCCAGAAGTGGCTGTATTTGGGCAGAAACAAAGGTTGGAAGATGCCCATGTTAAAGTGGCTGGCAGAGGACTTGGAAGCGTTGTCTCCTGTAGAGAAGCACCCCCCCCCTCCATCGCGAGCGACCCTCCTAACTTCCGCTGCATGCAGTCTGCATTTCCTTGTTACATGTGCTCTTACTTACTTCCATAGCAAATGCATTTTTAAAGTCTCTGGGATGGTTGTTGCCATGAATCAGTTTTGATAATTTTTAATGATATTTTTATTTATTCCCTTTTGCTAGCTGGATTGCCTTTTGCAATTCTTACTTCAAGGCATACCCCCTTCCAGCGAGGAGTGTTCTGTAATGATGAGTCCATCAAGTACCCTTACAGAGAAGACACCATACCCTATGCGTTATTAGGTGGAATAATCATTCCATTCAGTATTATCGTTGTAAGTTAAACTGCTTTTCCAAGTTTCTAACTTTTGAGCACACGGTTACTCTTGTGATGGATTGTTGATGATTAAATGTATATCCCCTCAGGATTTGTTTAACTTTAGTGGAAGCCTTATTGTATGGAGCTATTTTAAATGAGGTCAAAAGAGTAAAAAATATGTAATTGGAGCCTAACTCAGTATATGTAGATTTTGTGCTAATTTTTATGTCACTGTGAGTATTATGGTTCTGATTTGTTTCTGTTTCAGAAATTATGTGACTGTTGAATGCTATAGCAGCGTGTTTCTCACATAGTGCATTGGGGATCATAACTGAATGTTGTTCTTTAGTACTGCATTCTAGACAAGAGAAATTGCTAACTTATGTTAAAATTTCATTCACCTCATTTTTTTAGAAAAGTTTTAAACACTGCCATAAACGGAGAGAAAAAGTTAATGTTCTGTGATTAGCAGTGAACATGGAAGGAGTCTTACCAGCAACACTGACAGTTGGAGCCCTGTGGCAGCTTTTGTTGCCCAGCATCTCAGTGGGATGCCCAGGGCGTGGCTCTGGGTGGAGTCCTGTGAGAGGCTGTTTCTGTGGCCTTTACAGCCAGAAATTGTCTTACTTAAGTGAACATTTCTGTACAAACTTAACAATACTTATGTAAACACAGTTAAAGGCAGAATTATGATCCCAAGAGAAAAGACGACAGCATGTATGTACCTTGTCAACTTTTGAAGTAAATGTCAACATTTAATTAATTTGGAAACAGCATTAAAATCATCACATAATCTGATTAGTAATGAAAATTAATTAATTCATACTTTGTAGTAGACAACTAGTGAAAGAAAGCCTTCTGCTGTATGCATGTTTATTTGTAAAACTGAGATGCCGGGAGGAAGGACGCTGCTTTGTCAGTCCTAGTCTTCAGTGGCTGTCCTGGAGCCCGGCATGTTCTAGCCACTTCCATGAAACTGTTGTCAGTATCTGGTGAGGGGCTGTACTGTAACTCACGACTGTCTTACAGCATGACAGAGGTTACAGATGACTGTACTGTAACTCACGACTGTCTTACAGCATGACAGAGGTTACAGCTGACTGTACTGTAACTCACGACTGTCTTACAGCATGACAGAGGTTACAGCTGACTGTACTGTAACTCACGACTGTCTTACAGTATGACAGGGGTTACAGATGACTGTACTGTAACTCACACGACTGTCTTACAGTATGACAGGTTACAGTAGGACTGTACTGTAACTCAGGACTGTCTTACAGTATGACAGAGGTTACAGATGACTGTACTGTAACTCACGACTGTCTTACAGCATGACAGGTTACAGATGACTGTATTGTAACTCACGACTGTCTTACAGCATGACAGAGGTTACAGATGACTGTATTGTAACTCACACGATTGTCTTACAGCATGACAGGTTACAGATGACTGTATTGTAACTCACACGATTGTCTTACAGCATGACAGGTTACAGATGACTGTATTGTAACACACAGGACTGTCTTACAGCATGACAGAGGTTACAGATGACTGTACTGCAACTCACACGACTTACAGTATGACAGGGGTTAAAGAACCCAGGGACTCCTTCATCTGCCCAGATCTCTACACTAAGTTTTTACTAGTAAAGGTGTCCAAACCCGCGATGGTTTGTAGAAGTCATCTGTGTAGAGACAGGGTCTCCCTGTGTTTCCCCGCGCAGGCATGGATCCGTGCACTGTCGCACTCCCTCTGTCTTAGCCCCCTGAGCGCCGGGAAGCCTTTGAGTCCTGCCTGAGCATGGCGGTGTGGGCCTGTACTCCCAGCACTCAGGAAGCTGATGCAGGAGTGTAAGTTCAAACCCAGTTTAAACTACTTAATGCTATCAAATCTTATAGAACAAACGTGCACATACAACAGGGAGGGGGTCTTGGGTCTTACAGTGCACAGCAGCTGAGTCAGCCAAGAGTCCTGTATTGACATTTAAAGTGCTAGATGCCCTGCTCTTTCAGTCCTGCTCTGTCCCTTTAAAGGTGCCCAGGCTGTGTGGTGTGGATGTGCCTACAGGGCCCAACACAACCGTCCAAAGTAGAAATTAAACTTTATTAACTGAACCTTTAAAACAAAGTGTTTCAGGAAGAAGAGATGGCTCAGTGGTTGCTGCTCTTTCAGAGCATCCAAGTTCAGTTCCCAGCACTCATGTTGAGTGTCTTACAACCATCTCTAACTTCATCTTAGAGAACCTGACACACACATGTGTGTGGCACTCCCATGGAGACACAAACGTGTGGCACGCCCACAGAGACACATACACACGTGTGGTACACCCACGGAGACACATACACACGTGTGGCACACCTACGGAGACACATACACACGTGTGTGCCATACCCACAGAGACACATACACATGTGTGGTACACCCACGGAGACACATACACACGTGTGGTACACCCACGGAGACACATACACACGTGTGGCACACCTACGGAGACACATACACACGTGTGTGCCATACCCACAGAGACACATACACATGTGTGGTACACCCACGGAGACACATACACACGTGTGGTACACCCACGGAGACACATACACACGTGTGGCACACCTACGGAGACACATACACACGTGTGTGCCATACCCACAGAGACACATACACACGTGTGTGCCATACCCACAGAGACACATACACACGTGTGTGGCACACCCACGGAGACACATACACACGTGTGGCACACCCACGGAGACACATACACACGTGTGGTACACCCACGGAGACACATACACACACGTGTGGTACACCCACGGAGACACATACACACACGTGTGGTACACCCATGGAGACACATACACACACGTGTGGTACACCCACGGAGACACATACACACACGTGTGGTACACCCACGGAGACACATACACACACGTGTGGCACACCCACAGAGACACATACACACGTGTGGTACACCCACGGAGACACATACACACGTGTGGTACAGCCACGGAGACACATACACACGTGTGGTACACCCACGGAGACACATACACACGTGTGGTACACCCACGGAGACACATACACACGTGTGGTACACCCACGGAGACACATACACACACGTGTGGCACACCCACGGAGACACATACACACGTGTGGTACACCCACGGAGACACATACACACACGTGTGGTACACACACGTGTGGCACACCCACAGAGACACATACACACGTGTGGTACACCCACGGAGACACATACACACGTGTGGCACACCCACGGAGACACATACACACGTGTGGTACGCCCACGGAGACACATACACACGTGTGGTATGCCCACGGAGACACATACACACGTGTGGTACGCCCACGGAGACACATACACACGTGTGGTGCACCCACGGAGACACATACACACGTGTGGTACATCCATGGAGACACATACACACGTGTGTGGCACGCCCACGGATACACATACACACGTGTGTGGCACACTGAAGGGACTCAAGTATACACATAAATAAAAACTTAAAACCTTTCAGTGGTCTCCCTGAAGTTATCTTTGCATTTAGTAAAGTATTCAAATTAGCATCAACAGATAACTCTGCTTGGGGCAGCAGCTTCATGTACTAATTTAAAATAATTCTGGTTTACTTAATTCAGTTTTTCAAGTACTCCTTAATCAGAATTGTATAAATTGAATTTCGTTTATTAGAAAATAAATTGTGTGTGGGTGTTGGGGGGTTGGCTTACTAAAATAAAGTCATTGATTCGGACTTTGCACCGAGCCTCTGGCATGGCTCGCAGACGGGTTCTAACCATGCTAGGTGGTACGTCGGAGAGAACCAAGAGCCAAGGGAGGGTTTCAGTACAGAGGAATGGTCAGTGAGAAGTGAGGTTGATAAACATCTGCTCAACCCAGTAATTCATTTTTGGCTTTCGAGAAAGAATCAGGAGGAGATAAAGGAATAGAAGCAAGGAGAGCTGTCTGGGAGGGGTGGAAATAAGAAGTGCACCAGTAATGCCAGACTTCTTTGGGCTAGCAGCCCCTGAATGAAAGAGAACACTGTGAGGATGCTGTGTAGACAGAGTCTTTCGTGGGGACACAAAGAGCTGGTAAGAGAGTGCTGTGAGCACAGGCCCGCAGGGATGGCTCGGCAGTTTATAAGGGTTCTGCCTCCCTCCCTGAGACAGCCTCTTCTGTATTAATAATTATTGTATCCTTACTGTCTTAAGTAAATGAAACACAAGTACTTTGAGTTGTAGGATTAATTAGGCCACAGTTGGCTTAGGTGTAGACTTTGACAAAGATTCAGAACAAGGTATAATGGACCAAAGGTCAGGACAAAGTATCAAAATGAGTTGAAGAATGACTGTCCTGTGCAGATCAAATACAGAAAACTAGATTTAGAACTTCTTCTGGCTGTTTCTGTTAAAGAGGAGAGCATGTAAGTTTAAGAAACGATGCCTGCTGACGAAGCATGTGTCAACATTAGAGCCTGGGAGCCACCCCAGTACAAGCGTTAGATCATGCTACTTGCGGAGATGCTCTGAACACCAGAGCTGGGTTGCTTCCATCAGTGGCAGGAGGGGGTGGAGTGCCTGCAGCTGGTGCCAAGTGTGAGTAGGAAGCCACCTGTGCACCTGGTTCTGGAACATAACTGAGCTCGTGGAAACAGCTGACAGCTGGGGTGTGGAGGGCCACACTGCTAAACTATAGTTGATCAATACACTTGTGTTTCCCGCCACCAAAGATCAACTCCGTAATGTGCTAGAGAAATCTGTTCACACTAGCAGCCCTTAATGACTCAAAGAGGCAATAGTCTTTAAATCAGGGCCACTGAACATTGGTAAGGGTGACCTTAGCACAGCAGTGCAGGTGCAATGACCCCAGAAGTCAAGTTTCCTTCTATAAGCGAGTCTCAGAAGGGTTTTATGCATTCATTGACAGCTAGACTATTTTTGTGAAGTATAATGTGTTGAAGGGTTTTGACTTTCACCCGGGACAGTACCTTCTGTTAAAGTTTATTGACACCGGGCTCCTGTGCCAAATTTAGCTTTCTACTGAAAAGGTAAGAAACCAGCTAGCTTTACAGAATTCATAGTCTAATTGGCAAGACTGACTCAGGGATCCTAGGATCTGTCGAGCCAGATGAGGGAAGAATGACTGGCAACGGATTTCTGAGTTTCTACTAAGCGGCGGCCATTATTTCTGCCACCTATGGCAATGCTGGCTCGGCAGACTCCTGTAAGACTGCTTAAGTTTAAGATGAGGTAGAGAAGCAAGCAGGTGTCTCAAGGGAAGCTTGGTTACAGAGCTCTCCACCTCCCTCCCACCCACAGGTTAGCACGCTTTCTGCTCCCTAAGTGTTTGTGTAGATAGCAGGCCCCCAGAATGTGTCCTCTCGTCTTACGTAAGCAGCAAATTGCTAGTGTTTATAACGAAGCAGTCAGAATCTGAGTTGCTCAGGGCAGTGGTGGTGAACCAGTGAGGTTGTTCTGCTGTACGCTTGCCACACTGGCGTGCTCACCACCCAGACTGACACTGTAGCAGTCCACAGATGCTCACTGAAGACTTTACCTCCATTTTGTAAAGCGGTGAAGAATAAGGGAGGAATCATCTGAAATCACCCCGGGAAGGAGGAGTCCAAGTATTTGTTTGGTCTCTTGGTAGGACTTTTTCAAGGCGTCTGGTTTTCTCTGAGTCTTCCAGAAGACTTAACTTGGAGACTGTGGGACTGAATTACTCTTTTTAGTATGATGGATATCTTTGATTCAAAGGAATGTTGAGAAAAAATATAGACTGGTAGATTTTAAACATGGTTATATAAGATGTTCACTAGGGAGTTTGTATTTGAGTGAGCCACAGCTGTCTTTGGGGATCTCTCACTGTAGCTGTGGAGCTCAGTTTATTTGAATACAGGAAAAGAAGCAGGGCTGTTCCTTCATGTAGACTGCACACTGCTTTTGGCTCAGCCGTGGCCTTGGCAGTGGTGCCTACTGTCAGCCTGGGGCTGTGGTCACTTTACAATCAGATGTCTTAAACTGACTTTAAAGGGGATTAGAACAAACATCATGTGCAGTTTAGCACTTGCTTTTCTGTTTGCTTGTTTAAGGGCCTGCTTGTTGTTTTATCATCCTCTATTCCTTTCTTTTTCAGATGATTGCTGGAGAAAGTCTGTCTATTCACTTTAACGCCTTGCAATCAAATTCCTTTGTTGGCAACCACTATATAGCCACTATTTACAAAGCCATCGGAGCCTTTTTGTTTGGAGCTGCAGCTAGCCAGTCCCTGACTGACATTGCCAAGTATTCTATAGGCAGACTGCGTCCACACTTCTTGGCTGTTTGTGACCCTGATTGGTCAAAAATCAACTGCAGTGATGGTTATATTGAGAACTACATATGTCGAGGGAATGCAGAAAAAGTCAGAGAAGGCAGGTAAGTGTGTGGTCTCTGACACCTGTGTTACTCTGATATTATCCATTGGCTACAAGGCTTTGATGACTTGGAAGAGGAGCTGACTGCCACTTCGATAAGAGAAGCTAGGGCGAGCAGAGGAGTGAAGTCGTGAACTCGAAAGGAATGGGTCAGTAACTTTCTTAAGATACTGGTCCAGGGGCTGGAGAGGTGGCTCAGAGGCCAAACTTTCTTCACTTACAGTCTTGAAGATTCACTGCACGATGAAAATGTCGTAAGTAAAATGTGTATTCAGTATATGCACCCAGCCTAAACATGTCACAGTGACATAGATTAGATTCAGTAGAGTTGGCTTTCCTTCATGGGCGTGTGGCTGGCTGGTAGCTGTGGCTGACCACCAGTGCCTAGGGTCAGAGCTCTGTACTCCGTGTTGTATATGGAAAGATCAGAAAAGTAGTTTTACTCAATGTGTGTTACTTTCATATTGTAGTGAAGTGAAACAAAGTTGTAACTTAAAGTCTGTATGCACTAACTGAGCAGCCCTTTAAAATAGCTGTACTGGTCTGTAATGCCTACACATGAGATCTGGCCACCCTAAATCAAGGTTTTGAAGAGTTCCATCGCATTAGGTTTTCACCTGAACTCATGGCAGCCCTTGGGTCAACTTTCTGTCCTTACAGTTTCATATTTTCTAGGATGTCGTATGTGAGATCACTCAATGAGGACCCCGATATATCTGCCTTCTTTTTTTTTTTTAACATGTTTTCATTTGTCCATGTTCTTCTGGGAGGTTATTACAGATTGCTGATCCAGTCAACTGAAAGTTGACTGACGTTTAGGTTGTTTCAATTTGGGATTATGAAAATAAAGCTTCAGCTGGGCATAGTGGCGCACACCTTTAATCCCAGCTCTTGGGAAGTAGAAGCAGGTAGATCTCTGAGTTGAGGCCAGCCTGGTTTACATAGTGGATGCCAGGCCAAGCCAGCCAGGACTACACAGTGAGACCCTGTCTCAAAAAATGAAATAAATAAAATGCTATAAACACTGTCTGCATGTAATATGCCTGTTGTTTTACTTGAATGAATACTTGGGAGTATGTACTGTTACAGTTCCAGGGGCCCAGCCACCAAGTGTCACAGTGGATGTAGCATTTTGCATCCTTCCCAGGAATGTGTGAGAGTCCTGGTTGTCATTTGTTTATTGGTCTTTCTTGTTTTGGCCATCCTACAGGTTTTCTGTATCTCAGTGGTTTTCATTTGCATTTGTCCCTAAGTTGCTGGGTAACTTTCTGTGGCTATTGTCCTTTCAGCCTGTCATCTGGGCTTAGCTCTTGTTCTTGTTTTTAAAAAAACAACAAAAAAAGTGGGTCACTTGTGCTAATAAGTGTCATTTTGGAGACATTTTCATGTTTTGACATTTTCTTCTCCAAATCTTGTTTGTTTTCTTTTTTCCTGATATTCCTTGAAGTATAGAAGCATCAACTTTTAAGAGCTTGTTTGTGTGTATGCACGGGGAGCTCAGAGGTCGGCATTGTGTGTCTGTCAGTTATGCCTCACCTTATGTTTGAGCCAGCGTCTCTGGAGTGTGCTGCGCTGATTCCATGAGCCCGACTGGCAGCGAGTCCCAGTGAGCCTCCGGGTTACAGGGCTCAGGTCCTCACGGTCCAGCGGCAAGCACTGTTCGGTGTGAGCCATCTCCCTGAAGTTTCCATGAAACCTTGTGTTACGTCTGCTTTCCTAATTTGTGGTTTGGGGATTCTAATGATCTATACCAGCCTGTGCTTTATAAATCCATGTTTAAGCTTAGCTCTTACAGGCGGCCCAACATTTGAATTTATTTTTGTGTATAAGGAAACTATTTTCCAATTTTTTCCAACAGACTATGCAGTTTCCAGAATTACTGACAAGTCCATCTTTGAGGGGAGCGGGTTGACACAGGACTTCTCTGTATAGCTGTCCTGAAACTCACTCTGTAGACCAAGCTGGCCTCGAACTCAGAGATCTGCCTGTCTCTGCAACACTGCCCAAAATAGTGATAGCTAAATCACTATTTTCAATTTTACTAGGACTTTTGTTGAAATGTGAGTCTGCTGCTGAGTGCTCAGTCTGTTCCATTTATCCATGTTTCATCCATCCTCTCTCTGCCAGTATTGTACTGCAGCCTTATAGTAGGTCTTAAAACGAGGTCCCTTTATTCTTCATTTTAAAGCTTTCCTTGTCCATGGTAGGTCTTGGTGTCTCGTTTGCTAGAATTTTCATTGAGTTTGCTTCAAATCTATATTTGGGGTGGTTTGTAATCTTTTTTTTAAACTTATTTTTTATTTTCTCAGTATCAGTGTTTTGCCTACATGTATGTATGTGCACCAGCTTGTACCTGGTGCAGACGCCAGAGGAGGGTGTCAGATCACTTGGAACTGGATTTACAGACAGTTGAGATTTCATCTGGGTGCTGGACTAGAACCTGGGTCGTCTGAGAGAGCAGCAAGTGCGCTTAACTGCTGAGCCATCTCTCCAGCCCCCACAGCCTTTAATATTTAACACCGGGTCTCCAAACTCACATGGATCGCATCATTCCATTTAGTGAGGTTTTTAGTTGCCAGTGATTATTTCCTTTCCCATCTCTTCCCACTTGCAACCTCCAGAGCCAAGGAGCTGCCAATCAAGAACAGTCTAGGACTGGGGAGTGGCTAAGCAGGCACAAGCAGCAAACAGAAAAGAGAACAAAGGGAGGGGAAAGCCTGTTTCCAGGAAATAAAATTAAATAATAAAAATAAATAAATAAAATTAACATTTTCTCTTCTTTTCTCCTAGGTTGTCCTTCTACTCGGGCCACTCTTCGTTTTCTATGTACTGCATGCTGTTTACAGCAGTAAGTACTTCAGGTGGCAGGGGCAGCTGCTGCACACGTGTTTTCCTTCCCATGTGGCATGTAGCAAAAGTACACGTGCAGGAAGCCTGCTCCTGCCGTATGCTGACACTTTCGGGGTACAAAGCTGCTGTACTGTTTGGGCAGGGCACTGGGCTTCATGATTTTCCTGCTACACTATCCTGGGAGAAGTCTGATGAACGGAAGTGAAGGCAGTGTGGCTACTGTTGGAGCAGGCATGTCATCTTTCCAGTTTCTGAAGTGTTTCCCAGAGGCTTTGCATACTTGCACACTTGCCATATTCCAAGTTGGCATGGAGGAGTTAGAAAAGATGGACATGCACACAGCTCACTAAACCAGAGATGATGAGTACATAAGACAGGGAGTACACATTCTAGAAACCTGTGAAGTTCAGTGTGTGTATGTAGATACACTATATAAAATGTGTGCACCACCACTGCCCCACTATATAGTTTTGGTTTTTTGAGACATGGTTTGTATAGTCTGGGCTCTCCTAGAACTAGTTCTGTAGATCAGGTTGGCCTCAAACTCAGTTTTTATATAACATTCTTTTGTACTTACTTATGTTGCTTTTCCAGCATTTGGAGGGAAACCTTTACCCCCACAGATGAGCTAGAATTTTTTTTTAAAGCTTGTATTGTGTTTAATTAGTGTTTATGTGTGTGCTGTGGAGGCCAGAGGACAGCTGAAGTGTTCTTTTCCCCCATGTGGGTCACTGGGATTGAGCTCAGGTCAGTCTTGGTGGCAAGTGTCTTTACCTGCTGAGCCATCTTGATGGTCCTGTGTCAGTTTTCTTCCTAAGTTAATTTTTATATAGTTGTAATGCATACAAGTTTGCAGATTCCTGTTTTTTCCCTATAACATAAATATTCAAAGATAAAAAATCTGATGGAGGTGGGCATTATATGGCTGCGATAGTCACATAGGTCTATAACCTAGCACTTGTGAGTGCTGGGCCAGCTTTAGCTATGTAAGGCCATCTCTGATGTGAATGTTGAGTGTACTCATAAAGTTAATTTGGTGTCAGAATTTATAATCTACTTTAAATTTTTTATTTGAAAAAAACTGTAAAAAAATGCAAATGTTATAACATTCAAGTCCACAACCTGAAGCCGGCTTTCTCTTACAACTCAGGAGCTTTGAAGAGACTCAAATCTTTCTGTAGCTATGCCATGAGGGTGACTCATTTCAGGGTAGAGACAGCACACAACACTGACATCCTCTGTTTATTAGGAAAAAACAGCACTTGTTCCAAAGGAACTAAATATGTTTTGTTTTCTAACTAGGATTCTGAGGAAGGCTGGGCTGGCCAGAGCCTGGTCTACCCACCTGTAGGACTTTGTCTAGAGCACAAGGTTGTAGGCTGCCATGACGGGCTTTGGAAGTGTTCAGCCAGACCTGAGTGTCGGTGTCTCTGTCCTTGAAAGAGACCTACGATTCTGCTTCAGTTGCTATGAATGACTTGTATTTTACACTTTAGGAAAAAAACTCTTGTAATTTCCATGTAGGGAAAGTGGGGAATGACTGCTCCTCTAGAAGGAAGAGGCCTTGGAAGGGCTGTGGTCTGTGAGCTTTGCAATCTCTTGACAATCAAGGGCACTATTACCTGAAACCTTGGAAGTCACATAGATGGAATTATCCTAAAGAGGGACTTAGTGGAAGGAGGCTAAGCTTGTCCTGTAGGATAACTTGAGGGTCTGTTCACAACAATAATGTGGTACCTGGGCCATTGTGAACCGTTTAGATGTAAGCATTTGACAGGAGTCTGGGGAAGTTAGTGAAGTGCCTGCCTGCAAGGATGATGACCTTGGTTCCAGCTGGGTGAGCTGACATGCGTCTGTAATGGTAGCGCTGGGGAGGCATACAGGAAAGAGAATCTGTCTAGTGAATTTGTGAGCTCCAGGTTCAGTGAGAACCCTGACTCAAACACTGAGGCTCAAAGATGGCTAGCAGTTATCGACTGTTCTTCCAGAGGACCAGGGTTTAATTCCCAGCACCTATATGGTGGCTCAAATTCCAGTCCCAGGAAACCCATTCAGACCTCCAGGGGCACCAAGCATGCAGATATGCATGCAGGCAAAACACAAGTGGGAAGAAACAGAGGAAGACACCCAACATAGACTTCTGGCCTCAATATGGCACATACATGTACCCAAATTCTTAAACTCACGTGTGCACTTAACATGTAAACACACAAAGAGAAAACAGGTAGATAGGTGTGTCATAAATCAAAGCATTTCTGGAGAAAAGCAATCACTTATGGTTTCACTGACTTGACACAGTAGAAACATTTACATGATTGGCATGTAGGCTTAGCTTTGACTTCTGCCCTGAACAAACAGTGTCTCCTGGCTTTCCTATTTATATACAACACAACCTCCCCTCTCCCACATTCCTGAGGCGGTGACTCATGTTGTTTCTCTGGGCATCTTGGCATTATAGGTCAGTCTCAGGTTTGGGTGGAGATACAGTCATTTAAAGTCTGAAGATTCCTGACAATTACAAATTAACTTCTAGTTAAAAATTTTTCCTAAAGCCCGTCCTTTGACTATTGTGCCTGGCAGGCAGCCCAGACCTGAGCTCAGTGCCAGAGAGGCAGCACCAGTACCAGAGCTGGAAGGGCCCCAGGCAGGTCTGCTTTGCACTTGCTGTGACTCCCCTTGAATCTGGTTGGCTGCCCCCCCCCAAAAAAAAATCACACATTTGTTTGACTGTCACAGTAGCCATGAGAGAGGACAACGAGAAATGTATCAGGTTTTTCATGGATCCATCTTACGGAGGTTTATTTACATCTCTCCTAGCAGCTGACCCCTCTCAGGTATAGACAGCTGCTTGTTTAAACCTATATTCCCTCACATAGCTCCTGCCTTGAAATCTGTAGTCATTGAGCACTGACTTAGCATTGTGCTTCTTAAAGATGTTTTTAGACTATGGAGGAGAAGGTGATGAATTCATGGCTCAAAGACGGAGCTCCATGAATGGCAGAGAAGCCTGAACTAATTATGCCTGTTTTATACTTTTCTCTTGACCAGACTCATTCTCAAATGTAGGTGAAACAATTTAGCTTGTTGGGCAAGTATTTGTGTTGATAGTGTTGTTCAGGGCTTGGGGATTTGGGTAAAAGGTAAAACAGATATTTAAACTTTAAAATCTATTTTTTTCCATTCTAAAAACAGCTCTCCCTGTTTTATGGCGTCAAACCTAGTCCCCACTACATACACATATTAGTCAGGTACCACTAAGCCACATATCCTTAGGCCCCAAATAACTGACCCCCTTGGCTCCAGTTTACAGTGGCAAGTGGGGAAACCTGCGAGACAGTAACAATATTAATAAGGTCAGCATTGGACAAAACAGAAACAAGCTGCAAGATGTTTTGCTTACCAGTTTATTTCCAGGTGAGATGATTTTATCATCTAATGGAGATTACTATATCATTTAGTGAAAACTAAATATAATTTTAGAGTGTAGCCCTGACTGGCTATACCCTACTGTAGGCTATGTGGTTGGGGTGCTATAATTGATTACATAGGGAGCTTTCACAAACAGAGTCAGGTTCCAGTGAGGACCCTCCTCTTGGCTGCACACTACTGACTTCTGCTGTAGCCGTATAGGATGCAAGTGATCCTGGAGCTTTTGAGTCTCACCCAAGAGCACTGGTCCCATTTATGAAGGTTTGCCTCCATGACCAAAGGCCTGATTACCTCTTTGGGTGTTAGAATCTGAGGGCATGATCCTTGGTAATACAAGCAAGGGGAAAATACCCAAATTGTGTCAAATGTTTAAAAAGCCCAAAGGCATGAATTTGGAAGGCATCTGCACTTTTGCCTGTAGGTGGATTGGGCAGCTTTTTCCACCATCTTCTCTATGTGTAACTATTGGTTGGTCAAGGCCTCTTCTAAGGAATAAGAAGTTGCCTGTATAATCTACATTTCTTACAATAACTGCAGAGAGCTTGTCTCCCTCTTTTTCTCCAACTTGATGGACACTTGGTCTTGCAGTAAGCAGGGAGGTTCACCAGGATTTTCTAGAATCTTACCTGAAGAGTGGCTTGATAGGCACAGAACTGGTTTTTGGACACAAAACCATAGCCGCAGGGCCACTGGCCATGCAGCATTTCTAGAGGATTCTGGTTGGTCACTAAGGCTAAAACTTGGCTTGCTGAGATCTTGTCTTCAGTCACTGCACTCACTAGAGCAGCAGTTCTCAACACCTTCGGGGGGTCCCCTAAGACTATTAGAAAACATAGTTGCTCTTGTTTGAGGATAGAACTCTTGGGTAAACAGGTTAGCTAAGCAAACAGCCCTTAGATGAGCTAAGCAGGAAACAAGAGAAGTCTTGCCTAGAACAATGGCAAACTCTTGTCTGAATTCTAGTTTATCCCAAGACTAGGAGCAAATGACAGCACTACACACTACCAGAATTTTAACTCAAACTCAAAGGAAGAACTACCTTGAAATCCTGTCTAGAGTCACACTGAGGCCCTGCTTCACACGTTGAAGGGCGCGGAATAGCTAAATAGGCAATAAATTCTTCTAAATACAAGTTCTGGGGCAATATTTGTGGCAGTGTGTGTGTGTGTGTTTGTACGCGCGTGTGCGCGCACACACACACTTTAAAGTAGTAACTTAGACAATGCTTGCCTAAAGTTCTATTTCCTATGTAAATATTCTGATAATCTAAATCTCTTTAGAGGTGTGGTGAGACTCAAGTTTTCTGTTTGCTTGTTAAATGAACTATTCTCCCCTTCCCCCTTTTCTATTAGCTTTATCTTCAAGCCAGGATGAAGGGAGACTGGGCAAGACTCTTACGCCCCACACTGCAGTTTGGTCTTGTTGCTTTATCCATATATGTGGGTCTTTCTCGAATTTCTGATTATAAACACCACTGGAGTGACGTGTTGGTCGGATTCATTCAAGGAGCTGTGGTTGCAATATTAGTTGTAAGTATACAGAACAGCAGCCTGCATGTTGACCCTGCTAAAATAAACATTTTGAAAAATCTGCAGTGAGAAACCTGACAAGGTAGAAAATGTGGCTCAATAATTCTGGGTTAAGAATCCTGTTTTTTGTTTGTTTTGGTTTTTTTGAGACAGGGTTTCTCTGTGTAGCCCTGGCTGTCCTGGAACTTGCTCTATAGTAGACCAGACTGGTCTTGAACTCACAGAGATCCACCTGCCTCCTGAGTGCTGGATTAAAGCCTTGTGCCACCTATACCACCATGCCTGGTAATGACTCCCAGTTTTAATAAAATCTTGCAGGATAGGTCAGACAGGTAAAAATTACTTCTTTGTGAAAGTTGTAAACTTCATAGTGCTTTTACTGTCAAAAACAGAGTAAACAAGTTTCTTTTTGCATGAATTGAAAATTCACTTAATGAGTTGCTTTTTTAAGTGTTGGTTAAACACTTTATTAAAGTGTTTATTTATTTTGTTTATTATTTTATTTATTTATAAATAAATATTTTATTTATTAAAAAGCAACTACATTTGGAAGAATTTTCTTCAAGAGATTTTTCTTTTAGCTATTTTTTTTTTTTTTTGAGAGAGAGTGGCTCATTGTGTGGCCCTGGCTGTCCAGTGCTGGTATTGAAGGCATACACCACTACCACCAGCCTAGCCAGTTTTATCTTATGTTCCTAATTGCTTCCTGAAATTTTGTATATGATTTTTAGACTTATGTAAATTATTATATACCATTAAATATTCTGCCCTCTTCTATATAGGCTGTGTATGTATCAGATTTCTTCAAGATCAGACGTTCTTACAAAGAAAGAAAAGAGGATGACTCACATACGACTCTACATGAAACCGCCACCACCACATACTCAAGCAATCGCCATCCTTGAAGGGTGTGGGGAACTGGCCAGCTTTTAAAGGAAACCGCTGGAGGCAGAAGGCGGGAGGATGCATATTACTTTCTGGTGTATCGGCCATTACAAGACTGCTGCTATACCTCTTGGATACACCCACTTTGCCTGTGTATATAGTTACATTTAACACATGATTATCTAATAATCCGATTTAAAAATATCAAGCCTTCCACTAAGAACACTGCCCCACCTGTACATTTTTTAATTGAAAGATGCTATGTACAAATGTGTATGTTACATGCCTTCTTAGAATGAGATCCGATTTAAATACAATAAAATGCTTGAACCAACTCTTGAGATGGGAGAACCACTTGAACATGTGTAAGCTTTTGTAGTCAACTGTGATCAGACAGGTGGTGATTAATGTCGAATCTATAAGTAGAGGCTGGCAGCAAATACAATATCCCTCTTGATTTTGGTGATTCCTAAGGGAAAAGAAAATAATGCTGAAACTTTCAAGACCATGAAAAACTCGTGTACTTTTTACAGCTCAGTCCTAACTAAACTGGTAGGAAAACAACCTGGAATATAAAAAGCTGTTAGCTTAAGAGACTTCAGAGCCATCTGAAGAACCTCAGGGGCAGTCTTTGCCTTTTCGACTGGCAACTGCATTGAGTGTGGTGTGTGTGTGAGTGGCTACTTAAGATGTCCCAAGTAGACATCACAATCAAGCAGTTATCTTTATATCAGAAGACATGGGGAACTTTTATACCAAAGCAGGACAAGTATACATATTTTTAAACTGTTTACATTGGCTGCCTCTCAACAGCTTAAATACTCAGTATGCAATATAAGGTGATACAATACGTAAGAAATCACTAGCATGGACTGAGTTTCTGGCCTATCTTGTCTTGGCCAACATACATAGATGTGATGATAAAGCCATTTAGAAGTAGCATGCTTCCCAACTCTCCACCCCAGTGTACAGTCTGGCCACCCTTCCTGCATGCTCTCCCCATATGCTCCTAGCTATGCTGTAGACTTGGCCATTTCATTTCCCCCATTCCTTACTTGTACTCACTCTGCTCCAAGTAGAGCCTTGTGCTGTTGCTCAAACATTTTGAGCATATATAAAAGGCCTTAAATGTCATCTCTGTGGACATCTCAGGGCTATCTTTTCTACTTTATTCTTATTCTGGCAGACTTAATGTCCGTTGACTTATTTAGCTCCCTCCTATTATAAGCTCCATTAATTGCACTTTTATGTTCACTCTTAGAGTTCTTAAAACAATGTTGGACACATAGTATTTAATAAATATATATAAATGGGAATCTCTGTGCATAAAAAATTCCCAAAAGTGTCCCATATAAACCTTTCAGTTTAGATGCCCCTCCACTGACAGACAGTCCAAGATACCTCAAAATGTCCTTTAAGTTATGCCAAAGGCCTAACTTACATAAATTATCAGAAAAGGCTTATAAACTAGATTCTGACCTTCAGCAAATTTGTTCTCCAGCTCCGTGTTTCCAATGGCTTTTGCTGCTTGACACATCTGTCGAAGCAGTTCTTCCAGGCGCCTCATACAACGAATTATGCTGCCTGGACAGAAAAGGAATCTGTGAGTTACTTGTGAATAAACCAGGAAGAGTAAAACACTTGTCAAGATGCAAAGCAGGAGAACATGATTTGGCTGTCTGTTAGAGAAAAGGTTTAATTAACCCTCACCTTTGATTAATGGTAGTAAAAGACATAATCTGAGGATACATTGGCAGAGGTGGGTAAACCAAATGCCCTGGCTTCAAAGAGAGAACAACTTGAGGAAGGTTGCCAGTATGACAGCTTATTGGGCTGTAAGAATCATGAAGTCTCTGTCAGGAAGCAGGTCTATGGAGACAGTGCGCAAGCAAGGGCCTAACAGAGCACCACCTCCCGGACCCTGGGGGAACCCTACTTAGAATTCTGGATACCACATGCACCAGCTATGGAGAGAACAGGGTTAGCATGTTTCATCAATGTTTTCTTTACAGAAGTAGCAGAGAGGAAACAAGCCCTTCCCTTTAGATTGCAAGTCCAGGACAAGTATCTATCAAAGCTGAAACTGTACACAGTGCTACCAGTGAGACTTGTGTAGGAAGAGACCTGACCTTTCTCCAAGTGTGACCAGACATTACAGTGAGATCTGGGGACTTCACTGTAATGTCTGGACTGCATTAGGAACATCATTTAAGTGCAAGCTGTATGAAAGGCAACCACACTGATTCCTTGTGACACTGAACAGTTCCTTATTATGAAAACTGATAAATGTTAATCACTGCTCAGTATCAAGGATCCTTCTTACTGCTTGCACCCTCCACCTCAGGTTCCAGTATGTCCAAGCAGGACACAATCCTAAGCAGAATGAAAATGGAAGCTAGGTTGGCGGTGCACAGCTTCAGTCCCTCCAGCACTCAAGGAGCTCTATGAATTTGAGGCCACCCTAGTCTACATAACAAAACCATGTCTCCTAACGGTACTGGAATTCAAACTCCAGGACCTTCCATGAGAGCTCTACCACTGAGCTGCATCCCTAAGTCCCAATAAATATCATCTAAAATAAGACAAGTATAGTCTATTTCTAATATAGTTTTTGTGATGTTACTTGGCTCCTGCTGAGAATGCTCATTAAATGAGTCAAAGGTGAAAGGTAGTTAACTCTATGGATTACTCATTGCTGTGGTAAAAGACCCAGCTAAACTAAGGGAGGAAAGATTTATTTTGGCTTATGGCTTAGCAGTCCACCATGGAGAAGTCATACTAGGTGTGGTAGAGGGAGCATATAATATGTCATGACTTTGGTTCTGGGAACATGACTACAGCACCATGGGAATGAAGAAGACAAACACTGAAGAAACAAAATAGTTGGGCTTGGGGTGGGGAACGCTATGCTCTCTCTGACGGAGGGCACCACTCTGTAATCTGGAAACGCAGTGCGTTTATTATGTAGAGGCGGGCAGTCTCTAGGGGAGCAGCATCAGATTGCAGTCATCTGGGAAGAAGCTGTGTGCTAGTTTGTTTATTTTTTTTCTCCACACACTGCCCAAGCATTTATAAAAACATGTACCTGAGCTAGAGGAAGGCTTTGCCATTCCTCTGAGCTCACCTGGGGAAGAAGACTTTGCCATTTCTGTGAGACTGAGGCACTGGGATCCTTGACATGGCTGTGCCCATGTCAACAATAAGGATTCACTCAGGGATTCCTCCACTCCCCGCAAGCATGTTCCCATCTATGTGGATCTAAGTGGCAGAAGAGAGGGCAGAGAGGCGGGCCAGAATGAATCTCAACACCCTCTGGTCCCACAGGTCCTACAATTTGACAAAAGAGAAACAGCATCTGGGAACCAAATACATAAGCCTACAGAGTATATTTACACTCAAACCATAAAAATGCCAGAATAGGTAAACTCCACAAATACAGACATTAAAAACTAGATCAAGAATGGTAACTTCAGTCTCACATCTTTTAATCTCAAAAGCTTCCTTACAGGTTGGAGGAGTAAACCATGCTTACAAGACAGGATAAAGTCAGATTGATATGTCTGAGGAAAGCTGGTGCTGTCCAACATCTCCTGGGCACTTGACTGTGCTATGCTTTGTGACGTTTTCATTAGGGCTTTACAATTCCACGAGGCAAGTACTACTGTTATCCCTAGTCTGCAATGAGGTAAAGGAGAAAGTTCAGAGCTACATACACAAACTGACCAAGGTCAGAGACAGAATTCACGTCAGGCCAGAGGCTTGACTCACTGGGACAACAGGACTCATGCCTGCCACCCAAGTCTGAAGACCCAGATTTTTTTCCAAGGAAGCCAAAGTGGAATGAAAACATTGAATACTGAAAGTTTTCCTGACCTCTCCATGCATGCCATAGCACACAAAGTATTTTGGAGAAAAAAAGTCACACTGTCTACTCAGATTAATTCACATAAAATGATTTAGCTGGGATTTTAAAAGTACATTACATTTATAGGCCCTAAATTATAACTCAGTTATACCCTTAAATTTTATAAATACTTTATTTATTAAGTTTTTGGCTTTAAACCTTTCCTAGGACTATTCCATGCTGGTAATATAAACAAACCAACAAATCTTCATTAATGTGCTTTAAGGAGCAGTTAAAAAGTCAGATAAAGGTTCTTCATTCTACATGCTTGACAGTCCTTAACAACAGTAATCTCACTGAAACAGCAGCACCGGAATTCTGCGACTATGGAGGACACTGAGAGGGAAACTATCTTCCCTAGAGTAAAGAAGACAATATAAACACGAAGAAAGCATGGGACAACAGCACCACACTCAAATGCTGTCTCAAAATGAGGCTACCCAAGAAAACAGGTACAACTGACAATTTGTCCAGGATCATTAACCCAGGTAAGTAATAATAAGCTCAGAACTGTTTTAGCCACTGTTATGTTGGTAGTAGGATACATAGGCAAAAATTACAAGCAGTAAGGCTGGGGAAATGGCTCAGCAGTCAAGAGCACTGGCTATTCTTCCAGAGGACCCAGGTTCAATCCCCAGCCCCCACATGGCAGCCATTTGGGGAGGTGCGTGTCTGACGCCCTGTTCTGGCTTGCTCAGGTACTGTACACACATGGTGCCCATACATGTAGGCAAAACAAAAAGTAGAAATTTAAGCAGGTTTATCATGCTATGGCAGCAGCAGAAAGGATACGATTTAGGAAGATGACAGAATTAAAGATGACCTTGGGAGTCAGAATGAGAAGGTGAACCGAAGGCTGATGGAAAGCTGGGCTGGAGTTGAGATAGATGCACAAGGAGAGCAATGAAGGTGAGGAAACTGAGTTCAGTCATGGAAGAATCTTAGATTATAAACTGGAAGCCTTGCACAGCTTAGTACTATCGTTGCTCTCATCTTGAACTTGGATGAGGAAGGCATAAAATGAACAGATGAGAATCTGTGAGCTCAATGAAGGACAAATACTCAGGTACTGGTCTACAAGAGGAAAACTAGAGCAAGTCTCAATGGTATCTGAAGGACAGTTACCTATGGTGAGACAGGGAGGCTAAAAACGTTCCAAATGAAAAGACTACAACACACGGAGCAAGCACACATAGGAAAAGCTAACTCCCAGTTCTTCCTCAACTCCAAGTGCAAGGATTACAGTTGCGCTCCACTTGGAGAGACGACTAACACTCCCATTCTAATAATGAAAGCATTCTCAGTTTTTAAAATTAGGCCATAGCTATAAAAGCTAAAAGACAAAACAATGCCATTCTAACTAGGCGCTACATAAAGAGATGATCACTGGATTATGCATACAATCCAAGGAAGTTTATATCTCCACCTTTCTTCCAAATCCCCTTCACTGCCCCAGACTTGTCAGCTGTCTGGCATAAACAGTCGTACCAGGCCCCAGCTGATGGGGTTATCCAAGCTGTAAATGAAATGTAAATAACAGCCCTGCACATGAGCCCACAGCACAGCAGACTGATACACACTGGCTTCCTCTCGTGTTCTCAAGGTTAGGTAGGGATGCAGGCTCCACGCCCACCTCAAGGAAAGGAGAGGAGAAATGCACTCACTCAGAAGCTTCTAGAGAAACCAAAGGTGTGGGACAGATGAGGTAACGAGCACGCAGCCATGTTATTAAATGCAAACTATTAAAAAAATTGAACAAGGCAGTGGTCTCAATGGAAATGCACAGCACTTTGGAAAGGAACAGAACTGGTTCACAGGCAATGTAGAATTGCTCAGTCATCCACTATATATGACACCAAAAGAGAGGTACTCTCTCACACTTGTTTTAAATAATTTCAAATGTATACCAAGAAATACAATCTAATGTTCTTTTACTATTTCAACAAATACAGGCAATGAATTTTAACCAGAATCTGCCAAAGTTAGCAGGAGCCACAGCATTACAAATAAATTCAGACAGCATATAAAAACTAAAGTAAGAAAACACAACCAGGTCAGGGCGCTCACACATTGTTAGTTTTGGGACACAGCTCCAGGAGAACACTGAGGGAGGAGAACAGGTCACTGGGTACAGGCTGCATATCCAATGGCTCTGGGTATTGTCTCAGAGTCCTGGAAACAGATCACCAACTGTCCACAGCTCCAGCAGCAGAAGCTGCTCCCACAGGGTGAGTGGAGACTACTGTTGAACAGTGAATTAGCTAACACCTTTCCAACCAACTGCAGTTCTATGCAGTTCAAGACTTGCCTCCCTCCCAGCAGTCTGCCTCATTAGTTAGAACCAGCTAGGTGACAAAGCTGCAAACATGGTCCTCATTCCCACACTATCACAAGTTGGTATTAACTAGTGCTGATATCTTTTCTTCCTCCTAGAAATTCAATTTTTGGTAGTCATTGCCTTTTCTTTTCCAAGTAAGTATAAATATGCTGGCATAAATCCACTACTCTAAGTACCGTCACTTGTACGGTTTGCAAGTACTGTCTTCTCAATGCCTTGGAAGAACCTACACTAGGTGAGAACTGACGTGCTCACTCGAATACTACACAAGTAAGGGGTTTTGGTATATTAGTGGCTGTGTAACAATCACATATCTAATTCTGAACATTTTAATCAGTTCCTCAAATATCCTGTTCTTATTAAGACATCATATCCAGCTCTGACTTCACAAGCTATGGCAACCATTCATTAGCTTTCTGTCTCTACAGACTATTGTAACATTTTTCTTTTTTTTTTATTTTTATTTTTATTTTTTTTGTAACATTTTTCATGCATAAAATCATCTGTCTCTTCTAACACATTTAAGACTCATCCATACTGTGACATGAATTAATTAGCACTTCTTTCTATAATAAAAACTTTCAAGATATGGGTAGGCACAATTGATTTACCTATTATGAATACATAAACTACCTGCTTTTATAGAAGAGCATTTTCATATGTACTGCCTTGCTTGGAGGAAGGAACAAAACAAAATTATTTTCTTAAGGACAGAAAGCAGTTTCCATAGAGAGTATTTCTGCCTAAAATACAGCTTTCTACATCACCCTGCCTAATTGCTGCTGTTTGGTCCCACATACATCTTGTAACTATTATGCCAACTCCCTCTTGAAGGCAGAGAGGTTGCCTGCACCGTACTTAGCATAGTACTTGATCCCTACTAGAGTCTCAGGATTATTCATTAACTAAGTATCATGCACTGATTACTAAGTGACCTATTACTAAATTTGTACCACTGTTGAAACGCAAACAATGCACATAAGTAAAATATTATTCAACTATTATCAGCAAAAGTCCTTTCTAACACAGAGAGAGTAACCTGTCCTAGGAAAGGGTAGACTGCCCTACAGACACCATCGGGAGAACACGTACTGAACATTTGCCTCAAAAATCCTACGACAGGTAGAAGGAAGTAACTTCAACACATAATTCATAAGGATCTCCCAATGCCAAATGCTTGCAGGACAATGGGAACAGCCAGTGTTTAAGTCCTAACAGATCTACCTGGGTGGGTGCACTGAAACACTAAGCATTAGCTCATATAGCCACTCAAATTTAGTTTGATAAACATCCTACTCATTTTTCAAGGCAATGGAAGTAAATATTTTAATTTTAAAAGTTCCTCAAATTGGTCTCAATGTCTTCTTGCCTAAGACATCCCATGGCTATGATCACTAAGTGTTAACTGGCTCGGTTAATGTTTGAAGAGCTCTACAGCGATTGTTAGAGTTCATATGTAAAAACCCTGGCACTTCCTGTATAAGAAGAATGTTGAGACTCTTTTTAGGAAGAGATACTAAGGCTTTTGTTTGTGAGACTGAAGACACACTGTCTGGTGGGGCAGAGGCTGATGTCGAGTGTCTTCCTTAACTGCTCTCCACCTCATGTTCTGACGCAGGCTCTGTCACTGAGCCCGGAGCTCGCCTGGGCACCAGCGGCTGGAGCTCTGAGCACCAGCGGCTCTTCTCTTTCCACTCCCTAGTGCTGGACTACAGATATGTGTTGCTGTGCCTGGCTTTTACATGGTGCAAGGGATCCAAACTCAGGTCTTTGTGTTTATGCAGCAAGCACTACCACTCACAAAACTACCTTTCCAAGGCCCTGGATTTAAAACAAAACAGCCCCCCCCCCAAAAAAAAAACCCCAACAACAAGAACAAACACCAACAAAGCAATTCAACTATATTCTATCTTATGCTCACTCCACTCTTAAGACAGGGCTCACCTGGCTGGCCTGGAACTCACAAATATCTGCCTGCCTCTCCTGCTGAGTGCTGAGACTACAGGCATTTGCCACCAAACCTGGCTATTGATTGCTTCTTAACTATTACTTTAAAACAAACAAACCCATCTCTGCTATATACCAGCATTCCTAATATCACTGTGACTTCTTGGAGAAGCAGGCGTTGCACACACACGAACACTTATATTAGTAATTCTTGCTGTTATTATGTAGTCAATGAGCAGTTTGATCCTCATCTTGCAAAAGCTAGGCAACAAAGAAGTGGTGGTACCATTATTTCATTGCTTTGGTACCTCTGAAACACAAATTCTGTTGTACACCGACCTAGATTCCTGTGTGTTAAGGAAGGCTCACAAATCTGTTATGCTTCCTTCTTTTCACAGACTCTATTACTGCTACCTATTAGAAGCTATTAAAGCCCTCATCATCTTTGAGCATGAGTTTTCTGTGGGTAGAGATGATATGGAATATAGTAGGGTTTAAGAGATGAAGTTTCAACTTGATATGCCATGTTTGGTTGATATCCATGGGAGGCCTGCCCTTTTCTGAGTAGAAACGAAGGAGGAATAGATTGGGGGGGGGGGGGCTGGGGGAGGGCAGAAGGGAGAAAGACTGGGAGGAAAGGAGGGAGGGAAAAGTGCAGTAGAGATATACAAATAACACTCATAAGCATAATAACATTTAAAAAAAGACAGAGGGGCTGGAGAGATGACTCAGCAGTTAAGAGCAATGTTTGATCTTTCAAAAGTTCGAGTTCAATTCCCAGCTCTCAACCATCTGTAATAAGATCTGGAGCCCTCTCCTGGCCTGCAGGCATACGTGCGGACAGAATAGTGTATATATAACAAATAAATAAATCTTTTTGAAAGAAAAAGAGAGAGAGAGAGAGAGAGAGAGAGAGAGAGAGAGAGAGAGAGAGAGAGAGAGAGAGAAAGAGAGAAAGAGAGAGAGAGATTGAAGTCACACTGCCATGACACTTCACTGGTAACATCATACACCTCATACCTTCAAAGACATCTGTCATTTTGCAGATATGAGCAAATGTGGCTCCAGTTGCCCAGGTATACACCACATCCATCAGGTGAGGCTTGAACGAGCTTAGGTAAGTGTCTTCATCAATCTCCAGTTTTGCTTCTGCTGAAACCTTTGCAATCCTTTTAGCACATTCCTTTTAAGAATAAAAAGGACAGGGTTAAAATTCTTTACTGAGTATCTTTCATATCACTAACGGTTTCCGAAGCCAGGATTCTACAAAATCACTTTCCTATTTGAGGAGAGCACAGGTCAGTGTTGTCTCTGTGAGTTGAACATCCTGCTTCTAAGCAGACACAGCACACATGCTCGCAAGTGATCACACAGCCAGGCCTCCTACTGCGTCAGTCAGTGCTGGGACGTGCCCAGGAGATGCATAACCTCTATGCCAGATTACATTTACTACAAACCCTACAACTCACTCTACTTACCCAACAGCAGCATCTGACTAATCTCTAATTGTCTTAAGAAGGAACAAAAGGCAGTTAAGAGGGCTTGTGGCTCTTCCGGAGAATCTGAGCTGGGTTTCCAGAACCCACACCAGGTAGTTATAGTCACTTTAACTCCACCTACAGGAAATCCAATGCCCTCTTCTGTCTTCTGTGGATATTTGAACTCACACACACACACCACCCCTCACATAACATACAATCAAAAAAATAATAAAATCAAATATTTAAAATCATTATTGAAAAATGAAAGCTAATAAATACTAGAACTAAATGTTATTTTTTAATACTGAGGAAAATGGTGGCTGGAAAGATGACTCAGTGGTTAAGAGCACTGACTGCTCTTCCAAAGGACAATTCCTAGCACAAGCATAGTTCCAGGTTCAGAAAACCCGCATATGACATCCTCTTCTGGCCTGCATGGGCACTGAACACATGTGGTTTTACAGAAATGCACATAGGCAAAATACCTGCATACATAAAATAAAAATAAAATAAGTAATAGACAGTCAGTATACCTTATTCATATTACTTAGTTTTAAATCTGCAGTTATAAAAATCAAAAAAGTTAATAAAATATAATCAAATTGCACAACTGATATCAAGTGTATTTAATCTGTGCAGTGATACAATGCCACGATTAACCTGACAATCTTTTATAATCACTAGCTTACCTGCATTTGTCGAAGTGGTCCAGCCAACTGTTCTGTTAGTTTGGGCATCTCACTAGACTGTGATAAAGAAAAAGAATATGAAATATGAAAACCTGAGCAAGTACTACTTGCTTGCTGAAATGAAGCAACACTTTTTATATTCTTTTACCCCAAATTCTAAGACTTAGATCGTTATTATTTAAGTTTTCTCTATCTAATCAGTACTCTCATCACCAGCAGTTACCACATTTCAGAGAACACTGACTGCTCACTTTGCCAACTGTGCTACCCAGGCAGTTCCTATGAATATAAACGAAACCACAGAAGAAGCGAATACTATAAATATTAGTGTAGCTATCAATAGTTTAATTATAGCTTAATTATGAAAGTTTAGCTTACAGGAAAGTTTATAGAGTGAAAATGTAGGGTGTTTAAAATACTGTGCCTAATTTTATTTTTATCCAGGTATTTCTAATTTATACTTTTTGTATTTGCTATATACCTGAGGTTGGCCTTAAACTCGGAGATCCACCTGCATTTTCCTCTTTAGTGCTGGGATTAAAAGCATACGCTACCATGCCCAGCAGACTTGAATACTGCTCTTCTCGATAGTAAAATTTGTTAATTTCTAATTTAGATAACACAAATTAATCTATCATTATAACAAGGTAACTAAAATTAGACAAGCTACTTGAATTCTTTGAGGAGATAAAAGTATGTGTCAGTATAAAGAAATATATCATACCACAGCATGTATTGGGGTGTCAAGACTTAAAGAAATGCCAAAGTGCATGTGCATGTGTGTGGTAAACACAGGTGCAGAGGCCAGAGGCTGTCCTTCAAGTGTTGTGTAGGTTCCCGCTTTCCTGCCTTGTTAGCCAAGCTTTAGCTGTCCTGCAAGTTTCCTGAGATTCTTCTGTTTCACCTCCCATTTCCTATGAATGCTAGGAATTCAGGTACTTGCACTACGAGGCCTGGCTAATAGGTTAACATTTTAAAGGGCAACTATAGAGCAGTTGCAATATCATCTGCATAGTATACAGGACTTAGTTTTGATTGATGTATGTTTATAAACACATTTCCTAAGAAATCATGAACTATGTTTTATATTACTGCTGTAAAAACAAAAGCTTATCAACGTGACTGGTAAACAGGGAAAACGACATAGGATGACAGGGAAGGAATGCAAACATGCTAACTGCCATGGACAGAACATCCATTCATGACCAGTTAGTTCATCTACTCTGGCCACCACAGGTGGAAGACACTGGTCCTGATCTGACCAGGGTAAATGGTGCTCTCTGAATGTACAAATTTGTTCCTTCACTTTCACTTAGGTATCAATTCAAATTTCATACTGGGGAGGGCTTTTCTATTCTGACACATTAAAACAAGAACCTGAAGCATCAGGTATTCTCCCCCAGCTCTTCTACTTCTTCATTTACTCACACATAAGCCACTAGAGCAAAAGGCATCTCCAGTGTCCAGATCTATGCACTGTAAACACTGGGTGTTTAATCAATTTTTGTGGAGGGCTGGAGAGATGGCTCAGAGGTCCTGAGTTCAATTCCCAGCAACTACATGGTGACTCACAACCATCTGTAATGAGATCTGGTGCCCTCTTCTGGTATACATAATAAATAAATCCTTAAAAAAATAAATTTTTGTAGATATTCATCTTCATATTTGAAAGATTTATGTACAATTATTACAGAAAAATAAGAGCAATTTTAGAAACATTTAAAAATAGAAGTATGCTAAGTACATTTCATCTAATATATCAAAGTATTTATTATAACTATTCTTTTTGGCATGACATCATATGACATATAAACATGAATTGAGTCTTATTATTAATGAATATCCATTATACTATTTATTCAAACCATATGATGTGTGAATAAACAAAGCATACTATATATATAAACTCACATTCTCTTGAAACACAAAACAGCTCAATAGTGCAGTTGCCTGTTCTGCAGAAAGGTCATTGAAAAGCCCATTAAACATCATCTCTGTTAGAAGGAGTTCATCAGCACTAAAGAGAGAATAAATTTCACAAGTCAGAAGATAAAGACATATCTTTAACAGGTAGTCATTAATTAAAATATGTAATTTAATCATGAGGAAAAATCAAGGGGTATAAATGTATAAAGGAAATGGTAAATCTTTCTATTTGTCAACATATAAACAGTACAAGACACACTGTCAAGAAAAATAATACTGCTTATGACTTTCAAATGGGGGCAGTCAGGCTAAGGCTTCTAAGCTATTTATAACTTCTAAGGCAGAAACTGGTCATGATGGATTTTAAAGATGGACTGAAAACTTATTTTCTGAAGTGGGTCTCAACAGCACCTCCTGTTCTACATCATCTTCTACAACTGCACTGTCCATACAGGCTGCCCCCTGTGTAAGTGACAACTTCAACTTAACGTGCCAAACTGTGTAGACTCCCCATGGGAGCCCTTACCTGTTGAGAGGACTAGATGGGGGGTGGGAGGAGTAGGAGGGTGAACTTTGGTTGGAATGTAAAATGAAATTAAAAAACTAAATTATTAATTAAAAAATACATACTTTAAAATTCAGAGATGTTGAGTCACCATTTTAAGCGCTAAATCCTCACACATGGCTAAATGAACACCTTACAGAACAGTGAAGGTACAGAACATTTCAAGCATAGAAAAGAATTCTATAGGATAGCTGCTACTTTCCTATCAAGAGATGGAACTAATTGTTTTCTATTTGAATCTAGGAGCATTTGTGACTCAAATGTAATCAAAAGACTGTGACAGATGTACTGCTAAAGAACTTCTAGGCTGGGTTACAAAACACCATCAGAAAACATGACACCTCACGCTGGCGTCCTAAGCCTCCAGACTCCATGTGATTAGGGCCACCATTCTGAGTCGCTCATGCTGTGAAGACACCCAAACTGGCCCATGTGGAAAGGAAGAAAGAGGGAATGGAAGGAAGGTGAGAGGAAGTTATTCCAATACTACTCACTTCTTCGAGCCTCCTAGGAAGTTACTTAATTATCCTCTTATTGCTATGGGGGGGAGGGGGAGTGGTATCCTGAACTAGAGCCATGTGACCAAACCATTCCTGAATTGCTAACTCAGAACTGACAGTAAAATAACTACTGTTTGGAATTATAACAATATGGTGAAAGATTACAAACTAAGAACACAGCTGTCCTAGGATTACCCCATGTCCCCTCCCCCAGCCCAAGGTTGCCAGCACCTGAGAATGTTCAAGAGCCTTATCACCTAAATCAGTCTTCACACACACTTTAAAGTCATCTCTCTTTCTTACAGCACCTAAGACAACGTAAATGTCATGTGAACAGTTGTACTATACTGGCAGGGGACAGGGACTAGGTAAAAGGACAACACATATACATTTACTTTTTTCCCAACACATGTTCTATCTACAAGTGAGCTCAATCTGTGGATACAAAATAGAGCTGGCACTGCATTTCCAAATTTAAGTTCCAGCCTAAAATAAGACAATGTGGTAACTTACTCTTACCCCCAATCTTGAGTAAAACCTGCTCACTGTGCTCCCTCTATATATATGAATGAACTGGAGTTAAACGTCAAGGTGAAAATTTTTTAGAAAACAGCATACAAGCTGATATATAAACTAAGGTATGATTTGTAAAGTTACAAACAAATTATATATCTCAACATACACAAAAAAAAGTGTTTCACAGAAAACATAGCAAAAGGCTAGCTAGAATTAATTACTGAGATTCATGAGTTCTGATTTCTCAACCTCTTGGTCCAAACTCTATATAAAATGGAAAAGCACAATAACACCGTCCTATTTAAGACAGCTGTTTCCTGACGAGTGTTGTCCATGCGAGACAAAATAACATTTAGCAGTCCATGCAGAACATTTTACCTGCTTATTTCACAAGCCACACGTCCTTTCATCTCTATTACGTCAGAAGACGTAGCAAAGCCCAACCTCCTTAAAACACGTTTGCGACATTTGAGTTCATCCATTTGCAGGACAGTTCTTGCTTTCTTCAATTCTCGCTTTGCAGATTTAATATCTATTGCAATCTAGGGCATACAAAAGCAAAGGCAATTTAATAATAAACTGAGTAGTATAACATGGAAAAAAAACAAAACACCAAAAAAGTAGTTTATAAGGCCACCTGATTGAGAGTGTGTGCTGTAGGGGTTTAGATGCAATGCCAGGAGAGGAAGGGTGTACCTGAAAAGTTCTTCAACACTAGCTAAAATGTTAAACATGTGGAAAACACAAAATGCCCACATTAAAAAATTAGTTATTATTTAATATACAGAAACGAAAACCTAAAATAAAATGTGCCTTTAGTTTTAAATGAATTTTAAAATAAGAAAATCAGTAAATATTACATATTTTTTTGTGGCAAGAAAATGGCTCCACAAAAATAAGAAAACAGTATTTTGAAAAGGAGGATTTAAATGCAGAAAAGAAAACCCAAAGAACATTTAGGGATTAAAAAGATGGAATTTGAACCTCTGAAGCTCTATACTGTTAAATCTGAAGGTTCAGTGAAGGAGAAATAAGGGATGAACAGTCCTGCTTACTCAGGCTACCTTGAGTCCTGTCACTCCTGTGCTCTTCAGTGGAACTCAGGAGCAGAGCACCCGCTTAGTGTGCGTAAGCAAGATCTGGAGTTCACGCCCCAGAATAAGATAGTAACCTAATAACTGAAACTTTAAAGCAATCCCAAAGGTAACAATATCATATCTGTACTTTACTGACAAGGCTGAGACATTACTCCGTAAAGAGGTTAGGGTCTTTAACAGAGCTCCTAAGTAATCCTGATTTAATTCAGCAACTGATAAAAAGAATCTAGGGCTAGAACTGATGAAGTGTCATAATGTTGTACTGTAGGAAGTAGTGATTTCTCTGCTAGATCACTGCGTGTAAACTAACATAACTATCAAACATCTCAGAAAAAAAATATTCTAGGATTTCTTTGACTAAGATGCCTATATGAGCAGAGGCAAACACTATGGTAAAAACTACAAGAGTCATAAAACTTAAGTTAGAAAAAGAGCCCAGCTGAGAGGTGGTAGTGTACACCTTTAAAGGAGGCAGAGGCAGACAGATCTGTGAGTTAGAGGCCAGCCTGGTCTACACAGTAAGTTCCAAAGCTACAGAGAAACCCTATCTTGAAACACCCCCACCAAAAGAAAGAAGAGAAAGAAAAAAGAGAAAAGAACCCAGCATACAAGACTATTTTGTAGTAAGACTATTTATACCTTGAGCATAATGTTGAAATGACACTGACACTGTGGGCACACTGAGTGGAATAAATTATTCATTCCACTGTTTTCCTTCAGGTGGCCACTAACAGTATTTACTATTATCAGTGAGCTATCCTGAATCTCTACTGTAGTCTGCTGCCCTAGGTCTCTGTGAGAATCCTAACTTGCTGGCAATGGATGAAAGGCTCCAGCACTTGTAGTTTATCTAAAAGACAGACATTCCCATTCCAGACGATAAAAAGAGGACAAGAAAATAACATATTTAATGAAATACATAAAATTGTTTCTGGGAGCTAGAGAAGTTGGCTTGGTGATAAGGACTTGCTCTTGCAGAAGACCTAAGTTTGGTTCCTCACAGCCACATGGCAGCTTACAACTAACCATGACTGACTCCAATTCCAGGGGACCCAACATCCTCTTCTGGCCTGCTCCAGCACCAGGCATGCATATGGTCATACACATACAGACAAAACTTATACACATAAAAATCAATCTTAAAAAAATTATTTATGCCATACCTGTGCTTTTTTCTCACAAAGTGTATACACGGTTTCCAAATTTGGATCATTGTGAAGTGGATGAGAATACATTCGATGCTCAAAAGCCTCTACTTTCTGAATGACTTTTTTTAGTCCTTGATCTTGAATGCCCATATCATCAATAGGATCTAACAAAGGAACACCATCGGGAAAACGCTTCTGAACTTCCTGAAATAAAAATGTAAAACCCATTAACAAGATGAGACTAAACCACTATTTCCATTTTTTTGTCTCTTCTATGTCTATGGCCATAAAAAGGACTCAACATATATTTTCTCCACTTAAACCAGAGAGCAGTTTACCACAGCATTTGTTTTTGAAAACCTTCATTTTGGGGGAGGTGGGGGGCAGGATAAAACAGGGTCTTACTTTGCTGCACAGGTTAGGTTCAAACTCGTAATCCTCCTGTTTGGCCTTCTGATTCTGAATTACAGATATATTCTACCACAGTCTGAAAATTCCTTTTCATTTGCTACGCTAAAACTAACTGCTAACAGAATATATTATAATCCACTAATATAAATAGCATTGTAGTGTAATCCATTAGTTCTGGGCAAGGCATGGCTTTACTGGTAAAACCACTTCTGTATATTTATGTCACTGTAACATCTTGGCATAGTTAATATATAACTATATTTCCTATCATTTATGTGGGAAATTCAATTTTTACATTATTTGGAGGCATGGGTTTTTTTTCCAAAGACAGATGCTGGAACTTTAGCAGGTAAGCCACAGCCATGTGGCAATACACAGATTAATAGAAATGGGTTAAACTGATATGTAAGAGTTAGCCAATAAGAAGCTAGAGCTAATGGGCCAAGCAGTGATTTAATTAACACAGTTTCTGTGTGACTATTTCAGGGCTAAGCAGCCAGGAACTAACTAACAGCCTATTACAACAGATCATGAGGTCAGAGAATGGATAGCTCACTGGCTGGTTATTCCACCCACTAGAATTAAGTGTTGGTGACTTTGAAGGACAGATAAAATCAGAATAGTCAGGAACTATCCCACGTGCACTGGGCCCTGGGTTCCACCCTAAGTATGGTAAACACAGAGTACTGCAGACTAGCTTAGTGGTGGTGTGCACTTGTAGTCCTAGCTACTTGGGATGCTTAAGCATAGTGCTTACTTGAACTGTGAAGTCTGAGACCAACCTAATTAACTCTCTTTATCTCAGAAAAGGAAGCACAGAAAGAGTAAAACTGGCTTTCTCTGCTCCATCTTCTGCAATGCTAGCCTTGTCCCTGAGCCTCAATGGTGATGGTAGGAATGAATGGATTTGCCATACAGAGTGCCTGGTCATGGGGGCTGCCTTCAACTCTGGCAAGGACACTGTTGCTATCAATGACTCATCTCGGGCCCCACGTCTGTGATGGGTACAAACAACCACAAATATAACAACTCACTCAAGACTTGTCAGCAATGCCTCCTGCACTATCAACTGCTTAGATCCCCTGACCAGGGTCATCATGACACGACCTTTGGCACGACTTATGACCATGATCTATGCCATCGTTGCCACTTAGAAGACTGTGCATGGCCCCTCAGGGAAGCTGTGGTGCTGCCCAAAACATCATCCCTGCACCCACTGGTATTGCCAAGGTTGTGGGCAAGCTCATCCCAGAGTTGAGTGGGAAGCTCACTGGCATGGCTTTCTGTGTTCCTACCAGAAATATATCCACTGTGGCTGACAACTGCCTGGAAAAAGCCGCCAAGTATGATGCCATCCTGAAGATGATGAAGAAGGCACTGAAGGGCTCATTAAAGAGCATCCTGGGCACCGGGCAGTGATGGCACACACTTTTAATCCCAGCACTCGGGAGGCAGAGGCAGGCGGATCTCTGTGAGTTAGAGGCCAACCTGGTCTACAAGAGCTAGTTCCAGGACAGGCTCCAAAGCTACAGAGAAACCCTGTCTCAAAAAACCAAAAGAGACAGAGAAAAAAAAGGCATCCTGGGCTATAATGAAGACCAGGTTGTCTCCTGAAATTTTAACAGTGAGAGATGCCTACTCTTCCACCACTGGTGCTGGGGCTGGCACTGGTCTCTATTAGAATTCTGTAAAACTCATCTCCTTAAATGACAACAAATGTGCTACAGAAACGGTGGTGGCTTCGAGGCCCATATATGCTCCAAGGAGTAAGAAACCTTGGACCACCAAGAACAGAGAGGAGCAGAGGCCCTTGGTTTCTGAGGAGTCCCTGCTACTATTCAGCCCCCAACTGAGCATCTCCCTGCAGTTTCTACTCCAGACCCTGAGAACAAGGGGAGGGGCATAGAGAGCCTTACTCTCTTGAATATCATCAACAAAGTTCACCATACCCCTCCCACAACACACACACAAAGAATAAAAACGAAAAATGCAAAGGGTTCAAAAACGTGAATACTGCGATCAGAAATAAGCTAATAATGCAAGTTGTTTCAAGAAACTGCTTGCTTTGTGCATACAGCAATTACCAGACAGGTTTGTTCAAAAGGAGGATGTGTCATTACTAAGTCATATAATCTTATTCATGAACTTGAATATTAAGAAACTGAGTTATAGGTTGACGTATAAAGACAGAGCAATACTAATCTTTTGTTTTATTTTTGTTTTTCAAGACAGGGCTGCTCTGTAGACCAGGCTGGCCTCTCTCTCTCAAGTGCTGGGATTAAAGGCATGTACCATCATGCCCAGCTAAATGTACAAAGAGGCAAAGAGGACTCTCTAGTCTTCACGTGAAGTTCTTCTGGCACACGCATCTGCAGCCCTTCCTGCCTTGTGAACAGGGACTGAGAAAACCAAGAGAACCAGCCTATCTTGTGTGGAGAGGAAACAAGAGATCTGTTTCTATGGAAGCTAAGGTCAAAGCAGAGCATGGCCTATACCAGGGTGTTTCAGCAAGTAAGACAAGCCTGGGAGCTGGTAATTGATCTCAATTTCTAAAGAACAAGGTAATCCTTTTTCCCCAGACAACAGCAATATTTATGCTAACTAAAAAATCAAGTGTTTTTCTATTCAGTTGTGGTATTATTATGAGTTATTAGAAAACAATTCATTGAAATGCTATATTTCATTTTACTTCCAAGACCTATTTATTTACTAACAAACTGGTTCACTACAGTTCTTTTTCTTTAAGAATATTTTCTTGCTGGGCAGTGGGGCGCACACCTTTAATCCCATCACTTGGGAGGCAGAGGCAGTCAAATCTCTGTGAGTTCAAGGCCAGCCTGGTCTACAAGTGAGAGTTTCAGGACAGGCTTCAAAGCTACAGATATTCCAAAGAATATTTTCTTAGAATAATACATCTCCATGTTTATTTATTTATTTACTTTAAATTTTCAAGAAAAGCATACATTTTAGAAGCCTATGGATCACAACTTAAAAGTTTGTACTCTAAGGGCTGGAGAGATGGTTCAGCAATTAAGCATTTGTTGCTGAGTACCCAGGTTCAATTCTTAGTAGCCACATGGTGATTCACAACCATCCATTCTTCCAGATCCAAGGGACCCAACCTCCTCCTCTGACCTTCACAGGCATGTTTACATACATTCACGCAAAATACTCAAACATTAATAATAAAAAAAATCTTTAATAAGATTCCTACTCTAAAATGAAAGCAATGTATTTACCATTGTTTTCTCAAATTCTAGAGAGCCTCTCTGTATAGTAAGGTATAGTAATTGCTATTCAACTGTTTTTAGCCAATTTTTTACTTTATTTCTGACAGAAAATAAAAATTTTGAAAGTTGTATATTTCCTACTGAAAATAAAGCATTTATTTTAATTAATTAATTAATTTTGACTTTTTTGAGATAGGGTTTCTCTTTGTAACTGTCCTGGCTGTCCTGAAACTTGCTCTGTAGACCAGGCTGCTCTCAAATTCACAGAGATCAGACTGCCTCTGCCTCCACGTGCAAGGATTACAGGTGTACACCACCACCACCCATTTAAAAATAAAGCATTGTAATGAATAAAAAATTTTATTTCTTATAGGACAGTGAAGATGAATAGTGCAGTTTATGAGTCTTCCTTTGTTATATACATTGACGCTGTGCTCAGAACAGATCTGCAATGACTCGTTTTATGAAGCAAACTCATTATGTGTTCATAGTTTGTCTGAAATATATTTAAAATCCTCTCAGTTATTTTAAGGTAAATCCTATTTATGTAAGATTTATATTTAAGTTCTAAACTAACATACATACCTGTATGGACTTTAAAACACTCTGTCTGTTGTCCACAGGTCGAAGGTCCTTCGGGATGTAAAGCCTAACAGTGCTGATGGCAGACAAGAGATGCACCAAAACTGGGACAACCTACAAAATGTTATGAGACTACAGATGAATTCCACATTTCCAGTTATGTCCTACATATGCCCAAAGGAAGTAGCATTTATAGTATGTCTCAGATGAACTGCTTACCATGAAAGCCTAAACCCTAGTATGTGAAAACTACTGCAAATCTTAATAGTCACACAAATGTTACATTAAAAAGACCGTCTCTTCAGAATCTAACTTATTCATGTTTGTATTCTCACTACTTGGCACTTTTAGAAACATCAGCACTACAGATGAATGCCCCTGTGTAAGAGGGTTAGAGAGCCCAGGAAAGAACATAAGGTTCCAGATGGTGTGAGATGGGGGAAAGAAGAAAGGGCTCTTTAAAGAGGAGGAAATGCATCCCCTTACACATCGTCTTCCAGAATACACATCTGAAAACTTTTCCCCATGCTTTCTCCAGTTAAGTATGCCTCCCCTCACCAACAAATACATTTTGCTTCTTTGACTGCTATAATCTAGAGTCTAAACCCACGAGCAGCAAGGCAACCATTTCCTAGGCTCACATCTGTCAGTACTTAGTCTTCCGCAGCCGTACTATATTTATACTTATGGTCTCCAAAAGACTTGCTGCCTTACTGACAACACAGACCTGCACAGGCAAAAAGATGTGAGTAAAGCACTGGCCTTCTTCAGTGGAAGTAGTATGATGGTTTACACATTCTATACTTAAGATCACCGGTGTTTGAAGTCAACCTTCAGGTAGCTCCAGCACCCTGGACAAACTACCTAACTTTTTCTATGTTTCAATTTCTTCATCATAACATGTGTTAAATTATTATGCATAAAATAGTTCAGTATGTATCCTTAAGTTTAGGAAAAGGAACGCCTTAAGAGTTCCCTAATTAGAAATATGAAGTTTTGAGGCCAGAGAAATGGTTCTGTGTAAATGGTTCAGTATGGACTGCTTCTGCACAAGCTTTTGTAACGCTAGCTCCAGGAGATTTAACATCCTTTTCCATCCTTCACAGGCAACTGCACTGGTACACACACTCATGTGTTCAGTGTACACAAAACTAAAACATAAATCTTAAAAAATAAAACCCAGGAAGATTTCTAGTTAGGGGTCAGAGGCTTCAAAATGAAATAAATAGGTTTCAGGTGTGCAAGCATAACCCTGAGTTTTGTTTCCAGCACCCATGTAAAAGCTGGCACAGAGCCAGGTGCTTGTAACATCAGTGCTGAAGAGGCAGAGGCAGGAGGATCCATGGCATTTCTGGATCAGTGAACCTTATGTTCAGTTGAGAGGCTGTCTTAAAAAATATGGTAGAGTAAGCTGGGCAGCGGTGGCGCAGGCCTTTAATCCCAGCACTCGGGAGGCAGAGGCAGGCGGATCTCTGTGAGTTCGAGGCCAGCCTGGTCTACAAGAGCTAGTTCCAGGACAGGCTCCAAAGCTACAGAGAAACCCTGTCTCGAAAAACAAACAAACAAACAAACGAGGTGTCTATCCTATACTCACCTCTATCCACACACAAACATATGAACATATGTAACACACACACACTCAACTGCCCGTTTTCAGTAACTGGGGAACAGACTGTTAGACAGTAAGCAACCTAGAACTATAGAGGCCAATGTTTGAGTATCTAATTTATGTTGGAGGGATTCTATGACAAACAGCACCATATATTTGTCATCGTGGGAAGCCTTTCTTCTAGGGAACATGACTAAATATAGTTTTCTAAGTGTTGACAAGATTGTCTGCACCCTGACCCTACATTCCCATTCACTTTAGCTTCCTTCCATGCCAAGACTGTATAAACTGAAATAAATAGAATTTTAAAGCATCATTAGAAGCAGAGGAAAGAGCCTGAGTTTGTACAAGGTTTATTGAAGACTTCTCTGAAGAGGCTTTTTACTGAATTAAACCTAAGGTCAACAGGACTTCTGGTACCAAGTAAAAGAGGTGGGCTTTATAAAACTGGGGCCTATAAACAATGGAAGACAGCAACTAGGCTTCAGCTAAAATGCTAGTATAAATAAACAATGAGGAAGTCCACTTTTATAGTAATAAATATAGCCGTGATTTACTACCAACATCCTCCTGAGAACAGAGACCCATGAGATGAGTGCCACACATCTGCTCTGTCCAGTTACAGTAGCTTCTAAGGTCCTTCAGGTACAGAATATGCACCAAAGGAGGAGTTCTAGCCTCTTTTACAGTTAGGTAGTCAGTAGGTGCAGTAAGTGCTAGGAAACTAATAAAAATGTTTTTTTATGGTAGAATTTTAGAGAACAAACTAGAACACTGAAGAATAGATATCAAAAGGTAGGCAGTATTCAGAACTATAGACTTCTAACTCATTTAAAAACGTTCAATATTAAATTGTCTTTAAACATTGCCAATTCCACATCCTATAATGATTTATTGGTCCAAATAAACAGTGGCAGATTTTATTTCCTAGAAACCAAGTTTACTATAACACATTTCCTAAAAACACCTAGTCAATATACCATGTTATTTACAAACAAAACTCTAGCATTATGTTAAGCTTCAGACTGTTAGAATCTCTGTAATAAGATTTTACTAATAATTATCTTACTTATACCAATATAAAAATAGAAGGTATATAGCTCAATGGTGAACACTTGCCTAGCATGCATCATGCACAGGACCTTGAGAGCAAGCCCTACTAACTGGGATAAAAACACCCACAGCAAACAAGTGAGCACTTCATATGGTAAGACAAGTGTTCTTTTTATGTATGTATGTATGTATGTATACAATATTCTGTCTGTGTGAATGTCTGCAGGCCAGAAGAGGGCACCAGACCTCATTACAGATGGTTGTGAGCCACCATGTGGTTGCCGGGAATTGAACTCAGGACCTTTGGAAGAGCAGGCAATGCTCTTAACCACTGAGCCATCTCTCCAGCCCCCAAGTGTTCTTGAAATTAATTTTTCTTTTGTCTCGTCTTTTTCAAATGTGTTACTTTTAATTGAAAGTTTACCTAAATTAATAACTTTAAGAAAGCTTATACAATAAATCTGAAGATGAAAAACTCACAGACCTGCATCTCTCCTTTCTCGTCAGGTTTTGCTGGCTTTGCTGCCTCGGTTGCAGAATTTTTCAGGCTCTCTTTGCTGCAGCGCAGCAGTACTTCTACCACATACAAAGGGTCCAGTTCTCCAGAGTTAGGCTAGGAAAGCAGATAAAACAGGCAAGTGCGTTAACTCTGTGTGTGAACGGGGCTATTTTCTCAAAATTTAGCATTACTACACAACACAGCTCAGAAAATGCTCACTGCATAAGGCTGTCTCTTTGTCCCTCAAAGCACTCCTGCTGATGACAAAGCAAAAGAGTAACTTAGATGCGTATTAATTCTAACTTAATATTATCATCATGACTACTTGCAACATTAAATATCACTTGCAAATTTCCAATTAGTGTGCAAAAATTAGAAAAGCAACAAAATCAGTAAGGCATCAAAAATCTAGCTCTATGAAATATGATCTTGTTAATTTGTTAAAAGAGTGACTACTCTTGAAATTAAGTCTATTATTATTATTATTATTTAGCTGTAATAGGTAACAATCTGATGGATTCAAAAAGGAGAAATGTGAACTCATGAAATTAGAAACCCCCCATAACTCTTCAAGGGCAAAGTTTACCTTAACATTTGACTTTTTTGAGAAATTCACTACTACACCCCAGCCAAAATCATCTCCTTCATTTTTCACCTGAAAACAAAACAAGGAAGCAAATAAAAAGTTTTTATATTGAATATACAATTGTAGCCTTCTATATCTACTTACATTATAGACTAATAAGATTTTTGAACTGTCTTAATGCTTTTAAAATATCTCAAGGTATTGATTCTGTATTAAAACAAAACAAAAACACACAACACTAGATTCACCAGCTCTCAGAACTGCACAAGAGGAACCTCTCAACTGGAAAACAAATGCGAAAACACAACACTGTTCCCAGAATATGAAGTATTTTATATCTAATGATTTGAGGCTTAAAACTGGCTCATTTTAGATAGCATTCCATAATTAGAAAACTGAATTTTTGCTAGAAGTCTTCATGCAAACACCTAAATTGGGACAATGTCAAACAGGTGAAATGATGAATCCTAATCACATCCTATAGCAGGAACATTTTGCCAATATAAATAACAGTCTTTGATCAAAACATTTTAAGACATTGTAATATATACATAATGTATTCAGAAACCATGGCATACCTTTACCAAGCGACCTGGCTGTAGAAATGGTAAGCAGTATTTTGGCTTATGAATATATTCTTCAATCTCTTTTCCCAGTTTGGCAAGTTGTTGTCTAATCTTATAATAGATAACCACATTTTCTTCATTGGGGATCACTATTTTATTATACTGCTCTTCTGAGTTCTTGACCTCTGTAAATAAAGCACAGACGAAGCTATAAAAAATACTGCATAGTTCACATACATTACACCTAAGACTACTTTTCTACTATGATTCTACAGAACAAAGCCAGTCACCAAGATTCTATGAGTAGGAATTGCCTCGTCTACCTTGTCTCTCTTAAGAGTCACTTCAATGTCCTTCTGTAGCCATTATCCTCTGTGCTAACCCAGTGTGTGTATGATTCTACTCCCTACTCTGCCCTTCTAGCATTAAGCTCCTTTCCAAAAGCTCTCCATTATACCTCCAATCCAGTGTTAAAACATACTCACTTAACTATTACAGCTGGTGGATGCGTGCCCAACATTTACTCTTCAGCTACTGTCCAAGGTGCTATAATAAATATTCATGAGAGTCTTTGTTTGAAAATGTTTTCAACTCAACCATGAGTCTCGAGTTGCTGGGTCATGTGGTAATTCTCCATTAAACCAAAGGAACTTTTTAACAGTTTTCTACAGTAACATACCATTTTGTTGTGGTATTATCTTTTTAAAAAGTACTAATCCCAGTTAGTGTGTGAAGTGGTTTTGAACTGTATTTCTCAGCAATGATGCTCAGCTTCCAACTATGTACTTTTTACCATTTCTTTATGGTTTATTGTTAGTTTATTAAACCCAGGGTCATGCACATGCTGGAAAAGAATATAACCATTAAGCCACACCCCTAGTCCGTTTGTTCATTTTAAACTGAACTGTCTTTTGTTGAGTCCTAAGAGTTTACTGTACATTCTATCTATGCTGTTTGAGTTTTCTAGTTTCAGCTCATAACTTTTGAACTCATTTTTGTTCATAATGTGAGTAAGGTCTCAACTTCATTCTATAGTTATTCTGTGCAAAACCCATGCACAATAGCTGTATGAATTTATAGTGGACTATATTCTTTTCTTTGGATTTATATCGAACTTTTCTTTAACCTGTATGCTTCAAATTTTTAACTGAAGAAAAGAGAGGGTAACTCACAAATCTTTCCTAGAGATTAATCGAAACAATATATAGAATATTCCTAGCTGACAGTTTAACACAGTAACCAGGAAGGGTGCTGCAACTGTATTATTAGTCATTTAATTATCTTCAAACTTTGCAGAATGCTCCCTAAGACAGATGGTCTTTTGTGTTCCTGGTTACTTTTATATGTACAGAAACTGAATTTAATTCACTAAAAACTAGAATAACAGCATACATGATAGAAGGAAATTGCTGGGGGGGAGGACCTAATAGTTTATAGAAGGGGATGACAAGATGGCTCAGTGGCTGAGTACTTGCTGTGCAAGCATGAGGACCTTGTTTAAATCCCTGGAACCCATGTGTTTCAAAGCCAGAGTTGATGTTCCTTCCTCTCTTTAGTTTTTAAGACATGGATTCATAATGAATGGAGTTCATTATGAACTAGCTAGCTAAAGTGGCCAGTCAGTGAACATTAGGGAATCCACCTGCCTCCTAGTGAATAAAACAAACCATGGATGCCAGGATCCCAATTCAAGTCCTTGTGTGTATACAGTAGATGCTCTACTAACTGAGCCATCTCACCAGCCTGTTACAGCATCTTCTTGTGAGATGTCAAAAATAATAGGTTAATCTTATACATCAAATTTTATATTGAGCTTTTTGTTATATGATTATTCAAGGACATGGAATTTTGGATAAAATATATATTAAAATAACAAATTACACTGTGGTTAATCCAACTAGAAAAAAGTATCTTGTCAGAATTGTCTACATTTATTTTGAATGTTCTAGTCTATAAACGCAGAATACATTTCCACATTTTTTATCTTAATGGTCATGATTTGCTTTACTAGGGAAAAAAAAAGGATCAAAACAACGAGTAAGGCAGTCACATCCAGTTAAACAAATGAAATTTTACACTTACTCTCTACTACTCCTGGGATTGCTCTATAATGCTGGAACTGGTAGAAAGATTTTTCCAGCATGTACTCAGGATTAATTTCTTCTACTCGTAATAAGTTCAAGACCATGTTATAGGTCAGATGGAAAGCACTATTCAGAGGATCAGCTGAGCCCTTAAAGAAAAAGCAGGACAATTTTATACATTTCTGAAAGAAATTTACACAAGACTTTTAACATACTTAATAATTTATCCTAAACTAACAAATACAGGAATATACAAGCTCTATTTTGGGGGGTGGGGTGGGAATGCACCAAAGCAAAGTGATAAAATGGTTTAAAGTAAAGGGTGAATGAAATCAGTAGGAATAAAATCAGTAGGCTGTATGCAAAATATACTAAGCTCTCTCTCCTTCCAAGCACAAAGTAGGATTGCCTTTCTGGTCTCCCAGTGGATAGGATCAATAAATGTGGCAGAAAATGACATGTCACTTTCTGACCATGTGTTTAACTGCTGGTAGGAAAAGCTATATTCTCCTTCCTGGCGAGGCTGACACTCCATCCGGCTGGCTCTTTAAGGATGCTAAGCAGAATCTGTTCTAATAACCTGTGAAGAGCATGGAGCAGGTCAGAGACATAAATAAACCTTAAGCTACTAAGGTTGAGGCTAGTGACTACAGCACAACCTATTAATATACTAATATTTATGAGTGGCATCTGGATAAAAACAATACACTGGGACATAAAGATGCTAATATACTTCCCACATTATAAATCTTTCTCTGTACTTTGGTAAATCCTTTTCACCTCCATAATGTATTTTACCAAAGAAGAGACAGACACTATTTTGCTGTAGATTTTTTACTGTAGAAAACTGTTAACTTGCACCAAAATTTTTATTCAAAATCTGCCTCAATTTCTAAGCTCCCACTGTGTAGCAGCAGCTCTTGAGAAGCAATTTTTTCTTTATAAAATACTTGCAAATGTGAAAGCAACTGTATATCCATACAGAAGAATCATTAAATTATTTTGGATTCTTTTCTCAGTTCATTAACCCACTTCCATTCCTGGGAGTGCTTTTTCCTCTCTTAAGTGGTATCTATTTCTCTTCCATGCCTAACTTTTTCCCATCTCTCCTCAAGGTGGCTGCCAGGATTTTCACACAACATAAAGAATGAGCATTTTTCTCTTAAACACCCATAAACTAGTTGCAAGTGTTTGAAAAGACGAAATCCTTAGAAGATGCACACTGAAACACAACTGTTACTATTTATGCCACACAGCACTAACTGGTGTATAAATAAATTGAACAAATGCTGTTAGAGTATTTATTGGCCAACTACTGGAACTTCAGAATTTTAAATGTATAGAGAGAATTTTTTGAAGTATATGTACTCAAGTTTTGGATGAAGTATTCCTAAATAAATAAATAAAAGGCAAGAGCTGCCTGCACTAGGGTACCAACGACGATGTTTCTAAAACTCTGACTTTCTCTACTTTAAAAAGAAGGCCCCAAACAGGCAATGTTAACAGGAAACCTATATTCATGGAAAAGAAATAAAGCTTAAAACAGCTTCAGTTTGAAGCTCTACAAATTAGATCCTGCCTTCAATTTTCTGGCTTTTTTCCCTCTTATTACTTAAATAAACAGCAAATACTTATTCCAGCTCATCTGAGTGCTCAGTGCCTTGACCCCTAAAATGGCATTCCACATCCATATGAACCCAAGGCCCTTATTAACCACTTCTTTTCTAATTTAAATGATAAGAAATATGGTGATACCATTTACTCTAACTTGCCAGATCACATAGAAAGGACAGCAACTTAAATTCCAATTTATAAGTTAGTTCTTCTGCTTTATTCCTTCTTTTAAGTCAACTACTGTAGATGTTTTCTCCGGTGTACTTTAGACTAATATTTAGCTCATCCTTCTTATTAAACGGCTCATGTTTGGGTTCAGTAGTTACCATCCTAAACACCCTGGGCTCAATTTCTTTTATGATGCAGCCAACTAAATAAATGTTCCTAAATATAATTCCATTATGATTTTGTTCAGCCATAATATATGACAAGCACATGTCCTACATTCAGATACTGAAATCAATCACACACTTTATACCAAACTTTGGATTTTCTGTTCATAAAACAGATGAAAAATGACAGAGAAACATACTATTTTAAAAAGCTAGTAACTTTTCACTTATCAATAAATTTATTTGTCTGGTAGAGTTGAAGACTGAGTCTTGCATAACTTTCATGAAGAACTAAAGTTATGTGGCTCTTTATGAACAGGATTTCAGGGTTAGAGAGATGGCTCAGAGGTGAAGACCATTTGCTGTTCTTCCAGAAACTGGAGTTCAGTTCCCAGCAACCACACTGGATAGCTCTTACCCACTGGTGACTCCATTTCCAGGAGATCCAGCCCTCTTATGGCCTCAGGTACTTGCAAAGAGGTGGTGCACATACATTCATGCAGGCACACATACACAAGCACACACATCTTTGATGATAATAGTAATACAAGTATTAATCATTGACAATGAAAATTAGATACCATAAGATCATGAAGTGACAAATGCCTATAGATAGTCTGAGCCTCTCAGAAAGCTAATTCAGGAAGGACTACAGTTCAACAGTATGAGACCCTGTTTCAGAAAAAGAACTACCAGTTGGATGCAGATATGATCGAGACACATTTTATAATATATAAAATAATCAAGAATACATAAAAAATAATTTTAAAAAGTGCTACTGGCCGGGAGGTGGTGGCACATGCCTTTAATCCCAGCACTTGGGAGGCAGGGGTAGGTGGATCACTGTGAGTTCGAGGCTAGCCTGGTCTACGAGAGTTAGTTCCAGGACAGGCTCAAAAGCTACAGAGAAACCCTGTCTCGAAAAACCCCAAAAAAAAGCTACCATATACCATATGACTTTCATATACAGAGAGATGACATCACTCATAAAAAAATGAAGAATATACACACTTTTATCTATTTTTGCTATAGTATACTGTATTTAAAATTTTTCAAATAGTTCCTAAGTGTTAAAAGGTAAACAGCATATTTCATAGACACTAACATAAAACTATGGTAACATGCTAAGGCTTCAGTTAAAGAAGCTAATGAGCTGGCAGTTAATACTGTGTTTTAGTTGATGTTACAATTCTATTTCATTGAGGCTTTCATAACATCTATGTGGAGAAGGAAAGCAACCAAAGCCAATTTCCTTAAGAAGTTTTTTTTAAAGGCCAGTTGTGGTGACACATACCTGTAATCTAGTACTTAGGAGATGGAGGATCAAGACAAGTTTGAAGCAATATAGCAAGTCTGATAACCTAGACTTACTTCATGAGGCCCTGCCTAAAACAAAAGGAACAAAAATACCAGACTATCCAAAATTCACAATGAATGCCAGCTAGATGGCTCATCAGGGAAAGACATTGCCGTAAAGCCCGAAGACCTAACCTAATTTCCATCCCTGGAATGTATGTAGTAGCATAAATTTGACTGCTGCAGGCTGTCCTCCAATCTCCACAAGTGAGCTGTGGCATACTGCCCTCCCAACATAAGAGAAATGGAAAAAAAAAAGAAAGAAAACTGAGGTACAGGGAAAGGTTATGTTATAATAAAGTTGAAAAATGTAAGTTTATGACTAGTATATTTGTAATTAAAGAGGATGAACCAAAGGTGAAGTACTGAATTAATGTTTTGGGAGTTTTGCCCTTGCAAAGGTAAGTACTGGTATCCTATATCCTACCTCCTATTCTCAAGGTTAGAGTACTTTCCCACAGAGGAGGGAGGTAGAGAGCATTCTAACTCTGGTGGGTAAAGACTATATTTCTGCCCTTTCTGGTCACGTCCACATCCGTTTTTATTGCATGAATTGCTAATTGCTCTTTGCCTATAAATGGTAAACCTCTTCTACCATCCTACGCCCAGATAGTTATAGAGCATCAACTCATCTTGAAAGGTGTATGAGGCAGTAAAACTTAATTTAAAGCAGTCACTAAAGTATATTTCTAGAATCCTTGAGAAAACAGATTCTTACCTTTAGTAGTTGTTTTCCAATTGTTGGGCTCATCTTTTCATCTACCATAAGAATTACAATTCCTCTGTCATCCATTCCCCTCCTTCCAGCACGGCCAGACATCTGGATGTACTCACCAGAGGAAATCTGAATACGATAGCATTTTCAAGTTTAGGAGAAAATCTGGTTAAAAAAGTATATCCTGATATTTTCTTTTATTGTAGCATTCACAATTTACACATTTCATGAAACCATTTAAAAATGAACTTCTGAGCCGGGCAGTTGTGGCACACGCCTTTAATCCCAGCACTCGGGAGGCAGAGGCAGGCGGATCTCTGTGAGTTCGAGACCAGCCTGGTCTACAAGAGCTAGTTCCAGGACAGGCTCCAAAACCACAGAGAAACCCTGTCTCGAAAAACCAAAAAAAAAAAAAAAAAAAAAGAACTTCTGAGAAAGTTAAGGCACAACAATGAAAAGCATGTGGGACTCTCATGAAACTTAGGTTTTAGTTCTAAAATGACTTATCTATGCACTAAACCAACAACTGTCGTATCTGAAAGCCAGCTACCAGGAAATACTGGCATAAAAAAATACCTTTCAACTAGATATTATGAAAAACAAAACAAAACCCCAAAACTTAAGAACACTAACTGATGGAGGAAGGTCATTGGTTAAATAAAAAGAAACTGCTTGGTCCTCATTGGTTAGAAGATAGGTGGGAGGAGTAAACAGAACAGAATGCTGGGAGGAAGAGGAAGTGAGCTCAGACTCCACAGCTCTCCTCTCCAGAGCAGACGACTCAGAGAGACGCCATGCCCCAGCTCTGACCCAGGATGGACTTAGGCTTGAATCTTCCCCGTAAGACCGGTGCTCACAGATTATTAGAGATGGGTTGATTGGGATATCAGAATTAGCCAGTAAGGGCTAGAGCTAAAGGGCCAAGCAGTGTTTAAAAGAATACAGTGTCCGTGTAATTATTTCGGGGCAAAAGCTAGCCGAGCAGGCGGCTGGGGTGTTGGGGATGCAGCCCCGCTGCTGCTCCTATTACTACAACTAACAACAAAGCAAACTCAACAACTACAACTTCTTTCTTCACTATAATAACTTCTTAATCTTCAAAGTTAAATTAATGCCACCCACCCATGGAGGGGGGTACAATTCTTGGTAGATGTCTCTGGGGGCTAGTAGATTCACTTGTCAGAAAAACCATCTAGTGGGGAAAGATCAGGCTTTTTGACCTTACAAAGGCAAAGAAACTGACAACCCAAAATACTGGTATCCTGTTTGTCCAAGGATCTTAATGAGGCAGTGAATAGGCTGGGGGTGGGGGGAGGCAGCAAACCTGGAGGTCTAAAACCAGATCTTAATTTCACTTCACTAGAATGGGACAGAGCTGAGCCAACAGGTCTCATGAAAACCACAACTGATGGGTAACCATCAGTAAGCACCCCTAAAGCCCTTCTGCTGGCTCAGCAGGTCTCCAAAGTACTTCTGTTAGCTCAGCAGGCCCCCAAGCCCCACCAGAGCCCCTCTGCTAACTCAGCAGATGCCCCCCCTCGACTTACGCTAAAGACAGCTTCCTCTACCCCACTACAGGAAAGAGCCTAACCACTAGGCCTCCCACCAGTCAGCTCTCAGCCTAATATTTCCTCCACCAATCAACCCCAGATTAATCCCTCCTCTTTGAAATTCCCCTAACTCCGCTTGAGATGACCTTGTGACCTTCTTAGGGGCTCACTCTTTTGCTACCCCATGGTGGAATCAATAAAACGCTCTTATTATTGCATATGTGGTTGTTGGTCTTCTTTGGGGGCTTTTTCTCGGACCCTAGCAGCAGCACTGAACCACCTGAACAACCAGCCATGACTTCCACACGTGCCTGTGTACTTTACTCCTATAGAGAAGGTCCAGATCTATGCTAGACTTATGACTAAGGAAGAATTAAGAATCATTGTTTAAGAAGACATACTGATAGCCTAGAAAGAAGGAGGATATCAGAAAAAAGAACAAAAAGACTACTAATAAGATCAGATGTTTCAAAATGCAATCCAAAAAATCTGAGTAGAATCCAAAGGCATCATTACATTGCAGGTCTCCCTATGTAGCCCTGTGTGGCCTAGAACTCACTATTACAGACTAGGATAGTCTCAAAGCTGCCCTTACATTCTAAACGCTGGGCCTGCAGGTGTGAGCCACTATACACAGCTCTGGTTTTTGTTTTCACTTTAGGACCCCAGTATCTATCAGCACTCTACCTCTGCATCCTATACTTGGTAACCACTGCTGAATGAGATATTTGCCTTGAGATCAGATTCACACTTTAGCCAAATTCAATGTTTCAGCAATACTCTCAACTTTCCTTCCTCCTTGGAAATGAGATGTGTATAAACTGTTGTGGCTGGCCCTCTAGTCTAGGTGAAGTCTAAGTGGTGCTACTACAGCTGTTGCAGTAGTGTGCTTTAAGTAACTTCTTAAATCATTGGCACGCTATTGCTGAAGGAAATCTGACTAAGGGGCTAGGGTACAAATCAAAAGGATCTAAGGTTTAATATTGATGAAACTTGCTTCTTAACAAGATTGGGAGTAGAAGTACTTCAGATTTTAAGATATCTCCACAAACCTGAGCATCACTTACCTGGAAATCTAACATCTGATATGTCTCCAATTCCAATACATTTGGAGACACTATATCAGTGTCGAAGCTTTAGACTTTGAAGTAGTTTTAGATTTTCAGATTAGGGAAACTCCACTTCAAACTTATATTTGAAGGTCTTAAACATTTGGAACTAAAAACCTCAATGATATGACCCAAAGTCATGTGAGAGAAAATAAAGATTAGTTATTATTTTTAAATAGTTAGTTACTTACCCATCTAAAATCCTTCCCATCAAATTTACGGGCATTTGTAAATAAAACAGTTCTAGCTGGCATATTAATTCCCATAGCAAAAGTCTCTGTGGCAAATAAGGCCTAAATAAACAAGCAATTATATAATTAGTTAATGGATTTTAAGGTTAAAAACTGCTATAATTTACAAGCGTAACTAAAGCTAGCATTAATTTTTACACTTAGTTCTTTAATAATGCTTTGTAAGAATAACTGACGAGATGAATTCTGGATCTATTAAATAATACATATTACATAATATAACATGGCACAATTATGATGGACAGAAGTATTGAGTAACAAGCACAATCAATTTTCCTGGCTTTTTCACTGATAATGAAGTAGTTCTGAAAATCGCTTTACAATTAGGTTTCTTTAAAAAAAAAAAAACATTAAGTTTCTAGGGCAGTACAGACTCATGACTGCTGAATCCGAGGCCTTTATCAACAAAAACAGTTGGTTTAGTCATACAAAGCTCTAAGTCAATAAAGTATTAAATATTCATAAACAGGAAAGATAATACTTCATCAACTCAAAAGAATACTAGTCATTAGAAAATGAACCATCTACATGCCAAAGTAACAACAACAATACAGTAACCTTTTGTTTGCAAAAAAGTCATACAATATTTGAATGTATGCTGTGAAGATTTTTGGGAAATAGGGGGCAAGATGAACTTTCTTCTTTTATTTACCACTATTTTACTTTAATTCAACTCATACTCTTGAAAAATGATCCATTAATTATTAAGCTTAGCAAAATTTATAATTTATAGAACATTATCAAGGACTTAATAGGATCTGAGTGTAAATACTGACACTTCACTAAAATAGTATTTCTTCTAAACGTTCTTCTTAAGGCTGAGGACTCTCAGGATCAAACCAGAAATAGTCATATACTAAAGTTGTTTCCTATTTCTAATATCCCACTTCTTGGGATAGGCATCAGTTGTTTTTTTTTTTTTTTCAAAAAAAAAAAAAGATCAAACTAGACTCCCACTGAGTGCAACTGAATATCCTAAAAACAACTCATATCTAAACTAACCCTTTAAAAATCAATCAAGCAGGGCAGTGTGGTGCACGCCTTTAATCCCAGCATTCGGGAGGTAGATGTAGGCAGATCTCTGTGAGTTCGAGGCCAGCCTGGTCTACAAGAGCTAGCTCCAGGATAGGCTCCAAAAGCTACAGAGTAACCCTGTCTTGAAAAATCAAAAGAAAAAAAAATCAATCAAGTCTGAGGGAGATGAGCAGTTACCCAGTCAACTCAAGTCTATTAGCACATTCTGCATTATACTGCAGCTAGGTGGTGTCACTTCCATGAGAAACTAAACTTTTTCTATGCATACTTCCTTTTTGAAAGGGTGCTATGTGAAGTTCATCACCTAAAGTAATGCATTTTCCTAAGGCGTTCTATACAAACTAATTTTGTAGAAAGTAGACAAAATACAAAGCTAGCAGACGCACTAGCTCACACCCATAACCCAGCACACAATGGGCAAAGCAGGAGGACGGTTGCTGGAGGACAGCCTGGCAACTGTGTCAGAAAAAGACAGGACAAGAAAAGATCCCAAAAATCTGCCACTGGGTCTGGGTGGTAAAAGGCTGGTTTGGCCTCCAACACTGTGAATTCAAACAACAACAACAACAAACTCGTCTGTAAGCAATGGTCACTAGAACTTAACATTGCTCATACAACAGAATTTTGAGACATAAAAAATTAAAAAACAATACCTTTATCAATCCTTCAGAAAAGAGAATTTCTATAGTTTCCTTCAAAATAGGAAGTAAACCACCATGGTGAATACCAATCCCCCGCTTCAAAAGAGGAAGTACATGCTCAACCTGAAATTTTGAAAAATAAGTTTGTTATAAGGAAAAGGAATGTAAAACTTGAAAAAATATGTAACTAAACAAGAAAACATTTGTATTTAAAAAAAAACTTTAAAAAAAACTTTCCCAGAATAAAGGAAAAATCAAATCCATATTCCCGCATATTAAACTAGAAATATAACTGTGGCCTAGCTTAACATGACAACCATGTTTAAATACATACAAGTATTTTGCTCCTCAAAGTCGTAAGCTTTATGAGTTAACTCCCACACAAAAGTCTAGGCTGTGGTAGCAGGAGCTGTAAAATGGCATGGAGGTTTACACTCATAGTCCCAGCTATTCCAGAAGTTGAAGCAGGAAACCCTTTATCTCTTAAAAACTAAATCAATAAACTCAAAAGATCTTGGCAGTTCAAACTCTTAACTACCAAACATTAAAGTATAAACTTTAGAATCAAAAGAACAGCTAGCCGAAGAGTGCATTCTCTACAATGCTGCCAAAGCCCACATTCTAACTGTTTTAGGATAAAATGCACCAAGCCACAGAGCAGCCATTCAACACTCATTATTCACCTAGGAAAGAAAAGCATCTTAAAATTTCCAAGTTAAAACACCATTTGAAATTCCAAGAAACATGCCCCTGTAATTGTAGGTTAACCTAAATCCTCTGAAAACCAAAACATTCATTTGTAGAACACAGTATAACCTTCAAAATTTTCCTTTTGTCTTAATCTACAGATGAACAGCAAATGATATGGGAAATTTTAAAGATTCTACCAACTGGGATTCAAACTAGACCAATAAATTAAAATCCCTGGAAGTGGCGCCTAAGTGTTAGCATATTTTAGATGCCAAATCAATTCCAACAGAATTTTCCAAAGAAAAAATATGAACCAGATTAAAGCAAAGCACCTATTTCTTTCTTTCTTTTGTTCAAGACAGAGTTTCTCTGTGTAACAGTACTAGCTCTCTTGGAACTTGCTCTGGAGAACAGGCTGGCCTTCAACTTCCCAAAAATGTGTGCACCACAGCCCAGGTGATAATTATTTCTTAAAGAATAGATAACTTTCATTAGGTATACTCTCTTTTTTTCAATATTCTTATGAAATGAGAAAGTTAATGACTTAATAATCAACAATAAAATTTCTGTTATACAGAAATACAAGAAACAATTTCTAGATTATGCTATGTTCTCTTTTAAAAATCCCTCAGGTGCTGGGCAGTGGTGGCACACGCCTTTAATCCCAGCACTCAGGAGGCAGAGGAAGGTGGATCAGATCACTGTGAGTTCGAGGCCAGCCTGGTCTACAAGAGCTAGTTCCAGGACAGGCTCGAAAAAGAAAAAAAATAAACAAATAAACCAAAACAAAACCTCCCACATGCAGCAAATCTTTGCTTGGCACCCTTTTAGCAAGTTGAAACATATATGAAGGTGCTTGAGAGCATAGGCCAACTATGCTACAGTGCCATAAAATTAATAACTATGATATAAATGCCTGCTACCTGCTAAAATCCATACTTACTGTAGTAACTCACCTGAGGGAGCTTTTTATCTTCATCAGACAAGCAGTCAATTGCATTACTGAATACTTCTTCAACCATCTTCTTTTCTTCATCTGTGAGAAAAATATGAAAGTGAGTTGGTGATGCTAGGCAGTGGTGGTGCAAGACTTTAATCCACTCGGGAGGCAGAGGCAGGTGGATCTCTGAGTTCAGGATCAGCTTGGTCTACAACATGAGTTCCAGGATAGCCAGGGATGTTTCACAAACAAACCCTGTCTCAAAAAACCAGAAAAAGAAAAAAAAAAGTCAGCGATCCTAAGATCCTAAATTTCACTCATTAAAAAAAAATAAAAGTCTATATAAAACTAAAGAATCAGTTTTTTTTTTAAAGCAACCCAGCACATAATAAAATTTACTGTCCTTGACACTCACCTAGCAGTCTTAATCTAAGGAAAAGTTAATAAAAATAGTAAGAATTTCAATGGCTGAGGCAAGAGTGCTGTGTGAATTCCAGACCAGCTAGGGCTGTAGTAACAATAACTACACCAAAGTGCTTTAGAGGCAACATTAACTTCTACTACCTGCAGGTTCTTACACATCTGTTACCACTCTGAGGTAACTGGGGCTAGTGTAAATAAGAACTGCACTTAACTGAAGCGAAACAATTCCAAAGCCCATACTGCTAGTGACTACATTTTGTCTTTACTGTGTCAATCAAATAACAGACTGCTCAAAAAATACTTAATAAATTAATCAAATTATAACCCTGAGTCCTAGCATGCTTACAAGTGGTGTTTATAATACTGCAAGCTGTAAGCTAAGCAATTTATCTGCCATTTTACTTTAGCCATGGGAAAGATTTTAAGTACATAAAGAGAATAGGACAACTAAGTTTTGGTTTGGGTTGTTTTGAGACAATATCTACTATGTTGCCCAAGCTGGTCTCACATTCAGTCCTCCTACCTTAGCTTCCCAAGTGATGGTACTACAAGCATCTCCATACAAATTAATTTTGGGTTACTCAGTATTTCTTAGTATATTTATTATTTGGATTACCTACACAATAGGAAGGACTGAATAACTCCTTGGCTGGCAGTCTTGGCTAGGGTATGCTACTATACAGCTGTACAACTTTAAGTGAGGTACATTCACAGTGAATCTACATCTGCTAAATGTTTTAGAGAATTCAGCATACTTGAGGCAAAGAGTGGATCTAGTTTGCTGTAAGAATGAAGCACAGTGCTTTCGATGAATTATTCTGATAATGAATCAGAGACAGATGCAAAATAGCTAAGTTTATAATAATGAAGTACAATAAGGTATGACTGTAATGGTTCTCAGTAATGTTAGAACCATGCAGTTATTATATCTTCCAGTAAAATAGGAGAGGGCCAAAGATTTAGCTGTAGTGGTACAGTGCTTGCCCAGCATGCACTAGGGCCAAGGAGAGAGGGAGGGGAAAAAATTCAGAGACCCTTATAAAGCTTTTACAGGTGCTAAGCACATACTATTATTATAAACAAACTGCATGCTAGTACACAGACATATGACCAACACAACACTAAAACCACATGGAAGCTATATAATACCTGTGTTGAAATCTAATTTAGTCATTTGAAGAGCATATGCTTCACAATCTTTCTTACTAAAGCTGAAGATAATTACAGGTTGAAAATTTCTTTCCATAATCATTTTCACAATCTTGAACACATTTGATGGACCTGCACAGGGCAAATAAATCACATCCCAAATTAACTCAAAGTGGACAACAGACTTAAATATATGAACCTATTATAAATATTTAAATAAAATTAAAAAAAAGATCTTCATAATCAGCCGAACACAGTAGTGCATGCCTTTAATCCCGGTACTCAGGAGGCAGAGGCAGGTGGATCTCTTGTGAGTCTGAGGAGAGTTACAGTAAGTTCCAGAATAGACAGTGCTATGCTGAGAAACCTTGTCTTGAAAAACCAAAAAAATTTCATATCTTCACAATCTTGATTAGACAAACCAGCCGTGGCTGACATGAGGGGTAGAGGCAGTTACGACAAAAAAGAAAAGGTGGGACTATATTCACCAACATGAGAGACACTGTGCTTTGACAGATGAGAGCAGCAAGTGGAGAACCAACCCCAGTCTACGATAACACAGAAACAAGAAACTCAAGTTATCTACTGATATAGGTCTACCCAGAATATAAGAACTTTTATAACTCAACAAAGACAACTGAATACGAAGTCAGGCAGTGGAGATGCCGAGGCAACGGCCGGCTCAGCAGCTAAGAGCCCTTGTTTCTCAAAGAGGACCAGAGCTGGCATTCCAGCACTCATGACACATGGCTCTAAAACATCCGTAACTCCAGCTCCATGGATCCCAATGGCACAAATACAAACAGATACATATACACACATAAGATAAATTTAAAAAAAGAAAAATAATTTTTTTACAAGCATGGTGGTGCATGCCTTTAATTCCAGCACTTGGGAGGCAGAGGCAGACAGTTATCTGTGAGTTTAAGACTAACTTAGTCCATAGAGTGAGTTCCAGCACAGCCATGGCTGTAACAAAGAAAAACTCTATCTTACAAAAACAAAAACAACAAAAAAAAAAAATCAAACAAAAACTTTTAAATAGACAAGATTATAACAGATATTAATCCCATACTGTGAGATGCTAAAAGTATATAGTACGAAGTTCAGCATCAGTGACCACAGGAGACAGAGATAAAGAGCACACTGAAAGATGGCTTCACTTTTACTAGAAGGATTATAAATAGATACACACTAAGAACCAGCCTAAACGTTCAAGGAAACGATACCCAGATACACTCCTCAGAGGACTAGCATGAAGAATGCTAAATGGTGTAATTACTTTGGAAAATAATTTGGCAGTAACCAAAAAGTTAAACTTACCCAGGAAGAAAGAAAACACATATTCCCACAAAAACTTGTAGTATAAGCCAAATGTTTATGAGCTTATTCATAATCAACAAAAAAATAGAAACAACTCCATATTTACTCAATGTATATTCTTAGATTATTTGACCACATAGAACATAATATAAAATCATATGAATCCCCCTCTTTATTGAGACAGGGTTTCTCTGTAGCTTTGGTGCCTGTCCTGGAACTAACTCTTGTAGACCAGGTTGGCCTCAAACTCAGAGATCCGCCTGCCTCTGCCTCCCGAGTGCTGGGATTAAAGGTGTACGCCACCACTGCCTAGCTGAATCTTATTTCACTCAAAGGAATCAGCTACAAAAGACCATATGATTCTATTTTTGAGACATCCAGAAAAGGAAAATTCACAGAAAAAAAAAAGCAAAAACCAAAACTACTGATGACCTAAGTCTCTGTTATAAGAAGAAAAAAAGATGAAGAATGATTGCTAATGCACAGGGTTTTGAGAGAGAAGAGTTAATGAACATGCTTTAGATATATACGGTAGGGACAGTTGTACAGTTCTATGAATAGACTAGAAATTATCAAGATGCATATCTTAAAATAATGAATTTCATAATATTTAAATTTTATGAAAATTTAGGGCTGACTTTGGATTATGTGAATATACCCAAACCCACTAATTACCCGCTTAATGTGAGTATATATATTACAGTAAATTAGTTAATGCCATGTAAGAAAAACAGATCACCCATTATTCATCCAATTTTGTCATCTTTACATAGTTTCCTCAAAAAACATCAAATAAAAGACAATATAGAGTAATTTAGCTATTCAATTTACATGTACAATTCCTGTCTAAAAACTAAGTTCCAAATTACCTTTTGTTCCTCCTTTCCGTCCCTTCTGATCTCCTTTGGCCAAATCACCTGCATCCCGAAGCACTTGCATTGCAGTATTAAAATTATCTTCTCTGAAGTCACCCTAGAATCATATTTTCTTCCATGTAACTATGCAAATGTATAATCAAGGCTAGAGAGATGATTTAGTAGTTACGAGTAGTTCTTGCAGACAGCCTAGGTTCGGTTCCTAGAACCAAGTTGTTGGCTCAGAAATATTTAATCATAATCTAAACATTTCTTTGTTTGTTTGTTTGTTTCGAGACAGGGTTTCTCTGTAGCTTTGGAGCCTGCCCTGGAACTAGCTCATGTAGACTACGCTGGCCTCAAACTCACAAAGATCCGCCTGCCTCTGCCTCCTGAGTGCTGGGATTAAAAGCGTGTGCCACCACTGCCCGGCTTAATCTAAACATTTCTTAAACGCAAAGTTTCTCCAAAGAATGAAACTTTAAATCAAAAATAATAATAACAAAAGTCACTTAAAATAAGTGACCTGTGAAAACAAAATGTGATAAGGGAGAACTGAAACTGAGAAGCAAGATTAAAATATCTGGCATTTCCCCAGCCCTTGATTCTCTAGTATTTCAAACACTGAGAATAAAAGTAGTCATGCGTTGGAAGAAGGTCTTGAATACAATTTGTCTTTAAAGCACCATCTCACTAGGTTCACCTCAATGTCCTGGGGACAAGTAACCTTCCTATCTGAGCTTCCCAAAGCCTGCAGGTGAGCACCACCACAGCATCATCAAATACAGTATCTGAAATATAAATACTTATAAATAATCATTTTTGAAGAGTGAAGTATTTGAGACTAAAATGTGCAGAGGGTGGTTAATAGTTTTCTACAACTCAAAATTAAGGGAAAGCAACATATAAAAGATGACATTACATGTGGATTATTTCCCTTACGTTTTCGTCGACCACAAGGTGAAGGCCATCTCCCCCTGCTGGAAATATATAATGTTGCAATGGAGTAGGTCGATAATCAGTATAAATTACATGACAGGGCTATAAAAACAAAGAAAGAAAATTTTATTTCTTTAAGACAAAAATGTATATTTGATCCACTCAAAAAAATTTAATGCTTTCAAATAATTTTAAAAGCTAGGCAAGCGAAAAATGGGAAAATAGCCCTACTAATTCATACGACCACCAAATTAATTTCCCAGTTCCTTAATCAAGACCAAACATGATCTGAACTTTCATTACCCATTAGCTCTTCTTAGAATACTGTAATTACAGACAACAATGCCTCTAGCTAATATGGTGACACAAGGCATCCTTGATATATAAAAACAAAACAAAACACTTGTAGCACCGAGGCTTTTTAACACAGCAGATTGATCTAGCTCTATCTGAACATTCACTGGGCTTCCATCTTACAGAAGCAACAACAGCGAGAGGAATGAGACTGGACAACTTATACATAAAAGTTAGCTCTGAAAGGTAACAGTGTAAAACAAGTGCAGAAAATCCAATGTTTTGTTCAACACTCATAAACAAGTATTTGATGTAAAGTCTTAAACAGACATTAAAGTTGTACTAGAAATTCAAAGAAGAAACAGTGATTACTAAGTGTGAACATATTTACATAAGAACTACCAAATCAAATGGTCAAGAGATGAGTAGGTTCTTCTGATCCAAGACCTTAGAACTCTAACTATGTACTTATACCTCACTGTCAGAGTAAATGGACTACATTATTTCCAAACTTGGCAGATTATCAGGATTAACTTGGGAAATTAGATTCCAAAGCCCACCTCTTAGAAGCTTAGCTAAACTAGCCTGGAGATGGCAATTTCTAATTAGTCCGCTCATTCTAATAATGTACTTGACTCAAGAAGCAGATTCACATTAAACTGTCTTCTTTATCCTTAAGAGCATCAGGAAAAGGTATAAGAAAGGTATGGCAATCCCAACCAGTAACATTTTTAAATAATGAAGACATGAAAAGTGTATGAAAGTACCTGTTTATGTAGGTGGCAAATCCATTCAGCAAACTGTCGAGCATTCGGGATAGTAGCAGAAAGAAAGACATAATGGACATTATCTGGAAGCAAAATAATAGTTTCTTCCCATACTACACCACGCTCTGAGAAAAATAAATGGATTGGAATTAAGTGTTAACTAAGTGATAGTATCTAAAATTATTTTCTCTAATGCTTACTAATTGAACATGCAAACCACTTTTAAAAAGCATATTTTTAGCCACAGACACTTACTGAAACCTACTTTAGTTCATGAACCTTTGGCGTAGTCACAATAAGGAAGCAACTTCACGCAGGATGGACTCAGGAAAAAGCAGCTCCAGACTGTACCCTTCCCCTAACAAACAAGAGCCCCAGTACCAAGACAGCTAATAGTAGTTCTGCTTCAGAGAAGCAGAGGTTAACAATGCCCAGCAACACATTTGAAATATATGCTATAACTAGTCCATATGATATGTTACCCAAATTACCCTCATAATCTCAGAAAATAAAAGATGGATCTGATGAATAGTAGATATGAAGTTGGTAAAACTCTGTTAAAATGTCCTAGTAACATTAAATCTATCTCTAAATTAATAATATTCGCTACTTGTTTTATAATAGACAGTAAGTATTAAAATACTTTTAAAGTATCAATGACTTAAAATACTTAGTTGAATTTTTTTATACAGTTTCAAAGTTTTGAATATATAGTTTCAAAAGCAATGGCTCTTTGTTCTATGTAATTTTTGTTTCCCTGTTCGCATCTGAATATTAATTTGAATAAATCAAGTTTTTTAGAACTTACATAGTATTATATTTAACTTTTTAATCATAGTTAAGTTTGCATATCACATGATTTAGGTTAAGAGTCTATATAGTACTCAGTGTTTTTATGTAAGTGTGGGTGGGTGAGGGTGTGCATACACCCCCATGTCACGGTACTTGTAACTTTTTATGAGTCTGTTGTCTCAACCAGGCATGGTTGTGCACGCCTTCAATCCCAGCACTCTGGAAGCGAAGGCAGTGGATCTCTGTGAGTTTGAGGCCAGCCTGGTCTACAGAGTGAGTTCCAGAACAGTCAGGGTTAAACAGGGAAACCTTGCCTTGAAATATCAAAGAAAAAGAGTCAGTTCTCCCCTAATACACAGGGTCTGGGATTGAGCTCAGGTGGCCAGTACTAGTGGCAAGAGGCACAACCCACTAGCTGGCCCAAAACCCATTATTTTTAAAGCAAATAGAAATGAGTTCAGAAGTAACTATGTGAATTTAGCAAAGGTAAGTATTGATGTTTTCTTACATTATATTATTTTAGCAGTTCTCAACCTGTGGGCCGTGACCCCAGGGGGATACATATCAGATATTTACAATTCCTAAAAGTAGCAGAAACACAGTTATCAAAGAGCAATGAAATAATTTTTTGGTGGGGGGGTCACAATAACATGAGGAACTGTATTGAAGGGTCGTAGCATTAGAAAAGTTGAGAACCACTAATATAGACTCGGTTCTTTAAAAAAAACCTCAATCTTCCCCTCCCTGCGACAGGGTTTCTCTGTGTATCTCTGGCTGTCCTGGAATTCATTCTGTAGACCAGGCTGGCCTCAAATTTACAGAGATCCGTCTGTCTTTGCCTCCCTGAGCGCTGGGATTAAAGGTGTGTGCCACCACTGCCTGACAATAAAACTCAATCTTACTTTGAGTGTGCATATTTTAAACATTAGCTTTAAATTTATCGAATTTCCTGGTATACCCAAAATCGCAACTATAGCAATTTTATTTATTTATTTCATACTTATTGTATTTTTTCACAAATATGCATTCATAGGTTTATAAAACCAAATTAACTTAAAAATTACTAAAGTAATCTTTGTAAACCAGAAGTTTCATAATTTTTTTCACATTTTTCACATTAAATAATTACTGAGAATTGAGTTTTGGTGATACACAACTTTAATGCCAGCACTCGAGAGGCAGAGGCAGGTGGGCAGCTTTTAGTTCGAGGCCAGCCTGGTCTACAGAGCTAGTTCCAGGACAACCAGCGTTACACAAAGAAATCTTCTATGTAAAGCCAAACCCCCCCACAAAAAAAAAATAGTTATTGGGCTTCTAATGTGGGGGAGGAAAGCAAGATCTTGGTAGGTGGCCTAGATTCCCATTTACCTCATTTCTTCCTCCCTCTGTCCCCCCTATCTTTCTGTCTGAGCTTCACAACTGCTAGTATTATAGTCATGCACCATGTCTGGCTTAGTGAGGTCTATCTAAAAGCAGGCTACTTTTCAATTCCTACTGGGAAAATTTCATGTTGTCCACAATTTGAATATGTAATAGTAAAGTAGAATTATAGACACAAGAAAACTGAAAATAAATCCAACAATTCTTAATCAAAAATATTAATGGCATTTGTCAAAAAAAAAAAAAGCATGGCATTTATCTCAACACTGCAAAATATACCTGAATCTCTCATGTAATGAATTTCATCAAATATGACCCAAGCAACTTCTCGCATAACTTCAGAACCTCTATACAGCATACTTCTCAAAATCTAAAAGGGGGAAACAGATTGAGCAGGACTTTAACATAACATCCAATAATTAGACAAATACTGCTTTTGTCCAATATTTTTAATACCTTTGCTTTGTGGATATATTAAATATTATAAAGCTACTTATCTTTGACTTCTCAACACGTATAATCAGATATTCACAAAGATACTATTATCATATCTACTCTTTCATTTGGAATATGAACTCAACTTTCTCTGTGCAACATCTTCCCAAAAGACACACTATGAAAGTATGTATAAAAGTCCTAATAAGGGAGCCTGGTGAGATAGTTCAGTGGAATCTAAGTTCAATCCCAAAAATAAACACATAAAGGTGACTCCACAACATTCTCCTCTGACCTTGACACATGCACTGTTGTACATGTATTCCCCCCCACACTATACACAGAGATACATATATGTACAATTTTTTAAATACCAACTACAGTAGAAATAATCACACCCAAATCATGTTATATGCAAAACTTAATAGTGATTAGAAAAAGCTAAGTATAATGTGGAATATATATTTTTTAAAGTTGATTATTTATTTAATGATTGTAATAAATACCCAGGCACAAAAGTAAAAAACAAAACCAACCAACAACAACAACAAAGAAAACACCATGAAACAAGACAGTATTTGTATGAAACAATGTATTCAAATCCTTGAAACTATACATACATAAAATAACCAAGTATTTTTAAGTCGCAGTAATAACAAACTATTAAAAATACTTTTAAAGGTGTCTATGTTTTATCAGAAGTAATACATATTATTAATTTAGGAAATAGTCAATGCTACTAGGACACTTTACAGTAATTATGCCTTTTTCAAACAATTCTATCCACAGATAATCATTACATTTTATCTGAAAAAAAGCAAGCTGGATAGATACACTGACTAAGCTATAATGAAAAAGTCAGGGGAGACTCAATGTAAATCACCTCAGTAGTCATAACAAGACAAGATGCTGTAGGATTAATAGTGACATCTCCAGTCATCAGACCGACATCTTGAAACTCTTCATACATTTCACGGTATTTCTGGTTACTAAGAGCCTTAATTGGGCTGGTAAATATTACACGCTGCTTTTCCCTTAAAGCCAATGCAATTGCATACCTAAAAATATAAAAACAATAAGTAAGATTTCAAGTTTGGAGAACATTCATTCATAATCTATTTACTAGAATAAACTATTACACTATAATCATGATTTATCTGATCTGAAGTAGTCTAAATAAGCAAGGACTTCTTAAGGAGTTAAAACAATTGGTGGATACCCTAGTTCTCACTGGAAAAGCCTTTCGTACTACTGCTAGGCATCCAAAAGTCCATCACTCAGTTCATACAGATTACAAATAATAAAAAAACTACAGAAATGGGTGGATTTCTCTTCTACAGCTTCATAAAATGAGTTAATCCATATGTACTCTTTTTCTTCATGTAATACTTAACAAATCATTTCTTGGCTTATCATAGGTTCTGTTTATCAAAAAGTTCTTTCCTGGGCATTAACAGAATTCAATACAATTGTATTGTTTGTTTTTAAAATTCAGTTTAGTATTTAACTACAGGACCATGAAATTAAGATTTAAGAAAAAAAACACTGTGGCAGAGGCTTTTTAAAGATATAATTCCTGCACAAACTATGCTTATCACAGCAGTCATTCTCTACATTATAAGAGAAATTTTATAAAATTAATAATTGTTCAAACATGTCAAATAGTAATAGTGAAAGATATATATGGGAAAGCAAATACAGAGATGTTGCTTATGTTTTCAACAACAACAACAAGGAATAGAAAACAGAAAAATATGATCTGTACTTAGGGAAAAGTACACATAAAGAATTGAATGATTGGGTACAAAGGTTGGATTTGTCAGAAAAACAACTTGAAATCAGCAACAGAGATAGCAATTTTCAGAACCATGTCCCTCAAAACACAGGGGACTATGTTCTTAGAATTAAAAAGAAATAGGACAATAACTCCACAAGCAGGCATTCTTAACATGAAAATGTAAACTATTAACAATCTAAGCAAATGGAAACTCTACATAGATTGAGGAAGTAGCTCAATAGTAGAGAATTCGCCTACATACACAAAGTTCTGGGTTTGGTCCCAGAACACTGGAAACAACAACAAAACAAGCTGGAGAGATAGCTCAATGGTTAGGAGCACTGGCTGCTCTGACAGAGAACCTACATGGTGGCCCTCAATCTATCTGTATTTTTAAGATCAGTTTGAGGGAATCTGATGTCCTCTTCCAACTTCTGTGGGCACAGGCAAAACATAAAATAGAAAATAAAAGTAGAAAAAAATAGCCAGGTATGGTGGCAAACAACTAAAATCTAGGGAAACAAACACACACACACATTAAAAACAAAACAAAACAAATATTCTATGGAACAATCTTTACGTTAATGGAAATTTCAAAATGATAAACGACATAAAACAAAAACAAAAAAAACCTTTAATAGCTAATGTCTGAATCTAGGATTATGACCAACACCAAAAATAAATAAACTGAACTTCCAGCAAAAACATCAAAACAACTACTATAATATCTAAGATGAAACATTCATTCTCCTTTGTCTTTTATTTGATGTTTTCTCAGGAAGCTACGTAAAGATGACAAAATTGGATGAATGAAGGGTGTTCTGTTTTTCTTACATGGCATTTCCAAAGAATCCAACATCACCATTGGCATAAGCAAGCGTGTGTACACACACATATAAAGTCTTCAAAGAAGCCAAAAGGAAGCAATACATTACATCCAGAAGAAAGTAAGAATGAGAGAGATTGCTTGCCAAAAGTTATGCAGATCAAAAAGAAATATTTAAAAACAAATGTTTTAAAAAATAAACAAGCATAATTTTTTACAATGTTAAAGCAGTTTTTCATCAGGAGACTTGTACTGAAATACTTCAAGAATTTCTTCATGCAAAAAGAAATGGTATCAGTAGAAAAATCTGGACCAGCATCAACAATAATGTCTTTTTATATTAAGATATATTATTTTAAAACAGTAAAACATTTCACTAATAGTAAAAAAAATCTGTGAAACTATATAAACTTTAAATGCCTATTAGGAAAAGGAAGGTTTCAAACCAACTACTCCATTTTACTTAGAAAGTAGGAGAACAAAGTAAATAAATGAGGTGAAAGTACAAACCAAAGAAATGGAAACAGAACAAAGAAAAACCAATGAGACCAAAAGCTGGATTTTGTCAGAGCAACATAATACTAGACCACCTCCAGCTAGATCAAGAAAAAAAAAATCAAATATCGGCTTGATACAAAAAGTCCAATGTCCCTCAGAATAAAGATGTGAAATTTCTAAATAAAATTTTAATTCATCAACCCAATAATAAAATATAATCATACATCATGACAAACAGAAGTTATCTAAGGATGATTCATTGGACACCCAACACATTTCATCACACTAGCAAGGAAAGGCAAAAATCCATATCCAAAACAAAACAAAACCCCACATCATTTCAATACAAGAAAAGGAACTTTAAAAAATCGAGTTTATAAATTCATGCATATGAACAGAATAAGAGACTAACTGCAAAGGAGGAACAGTAGTCAAGCTTGATAAAAACACATCCATGAAAAACCCACAAGTAACATCATGCTTAATGATAAAAAAACCCAAAATATTTCACAAATAATTAAAACATTATACTAAAAATCTTCAATATTTTAATGAAGGCAAGAAAAAAAACTTAAAGGTTACCTAACAAGCAAAACCACTCTTATTTGCAGAATACAGACAGAAACTTAACTAAAACTTAGCTAAAATAACTAAGTGACTTGTCTATTTCATTTGCGAACACTGTTGGTTACTTACTCAGCACACACAGTTTTTCCTGCTGATGTATGAGCAGACACTAACACAGACTGATTATTATCGACACACTGAATGGCTTCTCTTTGGAAAGCATCAAGAATGAATGGGTATTCCTATAAAAGCAAATTGACAGACACATGAGAATGTTAAGCTATCTAAGGAACGCTTAAAAGAACAATTATCCTTCCAAAGCCTTCTAGGATTCCTTTCTAATTCAACCACCACTAAGCAGTGAAAAAAATGACTTCAAAACAGTTTTACCAGACAGAACAAGCCTTGATGCTGCTGTTTAACATTCTCAATATATTCTATTTACACTAAAATCAGGAATAAAATAATCGTTACATGTTCTGTGGTACTGTGCAATAACTTTGCATATACCATAAATTTCACAACCCCATAAAATAGGTGCATGCTTAACTTCCTTTCCTAGAGGAAAACTCTAAGGTTCCAAAAAATAAAATCCCCAGCATTACTCAGCAAAGGCAGAGAAATAATTTCTTAAACAAAAGAATTCATACTTGCTTCTCTGCGCTTCCTTTTTTTAGAGAAATCTGTTTGAAAAACTTAGCCTCACTGTTTCAACCTTTACAAACTTTTTAAAAATCTAAGGAAGAAGAGTGAGGAGGAAGAGGTATACACGTGTAACCCCAGCACAGAGGAGGCTGCAGCAGACACATCAGGAATCTGAGGCCCCTCTGGACAGCCAAGAAAGCACAGCATAACAAAACAAACTGAACTTCGGCTTCCTTAGAAGCTGCTGAACTTTCAAACTATCAGTAAAACTTATACATCATCCAATTTTTTTCTACAGAAAGGTTGACAAATTTGTTAGATTCTTTAAGAAGAGTGATAAGCACTCTTTAAATGTGTAAAAACATAATCACACAATGCCTGGTTTCTAGCATGGTTCTTTACTCAGTTACCACTCTATTTTGTAGTAGGTTTTTTCAAAGCACACACACAAGTAAATTTAGAAATCTCATTTGAAATCTTTTCTTTTTTAAGACCTCACAAAACTTTCCAAATAGTATAGTACAGACCTTTGCAGCCTTTCCAACTCGAGGTTTAAGTGGTATATATTCTTCATCTGCAGGAAGAGCAACCTGATGTCAAAGTTTAAGGAGAAAACAAGAAATGACTATTAAAATTCAAGACTCCAAAACAATGGATGGTTTAAAAAATGAAAATGATCAATGAATGTTTCTGTTAGTCTTACATGCTAGAAAGTCAACTGACTACAAGAACAAGGGGAAAAGTTAGTTACAATGCTCAAAAGACCCCTCTATTAATGCCCTCTATTGAAGGCAGAGCAATCAAAAACATGCACCATTATTTGCCTGAAGAAACTTTATTAGCCAAGATAGATCTACAACGTATCATGGCTACCATTATCTTTCCATATCTAATATACAGACTTTACATGGCACAGACTAATTCCTTTTCCTCTCAGGGGATATGACAGGAGAGTTGGGCTTGCCATAGGGGTTTACAGTCAGGACACTCCAACTTGACATGCTCAAGCACCTTCGTGAAGGAAGACACAAGGTATATGAGGAGAAAGTGCAAAATCAGGGGGTGGGGGTGGGACAGGAAGGATAAAGAGCTTCTGCCCTTTTCACAGCAGACCCTGGATTGTTTGGGGATTTTTTTTTTGTAAGTCAGGGCATTGGACAGGGTCTAAAGTAAGTGTTAAAAGTGATTAATTGGGCATTATATCTCACAAACAAGTGCCACTTCTAGAAAAAGAGATTTTCAGCAGGAAACCAATTTTTAAACATATAAAGTTCTAAATCCACACCAAATGCCATTCTTACTAATCTGGAATTTCTCCACTCATTAAACAGTCTTTTTTTAAAGTAAGAGTAATAATAACCTGCTGTGAGGTTTTTTTTTAAATATTTATTTATTTATTATGTATACAATATTCTGTCTGTGTGTAAGTCTGCAGGCCAGAAGAGGGCACCAGACCTCTTTACAGATGGTTGTGAGCCACCATGTGGTTGCTGGGAATTGAACTCAGGACCTTTGGAAGAGCAAGTAATGCTCTTAACCACTGAGCCAACTCTCCAGCCCCCCTGCTGTGAGTTTTTAAAAACTACTTTTAATATTTTATTTATAGCCATAGAAAGGCACATGTACCTCAGTACAGTGTGGTCATCTCTCCTTCCACCCTGGGTCCAGGGATTGAAGTCAAGCCACCTAATTTGCATGGCAAACTCTTTTATCCATTGAACTATTTCGGCAAGTCCAGAATGACACAAAGTTTCTTTGTAATGATAAAAGACTTAGCAGAATGAAACTGAATGTATAATTACACTATATCCTATGTGTAAACATTCTCACTTCTAAATGGATGCTATAAGCCATCAGTGACCACCACCTAATAGGAATTTATTAGTCACTGGAGCATGACATGAAATAGCATGCAAACTGCAAAATCAGAGCTGGTCACTTTAAGAATACGAGAATAAACATATCCTAAACACTAGTTTTGTGCTGGGTAATTCCACTATTATTATTTTTTTAATATAATCTTTACAGCTATCCATGGGGCACATCTCATTGTTCTAAATTTATAAATTAAATAGATGATGTTCAAAGGTTAGAAAACTTGCTCAAGATTATAGTTGGGAGAAATGCTGGGCTAGCCTCTGAACCCAAAACCTCATCACAGAGCTACAGCTCTTCCACCATATCACATGCATCCCACAGAAATGACTTGATCCCAGGGCCTTCAATGCTACAGCCTGCTGACTATCTATTTAGCAGTTCAAAGAAAACCAGCATTTGTAATGCTAACCTATTGTAGGTTGTTGTACTTACCTCATGTGTACAGCCTTCAACTGTTTCAACTGACTGTACCTTCACTCTCGGCATCAGGTCTGCCAAACTTAAAGTTATTAAAATGACAAGAATTATTTTCAATAATTAGATCATAAGCCTATCTGTACTGTTAAACAAAATGACACTACCCAATTATAATACTGTAAATCCAAAATATTTTAGCTATTATATTCAGACATGTCAAGTGTCTTAAATAAGCTGAAAATTAAAAACGCTAAGATCATATTTTGTTATATATAACAGACTGCTACATAGATTATTCAATAAATATCAGCTTAGCTCCACTATTTTAAATAAAATCTAGCTATTCAAGCACTATCACTACCTCAAAACACAAAATTGATTCAAAAAATATTACACAACAGAAGGGTAAAAAATATATTTATATGTTGAAATAATTTATAGAGATATTCTCATCGAAATCCCACACTATGCTCATCTAGGCTCTCTGAATTCTGAAAGGGCTAAACTATAAATAAATTAAATTAGATGTATTTCTATATTAGACTCATTATTATGTATTATATTTGTGATAAGTACTTTAAGACAATAAATATATTTTGGTAAAAATTCAAAAGTTCCAACAATAGGGAACAAGGACTTAAAAAATACAATCACTATTAATTGCAGTCTACTGCACTCCTGTGGGCAAATGGCGCTACCTCCGATTTTTCAGTGACCCTTTTAACATCGTTTATAGCAGATAATTTACCAGTTAAGGAAAAACAAAATCGTAAACAGCATTATCACAGTGGTAACCAAGTCATTCAAATATATTGGTATCAGGAGTAAAAGTTCCAGCTTTAAAATTCCAAGAACTACAAATATCAGACAATCCTTTTTCAGAGACATCTATGGGTCTCCCCATCAAGAGAAGTAGTTTTGGCCATCAAGCTATGGTACTACTTGCAGCAATGAAAATCTACTCTTTATACTTGTACATACTTATTCCTACCACTGAGTTATCCTACCAGTAATGAGACTTCTGTAAGAAAACATCTTTTCTGCCCTAAAAAAAGTCTTCAGAATTTTTCTCAAAATTGGATTCTAAAAAATATCAAAAGAATCATTTGTCTTCTAGCTCTCCATATTTAAACAGTTGTTATATGTTTCCATGCTTATAAAATTTTAAAATAACACATTTTAGAAAACTTTATGACTATAGAAACACTACCTTAAGTCTTCATTAATTGAATCATCTATTCTGGGCTTCTTGCCAAAAATTGGTTCATCTGTGCCTTCAACATCTGCATCTCTCTTGTTTTTAACACCACTGGCTGATTCTGACTGTAATTTGGCATCCAGTCGTTTCCTGGAAAACAAACAATTAAGGAATGATTCTCAACCTTCTGCTGTGACCCTGTAGAGAAGACCAAGCAGATGCTCTTTGCCATCTTGCCTTTGTATGGGATGGCAGGCCCCAGCATGCTGGAAAGAAAATGCTCTTGCATACATGGATGGTGGTTTGTGGGACTTCTCCAGAATCCTAACACCTTCAATAAAGTTCCACATATGGTAAACCCCACCATAAAATTATTTCATTGCTACTTCATAGCTGTAATTTTGTTACTGTTATGAATAGTAATGTAAATAAATCATCTATCTGGCTCTATCTGCAGGATATCTGACATGCAACTTTCAAAGGGGCTGTGGCCAACAGGTTGAGAAATGCCAATTTAGGATAAATTCCATAGCCTCAATTCTAATTTTAAAGTAACCCCATATTATTTAATATATTATATATACTTAAAAAAGCAAAGTCATCTTTTAAATAAATGACCCAAACAAATCAAAGCTAGCCAAACTGAGAAAATTCTATAACTAGTAAAGCTGAATATTATTCATTATATATTACATATTTTTTTTTGGAAGGGTTGCTTTAAATACTAAAATTCCCATTTAAAAAAAAAGCAACAAAAATTTCATTAAGTTCATTATTCCTTAAAACAGTAGACATTAACATAAAGACTGTAAACTTTTAAAGCTCTCTCTACTATTATGATATTATCTGGAAGAAAAAAAATTGTATGGTTAGAGTTAAAGGTAAAGTCACAGAACTCGGGAGGCCAAGGTAGGAGGATGGAAATTCAAGGGCACCTGAAGCTGCACAAGTGATATTATTTCGAAAAAGACAAAGACAAGAAAGAAAGTCCAAAAAAAAGGCAAAAAAAAAAAAAAAGATTCAAAGTAACACTAACTGGGGCTTCATAGCTTGAAAATCTGTAATGAATTCAATCTAATTTCTACCCAGACCCTCCCCCCATAAAAAAAAATCAATTTCATGCAAATTTTAGATTTAGCTGCAGAGGTCAAAAAGAAATAAAATAGGGATGGAGAGATGACTCTGCAGTTAGAGCAGCACTTGCTCCAATTCCAGAGGACTCAGGTTTATTCCCACTACCCACCCAGCAGCTCTCGACTCTCTGTAACCGGAGTACCAGGGCATCCACCCCTGCCACCTTTTGGCTTCTATGGGCACCACGCAGGCAAGCAGCACACACAAACAGACATGAAAGCAAAACACTCCTACATGTAAAAGTTTTTAAATATTAAATAAACAATAAGGCATGGTGCTGCATGATGGACTTTTATCCTGGTACATACAGGCGGATCTCTCTGAGTCTGAGACCAGCTTGGTCTACATAGTGAGTTCCTGGTCTGCCAGGCTACACAGAGAAACCCTGTCTTAAAAAACAAAAGAGGAGGAGAGACAGAGAAAGAAAGTTATTTTATTTTGTCTTTTGCTTGAATGCATGTATGTGCACTGCATGCATGCCTGGTACTCATTATTTATATGATTAGTATTTCCCTATACTAGGTATAAAACCAAAAATTTTAAAATTTTGAATTTATTAACTCACTTTGAGATGGCAGTAAGACTACTACATGTTAGTGTAATTCTGTATACGTGTCCAAAGGTGCACATGTATGTATGCCTACAGAAGCTAGAGATGAACAGCCTGCTCTACTCAAATCACCTGCCATCTTATTTTTTCAGGAAACAAGTCACAGAGATTCTCTTGTCTCCACCTCCCCAGTGCTGGGATTACAGACATGCACTGCTCTGTCTGGCTTTTCACATAGACCCTGAGGATTTGAACTCAGCTCCTCATGGTAACACGGAAAGCAATTTTCCAACAAAGTCATTTCCCTAGGCTCCTTTTTCATTTTCTTAAAACAGGTCCCACATTGCAGCCTTAAGCTCATGGTAATCTTCCTGCTTCAAACCTCAAGTATTAAGATTATGAGACATTATTCTTACATTTAAACTATCACATGTAGAATAAGACTATCATGTAGCCTGCCAGTGGTGGCTTGTACCTTTATTTTCAGCACTTGGGAGGCAGAGCAAAGCAGATCTCTGAGTTGGAAGGCAGTCTGTTCTACAAAGCAAGTTCCAGGACAACCAGGGCTACACAGAGAAATCTTGTCTTAAAAAAATAGAGTAAAAAGACTATTATGTAATTTTGAAGAATGATTTAGAGCAAAAAAAAAAGGTATTCATATTGGACTTGTTTAAAATCCTGCATTAATTACATCAGAAGTGTACAAATTTTATTTTTCCACAGAAAGATTCCCTAAGCAATTTGTACTGAAAAACCTAAGAGCAATGGAATCAAAAAAACAAGCACTTTCTGCACTAAATAACATTCATTCTTAAAAGAAACCTAAGGCTATTAGAATACAGCTTACTCCAGCTCTAAGGCAGTGACTCTATAGAAAGCATATGTGATACAAAGACTGATAAGGTCTTAAAAACTCACAAGATAGGCCTGCAGAGATAGTCCAGTCTTTAAAAGCACTTGCTATTCTTGTAGATGGCCCAACTTTGATTCCCAGCATCGACTTGGTGGCTCACAGTCATTGCTAAATCTAGTTCTGGGGGATCCAAAGGGACTTATATGTGCACATACATGCATTCATATAACACATTCATACACATAACTTAAACAAATCTTAAGAAATAATCCCTAAGAGCTAACTTGAAGAGCTCTCACTGATTTAATGACTGCAAATTCAAAGAGCAAGATAATGGAAATAGTGCTCAGTCATAAAAGCACTTGACAAACAGCCTGAAGACCCTTTTCCAATGGAAAAAAAATACCAAAAACCCCACCCTTTTAAAAAGCCAGATGTGGTGACCTACATCTGTAATCCTAGCACTCTCACAGTGAAGATGGAAGGCAGCAACAAGATCATTGGCCAGAAGCTCACCTATACAGTGCTACAGCTGAAACAAGAGATTCTTGCCTCAAAACAAGGTGGATGAATAGCTGTCTTCTGATCTCCACAAGTACACTGTGGCACAGGTGTGCCCACCCCACACAAATGGTAACGATATGGTCATTAAAAGGCAAAAGTATGAGCCAGGTGATGGTGGTGCACGCCTTTAATCCCAGCGAAACTCAGGAGGCAGAGGCAGGTGGATCTCTGAGTTTGAGGCCAGCCTGGTCTACAAGAGCTAATTCCAGAACAGGCTCCAAAATTACAGAGAAACCCAGTCTCAAAAAAAAAAAAAAAAAGATAAACTATGCTGAAATGAAATTTAAACGTTAAATTTAAGCAAACTCTAGACGATGTAAACTGCTCCACAGAGATGGGAAAAACAGGTTGCATAGGTGGAAAGCTAAAGAAGACAATGCAAAGAAACTCTGAGAGGCGCAGAAATCGCTCTGATTGCAGTGAGGGTTTAGAGTGCTTCAGTTAACCAATGAAAGGACAGAGGGTGGAAGAGGAAGCGGAGGGAAGTGTGCACACCTCATTTCCCTAATACTGATAAGCAGCCAGGTGTGGTGACGCACACCTTTAATTCCAATAGGCGATCTACTAGGTAATAATGGCTACGTAGTCAAACCTTGGCTCCAAGAAAACAGATACAAACCAAGCACTAAGCTTGCCTCTTCCTTATGAACTGTATTTCAAAGCCGGGCGGTGGTGGCGCACGCCTTTAATCCCAGCACTTGGGAGGCAGAGGCAGGCGGATCTCTGTGAGTTCAAGGCCAGCCTGGTCTACAAGAGCTAGTTTTCAAGGTAAAAATGGACAGCTGATCAACCAGCATGCTTTCTGGTTGCTGTGATAAAACTCTTACCAAAATCAACTTGGAGAGGAAAGGGTTTATTACAGCTGGTGGGTGTTTACAAGCCATCATCCAAGAAAGCCACAGCAGGAACTTGGAGGCAGGGACCTAAGCAGAGACCCCAGCGAGAGGCTCATTGGCTTGTTCCAATCCCTTAGACTGTGCAGGCCCACCTGCCGGGAAGGTAGCACCCTCAGTGTGCTGGGCCCTACCACAAAAGTTAGCAATTAGGAAAATGACGAAGAATTGTCCACAGGTTAAATCTGGTGACCACAGGTCAACCTGGTGAAGGCAATTCCTCAGACTGATGACTGAAACTGACAATGAGGTGGATTGTTTTTGAGGGGGGGTGTCCTATTTGTGTGGTACCTACACTTGTGCACATTGTACAGACTGAAGGACTTCCAGCATCCGACATTATTCCCTTGACACGGAGTCTCTCGCTGCAATTACTCGGAGGCTATTCTCCTGTCTGGGTGTCCCACAGTGCTGGGGTTACAGGTGTGCCGCATCTATGCGCAACCTTTTATGCGGGTCCTGGGGACTCAAAATAAGGTCCTCATCCTTGCACAGAAAGCCCTCTTACCCACCGGCCACCTCCTCGGACCCAAGAGAACGATTACATGTGTCTATATATAGACCAGGTAAGAAATGCAGAAAGACTAGTTTTACTGAGTGTAGTGGGGCACAGCCGCGATTTCAGCACTAGGGAAGCTGCAATAAGAGAATAGCGAGCTCGAGGCCTGCCTAACTTACACCAGCGAGATCCTGAATCCGATTAAAAAAGAAGATAACAAAATAACAAAACCCTACAACTTAGAGATTAAATCTCTTCCTTCTGTAACTATTTGCCTTTGCGGTTTAAAAACTCTTCCTACTCGTTTCAACCTTGGCGCAACTGGTTCTTAACTTTTTAAAGACTGCATGACACGTTTTGTGCTGGTGACACAGACATACAAACAGACACACACACAGACACACACACCCGTAGCTTGCGGGGTTAGGGTTGCAGCCAGCAAGCGTGGCCTCAGGAAGTGTAGCGGCAGAACCCACGCCTCCTGCGGACACGCGCGAACGCCAAGACCGAATTTCCCCCCAATCAACGTCTTCTTCCTCCACAACTTCTTCCTCAGACTCCTTCGCCTCCCGACTCCACTCCGCGAATACCCACTTTCTGTGAGTCGGGTTCCTTCACTAGCACCCAAGTCAGGAAAAACAAGACCATCTCGGAAGTCTTCCTTACCCGGCCTTGTCCGTGGCCCCTGGTGGCCCCTTCCATTTCTCCTTCTCCTTTTCTTTGTCTTTTTTGGCTCCGGCCGCAGTGGTTGAATCATCCTCGAAAACGCTGAAAAGCTCGTCTCCGAAAGCGTCCGCCATCTTTCGGAGTTCCGAGACCGAATCTCCCTCCTACCCAAGAGGCCCCGCAATCGCACCGACAGTGACGCCAATAGAGACTCTACGGTGGCCCGCAGGCATCAAAAATGAGCGAGTCTTGAGGCCCGTGTGACTTTTCCCCTTTTAGTCTGGCTTTTGACCCTTCTCTTCTTTTCCGACCCCTACAGCGTGGGCTGTTCAGTCACCAGAAACCTAGCGCTAAATGACGCACGACACCAGACAAGCCGCTGGTTCCCGGGAGCCAAGAGGCGGAGCCTGGCGAAGCAAACCAATTGGACTGGAGCCCCAGCCGAGGAGCCCGGATGGAGGAGGCTGGGTGGAGGCGTGGGAGCCGGCTAACGTGAGGCGCTCTCCGGCGTCTTGTTTTGTGGCAGCCGGGATCTTGATCTGGAAAAACGCTCTCCTGCAGCTGAAACATGGGCGGCAAAAACAAGAAACACAAGGTGCCTGGAGCCGCGGCGGTGCGGGCTGCGTTGTCTGCTTCCAGAGCCCGAAGTTCCGAGGCTGGAGCTGTTGGGGAAGCCCAAAGCAAGAAGCCCGTGGCCAGGCCGGCGCCCGCCGTATCCACCAGCGCCCGCGAGCCCCGAGTCAAGCAAGGTATGGCCCGATCCAGTGCACAGGCTTACGCTCTCAGTCCTTGCTCTCTGTCCAGCAGAGGATAGTCAGAGCCTTGCTGATGGGATCCGATCTTCCACACACGAGCTTGCTAGCTGTCGGTGGAGTGGGCGGCCTTGTAGATCTGTCTAAGGGCCTTTGGCCATTAAAGTTACGAAAGTAACTCCGTTACGGCATGACATCGTTTTTCTGACCCACTCGTTTTCTCCTTCTAAGAGCAAAGTAATGTCATCTACTGTAGAAACGGCAGGAATCTACCCTGAGCTGTCAAAACAGCTACTCTGCTAGTGCAGAGTAGCGAGTAGTACACAGTCGAGTCCTTCTGTCCTGATGCCAGCGCTATTTGCTTTCTGATCTTCTTTCACGCCTTCTTCGGCATCTATGCAGTGACCTTGTATGTTTCTTTTCTAAGTCAGTATTTCCTAAGAATAACAGCACTTACACATTGAACACTGGATTAACTTACTGTAAAATCCCTGTGCTGCTCCTGCAGACTTGCATTTTTGCTTACTCTGCAGATTGATTTGATAACCTGAACGTGACTAGTACCTGCCACTATTACGGCGTTTCAAAAGTAGCAAAATTATGTGCTGTTTTGTTCTGTTTGCTTTGCGTGTACTTCTTATTGTGTCACATCAAAAACTTGCAAGCATATGTGTTTCTATATACACAGATACTTATATATAAACTGGTGGTAATAAGACTGACAAAATAGAAGCGAAAACCTCTAGGGCAGCTTAGGAAACTAACTTATTAACCACACAGACATATTGCTTTATAGTTGTTAAGCTCCCACAAAGAAAAGTCTGGGAAGAGAGTTAACAGTTTATTTTTGCTTTTACAATGAGGACTAATGAAAAAGTTGACAGTCGAGTGACATTAGAGACTGTCCAGAAGTTAACTTTGTAAAGCCTGGGTGACGAACATGCCAAAGGTCTTGAGTTAAGAAAGAGCTTGGGCCTTTAATTCCGGCGCTCGGGAGACAGAGGCAGGTGGATGTCGGTGAGTTCGAGGCCAGCCTGGTCTACAGAGCGAGTTCCAGGACAGCCAAGGCTACATAGGAAAACCCTGTCTCGGAAAAAACAAACAAACAAAAACAGAAAGAAAGGAAGGAAGGAAAAAGGGAAAGAAAGAAAGAAAGAAAGAAAGAAAGAAAGAAAGAAAGAAAGAAAGAGCTTGGTGCTCTCGAGGAATTCGTAGAGTAAGCATTGCAGACAGAGGGAAAAGATGACTGGCGAAATAAGCTAGTAGTACACTTATATACTTGAAAGTAGTCCTTTGTAACTGCAAATTATTATTAGCTCTCTGGTTTCAGATATAACGCATTTCCTCCTGAGTATTCATGAGCAGTTGCAAACTGCAGACCAGGGTCTTTTTCTCTCCCTACCTCAAAAGACTGTCTCACTGGATTCTCTCAAGCTTCTGATAGTCATTTGTTGTATTTTCTTCCTTTCCCTCCAGCCCTAAAACGTTAACTTTCTCCAGGTGTCTGCCCTTGACAGTGTGGCTCCCTTTTACAGCCCTCCCAGGAGAGGTCCCTGCTTACTTGTGTCTTTGCCATGGTATTGTCAACACCTTCCAGTCCTGTAGATGACTTCGCATTGCCATTTCTTACACTGGCTTCGTTTCCAAGCTCAAGACACCATTCAGCATTTTCTTACACCGTTTTCCCATGTTTGCGTGTGTGTGGGGGGGGGGGGGGTTCTTGTTAAAACTATTTGTGAAAGGATAAACATCTATTATTTGGTGTGTTATAAATATACACATGTGCACGTAAGAGGACAACTTGTGGGAGTTAGTTCTCTCCACTGCGTGGGTTCTGAGGATCAAACTCAGATCATCAGACCTGGCGGCAAGCTTCCTTATAACCTAGGCCATTTTGCTGGTTTCCTTGGTTTGCATTTAATCTTAACATACCCTTTGATTTGTCATGTCTGGTCTGCATTCTCATTTAAGTATTCACGTGGAGTACCGACAGAGCCTCTGAATAGGTCCCTAGAGTTGTGCTCTTTTCTCCTCCAATTAGTCCAACATGACAAAGAATTGATCTTTCAGAAATGCTACTTTGGTTGATCATGTCCGTGCTCTTCCATAGCATCCTAGTGATTGCACTAAGATCCAAACCATTCAACTAGCATAGAATCTAGTGTCTTTGCTAATCTGTTTTTGGCTGTTGTCAATCTGGTGTTTTCCTGGTTCCAAATAGAACTTGGCTTTCTGCCTCATCGTCTATTTTTTTCCTTGAATGGGATGTCATCTGTCCCTAAAAGCATCTACAAAAACCCTATACCACCCATTTCAGATATCAGCTCTTTTTTAAAGATTCTTCCTGACCTCTGTAGTCATGATTGTTTATATCATTCTTTTTGATATTTAAGTCTTCCTTTACATAAGGAATTATAAATTTTATATAACTTACAAAATTATAGTATATAATGGGTATGTGTTAACATCTCTGAAATATCTAACCCAATGATTTTTGTAATTTAAAAAAAATCTTTGGATAAATGACAAGAAGACAGTCAGAGGTGTTATTAACACCAATAAATTGAAAGGGGGTTACTTCCAAATTTGCACAATTTACCAAGCAGACACTTCGTGAAAGACAGAAAATAGTAACTTGGTAAAAACTGGATGAGACTTCTGTTTTGGTTTGGAAAAGGGGTGGCTCCCCATATAAAGCAAACAGTTGTTAGAATTCCTGGAGACAGTAGTGAGGCAGAGGAAACAAGAAGCTCAAAGCCTTGAGGGAACAAATGTGGTAGGCATAAGAAGAATGTATGGTGGGAATGGAAAGGCAAGTATTAAAATGAGGCAGGCTAGAAACCAAATATGAGTGAGTACATCCCATGTTCCTCTTTTTGGGTCTCAGGACCGCGAGGGGTGCACCCACACACTGAGACAATGGGGATGTTCTATCGGGAACTCACCAAGGCCAGCTGGCCTGGGTCTGAAAAAGCATGGGATAAAACCGGACTTGCTGAACATAGCGGACAATGAGGACTACTGAGAATTCAAGAACAATGGCAATGAGTTTTTGATCCTACTGCACGTACTGGCTTTGGGGGAGCCTAGGCAGTTTGGACGCTCACCTTACTAGACCTGGATGGAGGTGGGTGGTCCTTGGACTTCCCACAGGTCAGGGAACCCTGATTGCTCTTTGAGCTGATGAGGGAGGGGGCTTGATCAGGGGAGGGGAGGGAAATGGGAGGCAGTGGCGGGGAGGAGGCAGAAATCCTTAATAAATAAATAAATTTAAAATAAAATAAAATAATATGAGGCAGGCACCTGGGAAGGGGCTAGACAAAGTCCAGCCTGGAGTGAGCACTGGTGGTAGTCCTGAATAGTGAGGAGACTAACTGCTTTGCATTCTTAGCTGACTGGGTCCAAAGTGCTGGCATCTGTGCACGCTCTCCTTGGTCCTAACAATTTCAGTTGTCTTTCTCATTGAACCCTCTTAGCACTTGCGATTTTCTGGTCACAGCTGATTCTGGTATTCATTTGCTTACATTACTCCCCTACAATATGAGCCCCATGAGGATAGGTGCTGGATTTTTTTTTTTAACCACCAGAGTCCGTGTTTGAATGTTTGGCTGATGAAAAGGAAATTAGAGCTAACTCAAATGTTTTGGTGATAAGGGAGACATTAGCATGGTTGTGGATATGAAAAATAACACAATTTAAGAGGAACAGGCTTCAAGAAAGTCTTAGACAGTATGGAAGTGACTCTGTTTATTTCTTCTTTAATCGGTTGAATCACTTTGAAGATGCTGTGTGATACACGGTTACATGACCTTTTGGTTATAAATTTGGAATTTATTATACTTTTGTTTTAGAGATAGATGCTGCATACTGACACCCTTCTAGTTAGATTTCTATTAATTTCTACCATCTGAAATAAGTGGTAAGGAAAATAGCTGTCATAAATCTTAAGCATTTTGCTTGACATAAGAATGGAAACTAACTTTATTCATTGGCTATTTACTTAGAATTATTTTTATTGTATTTTGTCGTTGTTTGTTTTCTGTTTCTGTTTTGTTTTGATTTTGGTACAGGGTTTCTCTGTGTAGCCCTGGCTTTCCTTGACCTCTGTAGATCAAGCAGGCCTCAAACTCAGATCTGTCTGCCTCCGCCACTGGAATTAAAGGTGTGTGCCACCACTGCCCATCTTGACTTAGAATTTTTTTTTTTGTTTTCTCAAGACAGGGTTTCTCTGTAGCTTTGGTGCCTGTCCTGGAACTAGCTCTTGTAGAAGTAGAGTTACTAATTTAGCAAGCATTTAAATAGCTACTTTCTCCTTCACGTTTTCCTGGAGAATGGGTTAGAAATGTACCGGAAGCTGGTAGCTTGACATTTTGGAAATCGGCAACAAATAGGGGAGGAGAGGAATGAGCCACCAATGGGAAAATTGGAGCAAGGGGGCGGGGGTGGGGAGCAGGATGGCTCAAATTTAAAGCCTGGTGGCCTGAGTCCCCTGAGACTGATCCCTGGAACTATGAGGTGAGAGAGAACTGGCCCTTGGAAGTTGTCTTCTGACTTCCCCTGGTGTTCTCTCTCTCTCTCTCTCTCTCTCTCTCTCTCTCTCTCTCTCTCTCTCACACACACACACACACACACACACTAATATGAATTTTTTTAAAATTTATACTAAGCAGTTTTATACAAGCAGCTGTTCACGATGTGCAGCTAATCATCCCACATATATTTACTGCTACTCAGTTATAACAGCTTTTAGATGTTGAAAATCATCCATAGTAGTAAAAACATCCCATAGTTCCTTGTAGAACAAAATGTGAAATGAAATAAGTCACTTGAAACAGGGAGAATTCAATACAGAGTAATACTTCAGTACAGTACAAGCTGAAGGTTTTAGAAAGCAAATGACTTGTTGTGAGCCATTTTACTTGACATATTTTGCATTTATCACTTCATATGTTCTATAAACATTTTAATTATTATACTTTAAAGCAGAGCATTTCCCTATCAGTACAAATGACTTTCAGCAAACTACCTCTAGGTTACAATATTATAGTATGTGATTAACGTTGAAATTTATAGCCGCTGGCTTTGAGGGTGCTTTGATGGGATGGCCATCTGAAGCTCACCACACATTCTTTGTGTAGAATACTTGGTTTGGGGTTTTTGAGGTTTATTTTCATTTTTTTGAGACAGAAGAGGTTTCTCTGTGTAACAGTCCTGGCTACTCTGGAACTTTCTTTGTAGACCAGGCTGGCCTTGAACTCACAGAGATCCACCTGCCTCTGTCTCCTGAGTGCTGGGATTAAAGATGTGCATCACCACTGCCCAGCTAAGATACTTGCTTTTTGTGTTAACACTAGTTTTGAATTTTAGGAATACCTAATATTTCAGAAAATGACTTTAAAGTCCTTGTAGCCTTTCCTTTTGGAAGCAGACCAGTATAATTCAAACGACTTTTTAAAACAAAAGCATTTTTCTAGTCTGTCAATTGAGTTTCCAAACAGAATAAGCATCCCAAAGTCCAAGAAACCACTGTTTATTAAACAATTTGTCAGGTGGGGCAGAAACATATTTTTATGTTCTCAGACCTTAACATATGGCTTACAATGTTATATATATACGAAAGTAATTTTTTTCTGCAGTGCGGAAAAAAAAAAGAAAATTATGATTTTCTAGTTAATTAATTAATCCTAAAATTAGAATTTTTTTGGGAAATTGGAGGAAAAGAAAACCTATGAGTTTTCAGCACCCCATTAATAGTGCATTAATAGATATAACAATGCATCATAAAAGACTTTGAGTTTTTATTATTGTACTTTCTAATGTGCCAGGAATTGGGTTTTCATTGGGATGAACTTGAAAATGAGAACTGCTAGTATCTCTCTGGTAAGACTTATTTCCTCTGCCCCGTATGAAAATGCTCTCCTCGGGTCCCAGTTTCCTCCCAGTGGATGCCTCTCTGTCCCCTCATGGTCTTCCGGGAAGTCAGCTCTTTCTTATTTATACAGGAACTTTGAAAGGAAAGCAAGGAAGTAAGACAAGTGAAAGTTTAGGTGAAAGGTTCTGGGGACAAATGGGAATTTGCTTCACTGTGTTCAGTTTGCCAAATTCAAACAACCCAACAGTGTCCGTACAGGGCTTTACAGTCTCAGCCCTGAGGAAACCATAACTTTTTTCACGGTATAGGCTTGGTTATTTATTTATTTGAAGACAAGGCCATACTTGATAATATTCTGGGGCTATAAAGCAGTGGCTCTCAGAAGTGTGCTCGGGAAGGCCCGAGGAACTCCTGACACTTCTGGGGACAGCTCTGGTGGTAAAACTGTTGTTGGAAGAATCCTAGACTCATGAGTTGTACAGTGTAGTTTTCTGGAGTCTGCATGGTACAGATTAGACCCATTAGACAGTGCAAAACCAGGTGGTACAGAACAAACGGGTGTGTTCCCAAATACTTGTGCTGAAACTCTAGTGCCCAGGTCAGCTGTGTTTGAGTAAGGCCAGTAAGGAAGTGATTACAGCCAATAATACTGGAGGGTGGGATCTGTTCAGTGACTTAGTGTCCTCTAAAGAAGGCCTCCGGAGAGCAGTCTTTCTCTAGGTATGCACACATGAAGAACCATGTGAGCATACAGCAAGGTGACGGCCTCCTGCATAACAGAACGAGAGACGCCAGAATAAACCCATCCTTCTGGCACCCGGATCTTACCATTCCCGGCTCCAGACGGAGAAATACATTTCTTGAGTAAGCCTCTCAGAAGTATTTATTAGTTTGTCATGGCTGTCCAAGCAGATTAAAACTCCAACTATGTGAGATTTTTACAGAAGGCCATGTGTGTGCACAGGAACAAAGAAAGAGCTTCTCAGAGCATGGAAATATATTTTGTTTGTTTTGGAAACTATGTTTTACTAAAGTTTTGTTTACATTAACATACAGTCTTATTTTAATGACTAATAAATAAAATTTACTTTTTAATTTATGTAATGATGAGTCGATCGTTATAATCCATGTATATAAAAATATACTTGAATCCTCAATAATTTTTAAGAAGAAAGAAGACTTTAACCAGACCTGTTGGTAGAGGCCTGTAATTCCTGCTCCTCAGGAGGCTGAGGCGGGAGGCTTACAAGTTCAAGGCCACCCTGAACTACAACACAAGTTAAATGTTAGGCTGAACCAGTTAGTGAAAACCTTTCTCAAAGCCTAAGAAGGGGTTGGCAGGATGGCTCAGTAGGTACAGCTGAGTTTGGTCATCAGCCCCCATGTGGTAGGTGGAAAGCCGCTCCTGCAGGTGTCCTCTCACCGCTGCACACAGGCTGTGTACATTCCCGGGCACACGCACCCTGGTGGGAAGGCACGGCAGCAGGCAGGAAAGCATGGAAGTAGGAGCAGGAATGGGAAGCAAAGAGCAAGAACAAGAGGGGTTAGACTGTACGACCTCAGCGTCCACCCGCAGCTACGTGCTTCTTCCAACAAGGGTCCATATCCCAGAACTTCCCCAACAGCACTGCCATCTGAGAAATAAGTGTTCAGACCACCACAGTGGGTTGTCAGAACAGCACAAACTGTGAAGTTTGGAGGGTAGATGTTAGTTACATCTAACATGATACAGGGGGAAATACAGGGAGGAGCTGGAGTAGGGAAATGGGGGTATGTACATCATTGTATACATGTATGAAATTCTCAGTTTAAATATATGGCTTAAATCCTTGAGAGGGAACTCTCAAGGTTTGATTTTGGACTTTGGAGCAGAAAGGACAGATTTCCCTTATGTGTAGGCATCAAGTGTGGTGACTTCTTATGACAGCCCTTAGAAGCTAGTGCAACAGCCCTGGGCTAAGGCCAAGATGGAAAGATGACTCCTTCTCCAGCCTGTCTCCTCACTCAGCATCCCACATTCAGGGAAGAGTTATTTTCTCAGCAGATTTGACCGTCTTCTAGAAACCCCCAAGTCATCCCAGCTAGATGTCAAGAGTAAGAACATCTGATCTGGGCAGCTATGGTGCACACCTTTAATTCCAGCTGGGGGGGGGGGGGCAGGCTGAGCTCTGTGAATTTGAGCCCAGTCTGGTCTACAGATTGAGTGAAAACAATCAGGGTGATATCAAAAAACAAACAAACAAAAAAGCAACAAAGGTTAAGAACACCTGATTAAGAAATTTGAAGATAGGCTGGGTGGTGGTACCGCGTCACCGTGTCTTTAATCCCAGCCCTCTGGAGGCAGACGTTGGAAGATCTCTGTGAGTTTGAGGCCAGCCTGGTCTACAGAGTGAGTTCCAGGGCAGCCAAGGCTGTTACACAGAGAAACCCTGTCTCAAAAAAGAAAGAAAGAAAGAAAGAAAGAAAGAAAGAAAGAAAGAAAGAAAGAAAGAAAGAAAGAAAGAAAGAAAGAAAGAAAGAAAGAAAGAAAGAAAAGTGAAGATGAATATATTTGACCCCAAATATATATAGACATTTGAATTTTAGGCAAAACTAGTTTCCTTTGAGGAATGCTAATTGGTAAAGTAGTTTTGAAATTTTTGAGGGGTTGAATTCTTGGTAAAGTGGGGGGAAAGAACTAAAATCTGAGGTTTACTCTTTAGCGCCCTTAAGAGGAAAGTTAATGGCATATTGAATATTAATCATTAAATTCCCTGACAATTTGTTGTCTATTATATACAGGTCCAAAAATTTATAGTTTCAATTCTGCAAATGATTCCGGAGGTTCTGCAAATCTGGACAAATCTATTTTGAAAGTGAGTAAGCAAGGTTTTCCTTCATTTCCTGAAGCATTAAAGATGTTAAAGACAAACTTGTCAGCAGTTAAGAGTGCTTGCTGCTCTTGCAGAGGACCCAGCATGTTTTCTCGCACTTATGCTGAACTGCTCACAGCTGCCTGCGCCTCCAATGGGGGGTGGGGGAGGTGGGGGAGGCAGCACCACCTTCTGGCCTCTGCAAGCACCTGTACACACACACACACACACACACACACACACACACACACACACAACTTAATAAATCTCTTTTAAAGTTGCATCCTCAAATAAGAAGAAAATTATGGGATGTTTAATTTTTTTTTTATGAATAATATCCTGTCTCCCAGGTAGATGTAAGTCAGACATGTGTTGAGAGCTCGTGAGAAGTCTGGATAAAGCTTTCTTTGGCCCCGCCTGATGTCCTTCATAATTTACAAGTCAACATCTTAGTGGTGATATTAGCATTTAATGTATCTTCTTAAAGCATTATCATGCTGGATTATAGCTTTCTATTCTCCCAAACTAGGCGAAATTTCTGAGGTGTGTTTGTGCTCACTAGAAAACATTTAGTTAAGTAATAAAGGGAAGCTATTTTTGTGGATCAAACACTTGCTTATTTTTTCAGTTAAAAATACCTAAACAACAGGTAAATGGCTAGTGCAAACATAGGAAACAAACAGGGAGCCAAAGACTTTATAACCTCTCGTTACCCGGTAGATGAGCTTACTTTGACTTGGCACATCCTCTGTAGTGTGGTCGTCTGTGATGCTGTTTGCTTGGGCTCCTTCATCTGGACAGGATTCTAGTTCAGTGTGGCATTGCTCTGTAATCCTCACCCTGGCTACCCAAGAGTGACGAGTGACCTAAGACATAAACCTGGGAGGCTCTATAAGAGGGTTTTCCCCCGTGCCATATGTGATAATATTTTCCAGACTCCAGTTGGAATATGACCATGTTGTAGCAATGCAGTCAAATCCTTGGCGATCCAAAAAATAAAGCTATTTGCTATATCTTCTTTTAGCTAAAATTTGGGGTCTGTTGGAAGGAATATAAGAAAACCATATGATTTGCCAATAATATTTTGATAATTTGGTTTCCAATTACTGTAAATATTCTTGACCTCAACAGGTGGTGATCAATAATAAACTAGAGCAAAGAATTATTGGCGTGATTAATGAGCATAAGAAACAAAATAATGACAAGGGAATGATTTCTGGAAGACTTTCTGCCAAAAAATTACAGGTATTCACCACCACCACTCCCTTCCTCCCTCCCTCCCTTCCTTTCTCTTTCTCTCCCTCCCTTTCTCTTTCTCTTTTTTTGTTTCTTTGTTTTTCAAGACTGGGTTTCTCTGTGTGTCACCCTGACTGTCCTAGAGCTCACTCTGTAGACTAGACAGCCTTAAACTCATAGAGATCCGCCTGCCTCTTCCTCCCAAGTGTTGGGATTAAAGGTGTGCGTCACCACTGCCCAGCTGATTTTTCTTTTCTTTGAAGCAGGATGCCTCTGTAGCCTAGGCTGTCAATACCTGACTTACTGAGGCTATTTTCCTCCTTCCAGAGGTAGGCATTTGTTGGGGATACTTTAGAGACAGCCCTAGATGTAAAAGTGAATCTTTTAAACTTCCATTGGGGTCACTTCTAACTGCAAGCAGGGAGAGAATTGTCTCTGATACAAGTGCAGACACTGAAATGGTGACATACACAGTAAGTTATATATCCGAGCTACGTCATTGAGTGCCTGCATGTTACACTCTGCCCTGCATTTTGCTTACATGCCATGACATATTAGTCCTACAAAGCTGATGCATTTGATCTTTTCAAAGGAAAGACTTGAGACTTGGAAAGATGCCACATTATGGCATAAAGTTATTGATTAGTAAGTATCTGAATAAGCTTGAAACCAGTTCTGCTTAACTTTTTAAATATAATGGTAGAGAGGTATAATTAAATACTTTATACAGATATATGTTTGTTAAAACACTAAAGAAAATCTTAGGAATTCACGTAGAAAAATGTGTACTTAAATTAAGATATATCTAACTATTAAAATTATTAAGGAAGGGTTCATTTCTACTAAGTAGACGTAAGTCAGACACATGTTGAGAGCTTATGAGAAATTAAGAAAGGGCTGAATAAGGAAGTTCCTAATAATCTGCCGGGCTTGGTGGCCCATGCCTTTGATCCCAGTACTTGGGAGGCAGAGGCAGGCAGGTCTCTGTGAGTTCAAGGCCAGCCTTGTCTACAGAACAATGTTCTAGGATATCCAGGCCTACATAGAGAAACCCTGTCTTAGAAAAACAAACAAAAAACCCTGTAGTTCCCAAATTTTTATTATAGTGAGCGCATTTAACTTTAACTACCAGGTTAAACTACCTTCCCAACCTCCCTCCCTTTTTTTTCCCCTCTTTTTGGGAGTGCTAGGGGTTGAGCCCAGAGTTTTTAACGTGTTAAGAAAACACTCTCCCACTGAGCATTCCACAATAAAATATTCTTGAAATTACAGTGTATCCATTTTTGATTTAAAATTAATGAGAAAATGAAATTAGGAATTAAAAACAAAGATCAAATTAGCAAATGTAACTTATATTTCTCTTTGATAGGATTTATACATGGCTTTACAAGCATTTTCCTTTAAGACTAAGGATATTGAAGATGCTATGACCAATACACTCTTGCATGGAGGTGACCTTCATTCTGCCTTGGATTGGCTCTGCTTAAATCTTTCAGATGGTAAACAGTATTGTCATTAATTATTTCCTTGTCTAAAACAGACTTTGTCTTTGGTTTGGGTTTTTTGATTTGGTTAAAAAGTGGGTGTGTCCTTGCGTAAATAATAGCAAAAGGATATACTTGTAACCTTTGGTAGGGACCTAAGGTACAGATAGCCTTTGTAATTGATGGCGGATACAGACACAAAGCCAACAAGTGAGGTAGGTTAAAATCTTTTTAAAGAAAATTTCAGAGTTTAACTAGTGTGGTGAAATAAATAGCAGCGAAAGGTGGGCCAGATGTCACCTGATGAGGGCACATGCTTCTAATTTGACACGGAAAAGCTGATTTTTCCTACGATCTCTCTTAGGAGGTGAGGGAAGAATGGAATTCGATGCTCTAAATCTTGATGGGGTTAATGTGTATACTAAGTATTTGTGGTTTGGTGTATGATATGTATATCTATCTTCAACATATTTTGATTTAAGATTCACTTCCTGAGGGATTCAGTCAAGAATTTGAAGAGCAACAGCCAAAAAGTAGGCCAAAATTCCAGTCTCCACAGATACAGGCTACTCTTTCACCCCCACTGCAGATGGAAACCAGAAAACAGGAAGAGCCTAAGGTTAAGGTAATTGAAGAATTAAATATTTAGGGGGTTGGAGAGGTGGCTCAGTGGTTAAGAGTACTTGCTGCTCTTTTAGGTGACCTGAGTTTGCTTCCCAGCAACCATATCAGGCAGTTCATAGCTGCCTATAACTCCAGCTCTAGAGAATCTGATGCTCTTCTGGCATCCACAGGCACCAACACACATGTACACTCACACACACGTACACATTTAAAAAATTCTTTTTATTTAAAATAAAACTTTAGGCTATAATTCTATCATTCGTAAGGCAGAGGCAAGAGGACCACTAGGATAAGGATAACTTGGCTATGATGTAAGACTCTGTCAACAAAGAGAGAGTGTCTTTGTTAGGGTTTAACTCTTTATACACATTCTTATTAAGCCTCTGCTTTAATCATGCTTGATAATGTATTGGTTGAAGCAAGTCATGTGACGAAACCCAAAGTCTCTACATGACAGCATGAATACTGGGACTCTGGGAGGTGTAGTTCATTATGGCATTTCTCTTACGTACTCTATGTATCATCAAATGCCTTGGAAAACCATGCTTTCAGCAACAACACTAGCTTCAAGGGGGCTGTCTAATTCTTTTCTCACTCTGTAAAGTAGCGCACTTAGATAGAAACAAGAAGGCTAGCATGCTCTTCTCGTTGATTTGTTTAGTATTCGGTGGGAACTGGCTACGTATCTGAGGCTGAGCTAAAAACTCACAGTCCTCCTGCCTCAGCCTCCCTGGCACTGGGATTATGAGCAAATGAGTAATCATATTCCTTGTCTTTTGTAAGGTTATACTTCTTTAAAAATGTTTAGCTTGTTTGTCTTTTGCATATTAAATAACATGACTTTTGCAATTTTTCTGTCTGCTGTTTTTGTAGTATGAAGAACTTATAAAATCAGCTTAATAGTTGGGCAACTTTCTCTAACTCAGTCTTTCAGACATATGTTTTCTCTTTTCAGCCAAAAAAGGAAGAAAAAAATATGGAGATAAATATGAAAGAGTGGATTTTGAGATATGCTGAGCAACAAAATGAAGAGGAAAAGAACGAGAGTTCTCCAATCTTAGATGATGAAGAGAAGTTTGACCCTGTGAGTAGAAGCCTGGATCCGGCCTCTAGTGTCCTGTGCACTGCCAGGCACAGTGCCGACCCTTATTTACTCTTTGTTTCTCTCACTTTTGAATTGGACAGACAGCTCTCAGGAGCAATGTAAAAACTAAATAGAATAACATACAGGTAAATGTTGGCACATGGTAACTAGTAAGTGTTAATTACATTTCTCCTATGTTTAAAGAGGTAAGCATAATATTTTAATACGACTATTATGTGTAAATAGTATGTTAAATTCTTTGAGTAATAGAAGAAAGGCAAAGTATATTCCCGTATAGAGGAAGACAGCAGTTGGGAAAGAAAAATAGGTATCTTAAGAAAAAAATAAAAGGATGAGGCTGAATGTGTTAATTGGCTTTGAGAATTAATTGACCATAACAACAACAGTGAAGGGGATCAATTTAAAATATTAAAAATATTTATTATGGCTCCCAGCTTCAGAGGTTTTAGTCCACGATCATTGGGCTGCATGCATCAATTTGGGGCCTGTAATAAGGCAGGTAATGTCATGTTGGCAGTGCCGGTAGAAGAGCTGTTCACCTCACGGTGCATAGGAAGCAAAAGAGCCTGGAGTCTCAGTTTCCCCTTGGAGGGCACACTCCTGTTCATGTAATGTCCAACAGGCCCCATTTCCTACAGTGCTACCAGAGGCTAGCAACTAAGACTTTAGCATATGGGCCTTGAGGACACACTTAAGATCCAAAACATTAACAGTGAAAAGGCAAAGCTATATCTGTAATTATATGAAGAACTTAAAAGCAAATACCTCACAAATAGTATGAGTGGACAATAAACATGTTAAAATAATTCAGTGTTACTAGTCACAAAAATAAAAATACCATTTGATTGATTAAAAGATACCATTATGGTTGATTAAAATTTAAAGATCAGTAATACCAAGTCTAAGGGAGGATGTGGAGAGTAGTGGGATTTGTTATTTGTTGACCCTTTGTCGCTGAGTTAAACACATTGACTGTTGATAAATTCTCAGGTAAGGTAAACAATATCTACTTGCACCTTCCTAAGTCTTTTCTTAGTTAGCTTTCTATTTCTGTGATAAACACCATGACCTCAAACAACTTGGGGAAGAAAGGGTCTATTCTAGTTTACAGTCCATCATGAAGAACAGTCAAGGCAGGAACTCAACTTGGGCAGGAAACTGAAGGTAGGAACTGAAGCAGAAACCATGGAGGAACACTCCTCGTGGCTTGTTCAACCTGCCTTCTTATATAACCCATGACCTGCCCATGGATGGCACTGTCCCCAGTGGGCTGAGGCCTTCCACATCAATCATTAATGGGGGAAAAAAACCTACAGACTTGTAGAGAGGTAATCTGATGGAATATTTTCTCAGTTGAGGTCCCTTTCCTAGATGACTCTAGCTTGTGTCAAGTTGGCAGAAAACCAACCAGATTTCATTTCTTCCAAAATTCACCAATGATTTTATTGGTCTTCCCTACAGACCGTGAGTGAGGAGATACAGGAAGGAACATGGGTGACCCTAAAGCAGCCATGCTGGGTTGTCTACACCTACAGGGATGGCAGTTCCCATGTGTCTGAGTAGATGCAGTACCCTTCCTTAGTATTCCCATCCTACCTACTCTAGCATCTCCACTAAACCTGGAGACCACATGAAATTTGAGCCAAATTGCATGCAAATAACTGGGAGAAGTGGCTGGAATGCCATTTCAGGGTCCAATGACCCAGCAATTTTGTATACAGATACTGACTTAAGAAAAATGAGAAGTTTGTATATAATCTTTAATAGCCACTTTATCACAGTAGCCAAATATTGCAGCCCTCTCTGACCTAGGCAAATGGGTAAAGAAATCATGGTAACCAGAGTTACAAAATAGTATGTGTTATATGATGGATCCTTTTGGGTTTTTTCTATTTTTTTAAAATATTTATTTATTTATTTATTTATTTATTGTGTATACAATATTCTGTCTGTGTGTTTGCTTGAAGGCAAGAAGAGGGCATCAGTTCTCATTTCAGATGGTTGTGAGCCACCATGTGGTTGCTGGGAATTGAACTCAGGACCTTTGGAAGAGCAGGCAATGCTCTTAACCACTGAGCCATCTCTCCAGCCCCCCTAGGGATACTTTAGACCCCTTCCCTACCTTGTTAGGTGTCGGACTTGCGCTTGTGAACTGAGATCAGAAAGGGGACAGCTGTTCTAAAGCAAGAGATAGCAGAAATCAGCAGTTTCTCAGATATGAAGGCTCAAGAACATTTCTTCAAAGAAAATATACAAATGGCCGATAAGCCATGAAAAGATATTCCACATTTATTAATTTCTAAAGAAGTAAAAATCAAAACCATGGCAAGATTCCTTCTGACTCGTTGGGATAACCAATTCCAAAACACACACATAAAAAGAAAAAAAAATTGCTGGAACGGTGGGGATAGGAACCGTGTGTACTGGTGGCAGAATGTAAAATGCAGCTATTGTGGAAAATAGTTTGACAGTTCTTTAGAAAGTTGAAAATAGAATTGCCATGTGTTAGGGTTCTCGAAAGGAACAGAACTCTCTCTCTCTCTCTCTCTCTCTCTCTCTCTCTCTCTCTCTCTGTGTGTGTGTGTGTGTGTGTTTGTGTCTGTCTGTCTGTCTGTCTGTCTGTCTGTCTGTCTGTTTAAAGGGAATTTATTAAGCTAGCTTACAGGATGTGGTCCAGGTAGTCCAGCGATGGCAGTCTCATGACAGAAAGTTGAAAACCTGGCAATTGTTTGGTCCACTAAACTGCATGTCTCTGAAGTTCCAATCTGGTGCTGAAGTCTGGGGAGAATTCCTGCAGAACTGCTGATTTTCAGTCTGTGTTAGAATCCTGAAGGAGTTAGTTTAGTGCTGGTCACAGCAGCAGAGTGGACAGATCTGCCAGCAAGAATGAGGGTGAGCAGGCCAAAGGAAAGCTTCCTTCTTCCATGTCTTTTTCTCTGGGCCACCACCATATGCCCAGATTTAGGGTGGGTCTTCCTTCAGATAATCTGACTGAGAAAATCCCTCACAGGAGTGCCCAGAAGCTTGGGTTTAGTTCATTTCAGATGTCAAATCGGGCCGGGTGATGGTAGCGCATGCCTTTAATCCCAGCACTCCGGAGGCAGAGGCAGGCGGATCTCTGTGAGTTCGAGACCAGCCTGGTCTACAGAGCTAGTTCCAGGACAGGCTCCAAAGCCACAGAGAAACCCTGTCTCGAAAAAAACCAAAAAAAAACCCCAAAACAGATGTCAAATCGGCAACCAAGATTAGTCATCACGTTGTATGTCCCAACAATTCCACTTCTAGGTATATACTTAAAGCCTTAATTAGGGTCAGGGTCTAGGAAAACGTATCTGTATTTCATGTTTACAGCAATAGCTAGAATGTAGACGCCATCTAATATCAACCAAAGCGTAAGTCAGTAAATAAAGAATGTGTATACAGAATCAAAGGACATTCCTGGCACACAGGATATCTTTGATGGATCTTTACATTATGCTAGTAAGCTAAGCCAATCACAAAAGTCAGACTCTTATATGACCATAAAGATGGAGAGTAGAACACTGTTTTCCAGGGGCTGATGGAGAAAGTGGAATGCTTAGTGAGTATAGTGTTCACTTCTACAGCATACAAAGTTAGCCGTCTTGTGGTTGAGGTGGCTGCCAATGACGTGAATGTTTTACAGCACTGAAGAGAAAAAAAAGGCAAGATGCATAAGTAGAAGGATGGTGGCATCAGTGTCTTATAGAGAAAAGTGGAAAGAATTAGTGTGAATGGGTGGATTTGAGGCAGTAGCTAGGCCTCCTTCTGTTACTCTACCTGGTGTGTCTACACACAGAATGGCCCCAGCAATTGGTAGTTGCGCTTACTGAGCTGTGTTTTCCTGTGGTGATAAGCACTATATATCACAGCAGCACCCTCGTGTGCCTCATCTCTGCCACAGGCTGTGTGCTATCATCTGCTGCCGCTTATTACCCTAGGAGGAAGGTCGTCTTCGGGGTTGAACTTTCTGCTCTCTAGCTTTTGCTACAGAGTCACAACCTTGTGTTTTCTCAGTTTTCCTCCACCCTTTTATGTCTCTTACATTTGTCTTGTTTTTCTCTGAGAAATTCTAGAAAGTGATTTGCTAGTCTAAACTTCGTAAGTTCTGACACAAAGTAGTGGTCACAGATAAACTGTTCTTAGACTTTTTTATTTTCTCTTCATTATTTTACTTGGAAAAGAATCAAAGGTACTTGAACCTTTCAGCCAAACTTCTGGACGCAAAGGAGCAAGCAGCATCCTTTAAACTGGAAAAAAACAAACACGGCCAGAAAGAGGCTCAAGAGAAAATACGGAAGTTACAAAGAGGTGAGCACTTTCGAATTTTTACTTGTGGAAATGTAATTGTGTGCCTGTAGTTCGCTGACTGTTTAGACTTAAGATTGTTTAACTTTGTCTATAACAAGCCAAATGATAAGTACTGTTGAGTTTGTAATGGACCTTACAATCTGTTACAACCTCCCAAGTGTTACAACATAAAGGAGTAGCATCCGGTTAAAAATGTGTTGTAACCAAACTTTATTTGTGGACAGTAACCTATATACTTCATATCATTTTCAAGACACCAAGTGCTATTTTTTGTGTATGTTGGTATATTCATGTGTGTGCTAATGCACTTGCCCCCATGTGCACATGTGGAAGCCAAGCACCAATAACAGGCATCATCCTCTCCCCACCTTATTTTGTTGTTCTTTCTTTCTTTCTTTCTTTCTTTCTTTCTTTCTTTCTTTCTTTCTTTCTTTCTTTCTTTCTCTTTCTTGTGTGTGTTAGACAGAGTCTCTCTTTGTAGCTCCAACTGTTTTAGACAGTCTCTCTTTGTAGCTTCAACTGTCCTGGAACTCTATGTAGACCAGACCAGTCTGGCCTCAGACTTAGAAAAATCTGCCTGTTTCTGCCTCCCAAGTACTGGGATTAAAGGCATGTGCCACCACTGCCTGGCTCCACCTTATTTTGGGGGACATGATCTCTTACTAGAGCTGGCACTCTGTTTTCTCTAAACTGACTAGCAGCAAGCCCCTGGGATCCGCCTGTCTCCCTGCACTGCTCCCAAGCTCTAGGGTTGCACATGTACACTGTTACAACTGGCTTTTGTGTGGGCACTGGGAATCTGAGCTCAGATCCCTTCATCCACTGAGCTGTCCCCCAACCCCTCTTTTATTTTTATAATCATTGTAAAATGTAAACACTTTCTAGCTCACAGGGCTTACAGCAATAGACAATGGGAGGATTTTGCTATAGGTCATAGTCTGCTGATCCTAGGGGTGTGTGTATATATTATAAAATGCTATTTCCATTCAAGAAATGTAAATGTGATCTTATATGTACTTTTTTCTAATGAAGGTAGTAATTTTTTAATCTATTGTACTTACTAATTCTTTTTAGTATACATTATGGAATATTGACCCAGCGCCATTCTGTTAACAGAGGTTTCTGTCCCACCTGATCATCCAGTCCCAAAGAAACACACAGAGGTCCACATTAATTAAAACTGATTGGTCTAGTAGCTCAGGCTTCTTATTAACTCTTGTAATTTATATTAGCCCATAATTCTTGTCTGTGCTAGCCACATGGCTTGGTACTTTTTTCCTCAAGGCAGTCACATCTTGCTTCCTCTATAGCTGGGTAATGACTGCAGACTAAAACTTTCCTCTTCCCATAATTCTCGTTGCCCTGCCTATACTTCCTGCCTGGCTACTGGCCAATCAGTGTTTATTAAACAAGCGCAAGAAACACATCTTTACGGGGTAGAACCATTGTCCCACAGCAATAGAAATTAATAAATTGCACTTAACTTTTAGCATAGATTCCAGGTAGGAATTAAGTACCTATTTTTATTTATTTATTTATTTATTTGGTTTTTTTAAGGCAGGGTTTCTCTGTACCTTTGGAGTCTGTCCTGGAACTAGTTTTTATAGGCCAGGCTGGCCTTGAGCTCACAGAGATCCATGTGCCTCTGCCTCCCGAGTGCTAGGATTAAAAGCGTGCACCACCACTGCCTGGGAAGTAACTAGTTTTAAAAGGAAAAGAAGATATGCTGTTTTAAAACTATATTTGCATAATACAAAGCATAAAAAGCAAATATATGAAACTAAACTTTTTTATTGGTAGAAATGGAAACTTTAGAAGACCATCCAATATTCAACCCAGCCATAAAGATTTCACATCAACAAAATGAAAGAAAAAAGTCTCCTCCAGCCACAGAAGGTGAAGGTGCTCTAAACTTGAATTTATTTGAAAAATCTGCAGCTGCCACTGAAGAAGAGAAAGGTAAAACTTAGGGGAACATGACTGTTACATTGCTTTTTGGCATACTACTTAAACTGACAGTAAAATTACACTTTCATAGATGTTGTATAAAAGTAATAACAATTATGATGGTCATGTGTAACATTTTGTCATTACAAAGACACTGGCTAAGGCCCATCTCTCTATAGTTCATCCTCCAAACTTGACGGCTAGATTTTAATTGTAAACTTGACACTGCCTAGAATCGTGTGTGTGTTGTATGCGGGTTTGTACATGAGTGCCAAGGAGGCCACAAGAGGATATTGGATGCCCTAGAACTGTACTTACAAACAGTTGCGAGCTGCTCCACATGGGTGCTGGGAACCAAACTCACAGCCTCTGCAAAAGTGGTATATGCCCTTAGCCATAGTGAGCTATCTTTCCAGTCCCTGAAAAGCAGTCTTTATCAGATTGGTCTTTGGGCATGTCTGTGAGTGGTTATCTCCATTGATAATTGATGTAGAAGGACCCAGTCTACTGTGAGGGGCACCATTCTCTGGCAGGTGGTCATTGGCTATGTAAGCAGGCTAGTTAAGTGTGAAACAGAAGGTGATCCAGCAAGCATTCCCCAAACTTGTCTTAAGTCAGTGTTTTCTAATAACAGCAGAAAGCAAACTAGGACTTGGTTTTTCTGAGAAATGTGAATGTGAGTTTATGTAAATGCAGGTTCTTATTTTAAACCTTTTAATTTGTTGCTTCTGTTTTTTTTAATCTTGGGAATCAAACCCAGGGTCTTGCGCATGCAAGCAAGTGCTATGTAGTGGAACTGTGTTCCCTGCTCCTCCAGTGAAAAACCTTCAGTGGCATCAGTGACAAGTCCAGGGCCTTTCATGGCATTTGAGCTTTTGCATCTTGATTCACTTGTATCTTTCCACTCTTTTCCCAGTGCTCTAGCCACTTCATTCCTTACTTTTGTTTTCGACAGCTCCATTCCTTTTCAGCTTGCTAGCCCCTAGAGCCTAGGCACAAATCAAACAATACTGTTTCTTTGACTCGCTAAGTCCTCCATGACCCTAAGAGGTGAGTGATCATACACATCTGTGCATTGCTGCACACACTGGTCATATTCTCTGTGCATTCATCAGATTATAGCACAGCTCACTCCTATATTAAATTATAGACTCTTTAAAATTATTTACTTATTTAGTAATATTTATTGAATCATTGTTATGCAACGAAAAGGAGTTGATATAAGCAAAATAACCCAATCTCTTTCCTTTCATTTGTGCAACATAATTATGGAATGTGAGCACGGATAAATTGTATATTTTTAAATCATGATTTGTGCTTTCGGAGAATACAGGGTTTTAATAATAGAAATAGTAGGGCTGGAGAGATGCCTCAGCAGCTAAGAGCACATACTATTCTTGCAGAGCTAAGTTCAGCTCCCAGCACCCACTTTTGGTTGCTGTAACTCTGGCTCCAGGGGATCTGACATCCTCTTCCGGATGTCCGTACTCATGTGAACATACCCACACAGGGACACACACAAATACAGATGTAATTTAAAGTATAACAATAGAGCAGAAGGGTATGATTTGAACTGGAGCCACCTTGCTGGTAATATTAGCCGTGAGGGTAATCTGATAGTCTGACAGATAATCAGGTGTCAGCTTGATGGCAAAGAGTAAAGAAGAGAGATAGAGAGTTAAAAATCTTAAGTTAAAAGTGTGTTTAGAGTGTCACTATTTGACAGATTTTCTGTGGTGGAGATATACTATATTTGTGTTATTTGATATGGTAGTTAATAACAAAACATGAATATTGAGCACTTAAGATATGACTAGTGTACCTAAGAATTTGAAATGGTAATTGATTTCTAGCCACAAGGCTGGTAGCTACTTGGCCAGGAATACTTTGAACATTTAAAGAATTGCCTGAGGGCCAGTGTAATCACAGCATTTGGAAAAAACAGCATATAATATATTGGCAAGGGTGGACCACAGAAACCCTTTGGGATAGTTATCAAGAATGAGTACTTAATTTTAGATGTGCCAGGAAGCCACTGAAGGCGGTGTTGATGGCAATGGCCTTGATAAGTAGAGAAATGGTATGTGACATTATTTTCATTCAGTAAGTACATGGAGAGAATTTTACCAATTGTTGTTCAGTAAATATGAACATGCCTAAGGTCCTCGAGGTCAGCCAGGTGTGATGGTGCACACCTCAGATCCCAACACTTCTTGGGAAGAAGACAAAGAGGATCAGGAGTTCAAGATCATCCTTGACTACAAAGCAAGTTTCAGGTCTTCCTGGGCCATGTGAGACCCTGTCTCAAAACCACCACCAGCACCACCACCACCAACAAAAGATTTGGGATGTTCTGTGGTTCAATCCATGAAGAGAATTGCATCACCGAGAGAAGAACAACTTTTTTCTTCCTCCATCACCTGTTCTCTTCAGAAATGCTATTCCCAAAAGGGAGAGCACATTGACCACTCCACAGAGAATTTATATTGCTGTTACCATTTTTAAAGAACAAGTCTTTGCCTTCCATTTAAGGTAAAAAGAAAGAACCTCATGATGTAAGAAATTTTGACTACACTGCTCGAAGCTGGACTGGAAAATCTCCCAAACAGTTTCTAATCGATTGGGTCAGGAAGAATCTTCCCAAGAGTCCAAATCCTTCCTTTGAGAAAGTTCCAGTAGGTAGATACTGGAAATGTAGGTATGTTTTTCTGGTTAACTGAATGAACTTTTAGAAAACTGTGAAATGAAAATCTTTTTGTTTCTTGTAAATTATGTAAACATTTAGAAATGTCAGGCTTGGTGGTTCATGCTTGTAATCCCAGCGCTTAGGAGGCTGAAGCAGGAGTTCCAAGCTGGCCTGGGCTACAGACTGACTTCAAATCTAGTCTGGCCCATAGAATAAGACCTTATCTCAAAAACAAAACACAAATCAAGTAAGCATTTAAGAAACTCTTAATTCCTTATTTCCTATTCATATTGCTTATAAGTCATTATCTGATACAGTGCCTTCCATGGAAATACATAACTGTTGTAAGTTTAAATTTGATGTTAATGAATTTCTGACTTTTTGATCTGACCTCATCAATTTTTTTAAAGGTTTTATTGTTATTTTTTACTTTATTTTAGGGTAAGCGTTGTCAAGTCTGAAGACGATGTTCTGGTCGTCTGCCCTACAATCTTAACGGAGGATGGCATGCAAGCTCAGCACCTGGGAGCCACATTAGCCCTTTACCGTCTGGTGAAAGGGCAGGTGGGTCCCTTTAGATGCTTTAGAAATCATGAAATGATGGCCATGCAAGTTGAGCCTCCCTGTGTAGTAAGAGCTGCGGGCCTCTTCCCGCAGCCCGGCTCCCGCACGGCTAGCTTTACACCAGAAATAACAACACACAAATTGTATTCATTTAAACACTGCTTGGGCCACTAGCTCTAGCCTCTTACGGGCTAATTCTCATATTTTGCCTAACCCATTTCTAGTAATCTGCATAGCACCACTAGGTGCGTTTACCGGGAAAGATTCAGCATGTCTGACCTGGCGGCTTGCTCCATCGCATCTGCTTCAGAGAGCAGAGCTATCGTGTCTGCCCAGGAGAGGGGAGCATGGAGTCTCTGAGCTCACTTCCTCTTCCTCCCAGCATTCTGTTCTGTTTACTCCTCCCACCTATGTTTTAACCTATCAGGGCCAAGCAGTTTCTTTATTGCTTTACCAATGAAATCAACAGATTGATATATGACACTCCCACATCACTTCCCCTTTTTCTGTTTAAACAAAAAAAAGGAAGGCTTTAACTTTAACATAGCAAAATTACATAAAACAAAACAGTTATCAAGTAAAAGTTATAATATTTACATCTATTTTATCTTTTTTCATAACTAAGGAAAACTATAACTATATATATTCTTTAACTCCATCAAAGACTCCAGAAGGATATAATATTACCAAGCAAACAAAAAATCCAAAACTCTAGAAATGACAGAGACATCTCACTGCCTGGACGGTCACCAGTTCCTCTGTACCGTTGGGGCATCCATCTTCAGCCTTCAGGCCCATGGTATCCAGCAGACATTTCCATGAAGCAGGAAAATTCAAAGTCAGTTCAGTCACTATCTGTTGTGTCCTGCAGAATGTCTTGCAGACTCTTTCATGAATCAGGAACCCCGAAAGATCATCTCACCTTTAGGCAAGTTCAGTAGTCCTCTCTCTGCGGGTTTTCTGTGTCCAGTTTATACAATAGTCCAGGCAAGGGCAGTTTCTTGCCCAAATGGCTATCAAACTCCGTAAGGAGCCTCTAGGATGCCCATCTTCCTCTCAAAGTAGATTGGTGCTGCCAGGAGCAGACGTGTCTCATTGTCACGAAAAACCCTAAGTTATTAAAACATTTAAGATGCCGTATTCTATAATCTTTGAAAAATATGAAGAATGCCTAACTAAAATATATCTATGTACATCTAGAAAATCTTAACTAACATAACTACAAACTTGACTATTATGATTATTTATTAACAACCTATATACATTACATTTTAAGTGAACTACACAATCACAATACCTTAATCAAGATCAGAAATACATAAACATAACAAAAATTGACCTTAAATCTCTAAGCAAAATCTATACTAATGCAAATTATTCATATCTATATCATATTCCCCCCTTTAAATGTAAAAGAACATTTATAAACCATATTTGGGAACATGGGTGCAGTTTTTTTCTCTCCAAACTGCTTACTGCTGAATGGGGGCGTCGATAATTAGGTCTTTCATGGTATAACCTGTATGCTAGTTTCATCTCAATTGGCAGTTGAGCGAAGCAATTTTCTGAAGATGTTCACAGCAACCCTTCAGGAGGGCGTGGTCCATCATGCCATATTGGGATAGAAGCAATCCACAGACTATCACTCTCTGTGAAAACAAAATAAGAGACTCCTTTCCAAAGCATCATGTACTTAGATCCAAATTTCAAAGTCAAGGCATTTTCAAAGTATCTATGTTGGATTAGTTCAGCAGCATTTATAAACAAATATCTTTTAGCAGCTGTTGCTCATTCCTCAGCATTCAAACGATTCAAACAGAGCAAAATTCTCAAAATTCTCTGTGTATTTTCCATCTTTGTGCGCTTTATTTTAACCTCTATTTTGTTTATTTTTACTTTTTCTTTTTTGGTTTTTGAGACAGGTTCTCTGTATCTTTGACCTGGAATAACTCTGTGAACCAGGCTGTCCTTGAACTCTCAGAGATCCCTCTGTCTCTGCCTCCCAGGCACTGGGATTAAAGGCGTGTGCTACCACACCTTGAAGTCACAGAGGTCAATCTCCCTCTGCCTTCCAAGTTTTGGGATTAAAGGTGTGTCCTACCACACCCAACTACTCTCTTTCTTTCTTTTTTTTTTATTTTAAGAACTTCAACTTTTAACCTGCATATATTTTTAACACACAGTAAACCATTTAGAAATTTTCTTTGTCTTTGAATCTCTCTTTACTGTATCTCTCTCTTTTTCTGACCATACAAGCCTTTAAATTACTGAGCAATATGGGTCGGATTAAAGCCGTGGCTTTGGCAGCTAGATCCAGCCCATTCCTTAGCTTTCCAGCCTCATGGCTGAGGTACTGGCTATAGCCATGTTTACAGCCACAACTCTATGGCATTTCAAGGTCCCTGCCAGCAAGTAAGTTGCAGCATTATGTCCACAGACAACACTCAAGTCCTCTCTCTGTAGTTGGCCCTCCTGCCTCAAACAGTCAGAGTTTGCCCTGGCAGGATGGCCCAGAAAGCTGGCATTTTTAAATGGCGCAGCTTTTTTCCTGTTACGGCTGAAAACCGAAAAGCATGCATTCAGCTTTTCGTCAACACCGTTTAAGTATTGCATGGCAGGACCTCTTAATGAGCTGCAAGCTTTGCAGCTAAAGCTGAGTCAGGAAGCCTCTCTTAGATGAGAGCACTTGCGTGCCTCTGGCAAGCAGAGCAGACACGAGAAATTGTTGCTACCACGTCGGGCGCCATTCTGTTGTATTAGGAGCAGCAGGGCTGCGTCCCCAGCACCCTGGCCTCCTGCTAGCTTATGCCTCGAAATAATTACATGAACACTGTATTCTTTTAAACACTGCTTGGCCCATTAGCTCTAGCCCTTACTGGCTAATTCTGATATCCCGATCAACCCATCTCTAATAATCTGTGTAGCATCAGTCTTACTGGGAAAGATTCTAGCCTATGTCCATCCTGGGTCGGAGCTTCATCGATCGTGTCTGCCTCAGAGAGCAGAGCTATGGCGTCTGCCCGGGAGAGGGGAGCATGGCGTCTCTGAGCTCACTTCCTCTTCCTCCCAGCATTCTGTTCTATTTACTCTACCCACCTATGTTCTAACCTATCAGGGCAAACAGTTTCTTTATTTAATTAACCAATGACCTTCCTCCATCATCCCTGATTCAAAACTCATAGTCTAAAAGACTCTAAAACCCAAATCCTTTTCAGTACAGACATGATGTGACACTAGAAAATTCTGCACCAAGAAACTTTCTTTTGTGAATGAAATTATTAGAAGTATGGCATAAAATTACTTTCAGACTCTCTGGAAGGCATATATAAAACAAACAGAATTTGTGTTTAGACAGGTCTAGCCCAAGTCTACTCCATGGCATATGTACCACTAAGTCTAAAATCCAAACTTATAGTTCCAAGTTTTGGGGATAAGAAATGCCCGTTCTACAATAAAATTATACCTTGAAACTCAATTTTTCAACTTAAAAATGCAGGCAAGTGGTTCCATTTTCAACTTTAGGTTATATTAACTATGTGCTTAGCGTTTAGAAAAAGGTTAAGTGCTGCTGAAGGAAGACGCTCTCTGAGCGAACACAGTGCTCATCTCAAAAGTTAGATTGCCAGCATTTCCTTTTCATAAAGAAGTGTTTCTCTGTCTTCGTGGGAAGTGCCTTACTGTGTGTTCTAGTGCTATAAAGAGACACCATGGCCATGGCAACTCTTAGAAAAGAAAGCATCTGGGGGGCTGGAGAGGTTTGGTGGTTAAGAGTACTGGCTGCTCTTCCAGAGCTGGTTCAGTTCCCAGCACCCACATGGCAACTCACAACTATCTGTAACCACAGATAAGGGATCTGACACCCTTACACAGACAAAACACCAATGCACATCAAATAATAAAAAATAATTTTTTAAAAAAATCATTCAGTTAGGGTCTTGCTTACAGTTTCAGTGGGTTAGTCCATGATCATACTGGCAGGAAACATACAGACATAGCATTGGAGCAGTAGCTGAGAGCTTTCAATCCTGATCTGCAGGCAGAGAAAGACACCCACACAGACACAACCATTAGGTCAAGAAACACAGTTTGGGGCCTGAAGAGATGGCTCAGTGGTTAAGAGAGCCCTGGTTCCACATAGCAGCTCACAATTGTCTATACCCTCACACTGATATACATGTGCATAAAATAAATAAATCTTTAAAACAAAAAAGAGACATGACTTGATAGCCTATGCAGGTGTCTCTTATGTTAATGACTTTAACGTTTACGGATAACGTTACATTTTAAGACTAGCCTGCGTTCCACTGAATTCTGATACCTAATCAGCAAAGTAAAGCATCGCTGTTGTTTCCCTTTCTAGTCTGTTCATCAGTTACTCCCTCCTACTTACCGAGATGTTTGGCTGGAGTGGAGTGATGAAGAAAAGAAAAAGGAAGAATTAAATAAAATGGAAACCAATAAACCGCGTGATCTCTTTATTGCCAAACTTTTGAGTAAGTTGAAGCAGCAGCAGCAGAAGCAGCAACAGCAGCAGCAGCAGCATCTGGAACATAAAAAAGAGAGCTCTGAAGACCCCGAGGAATCTTGGGAAAACTTAGTTTCTGATGAGGATCTTTCTGCACTGTCCTTGGAGTCAGCAAATGCAGATGACTTGGAACCTGTCAGGAACCTCTTCAGGAAGCTGCAAAGCACACCCAAGTATCAGAGACTTCTGAAGGAAAGGCAGCAACTGCCTGTGTTCAAACACCGGGACTCAATTGTGGAAACTCTGAAGAGGCACCGGGTTGTGGTCGTGGCAGGTGAAACAGGGAGTGGCAAAAGTACTCAGGTCCCACATTTCCTGTTGGAGGACTTGCTTCTAAATGAGTGTGGAGCAAGGAAGTGTAACATAGTCTGTACCCAGCCCCGAAGAATCTCAGCAGTGAGTTTAGCCACCAGGGTGTGTGATGAACTGGGCTGTGAGAATGGACCTGGAGGAAGGGTAAGGCTTGTTCTCTCCTCTCCACCTCTGCCAGTGCTGATCTGATGCTGCTTTGCTCTTGGGAACCTGTACAGGATCCTAGTTCTCGTCACTGAATACTCAAATATGTTACCATTCAAATATGTTATTCAAAGAGTAGGCACAATCAGATCTGTCTTGCGTACATCATAAATCTTTCCTGTGGATATGTCCCTGAGCGGTTCCCTTCTTTTCAGTGAACAGAGGGGGAAAGGAAGGTAGATACAAAATGCTAGGTTATTCAGAGAAGGAGAGAGCAAATGATGGGGCCGGAGCAATGTCTCAGAAGGTAGAGGTGGTAGTGCACCAGCTGCTGACCTGAGGGGAATCCGGATCTGTTAGGGTGGCAGAAGAGGAGCAACACTTGTCCTCCTATCTCCACGTGTACACCATAGTTTGCACAAGCCTACACTCATGCACACTAAGTAGAACTTAAAATTTTAAATTATCAAGACAAATCTTATAGCTTCAATTGATAATCATAGAAATACATGTTTTTGGCTTTTTGAGGCAAGATTTCATACTATAAGCCCAAGGCAGCTTGGAACTCACTGTGTAACCCAGGCTGACCTTGGTACTCTTGCCTCAGCCCCCTGAATGCTAGGACTACAGGGATGAGCCACCATGTCCAGCTAGAAGTAGACTCTTGGTAGTAAGTTGCATAAGCGAATCCGCCTAACTGTTGCATGGAGTACCGAGATGAGCACGGGGGCTGCACTCTCTGCTGTAATCATATAGCCGCTCTGTGTTCTCCCTGCAGAATTCTCTGTGTGGCTATCAGATCCGGATGGAATCTCGCGCTAGCGAGTCTACCAGGCTACTGTATTGTACAACAGGAGTTTTGCTAAGGAAACTTCAGGAAGATGGTCTTCTGACTGGTGTGTCTCATGTCATTGTAGATGAGGTGAGTAGGTTTTATAACTGTGTCCAGATAAACTCTAGACATGTTTATATTAAAAAGATGTTGGTGACACTGACATTTTCTTTGTGCTTACTACATATCAGAGCCTGTCCATCGAATGATTAAGTTCCATCCAGCAAATGCCTTGTGTAATAAGTACTACGTCCTATTCGCTGCATGCCTGGCGGTGTTCAAAGGCTCACACAGACACATGTTCATCTAATCTCTCCAGCAGTGCAGTGGGGTAGATATTTTTACTTCCCAGTTGAAGAAATGGGGGTACCCAGAGGTTCAGTTGTGTAGCTAGTGTCTCAGACACTTCCCTGTCAGCCGCCTCACTGACCTGTTTCGGGATTGCTCCCAGCTCTTTCACAGAGGACAAGAGACATCAGTGTGCATTTCATCTTTTCTCTAAATATTCTTCTCGAATCAGATTTGAGGGCACACTTGAATTATGCCCGAAGTTTTATGTTATGACTGTTTCAGATGTTTACCAGCCTACTCAAGGAAACTAATTTGTTAGTATCCTTTTTCAAGGACAGATATATTGCAACTCTCTTTTCAAAAAGTGTTATTAAGTTTTTCTAGCAAGGCAGGATAGCTGATACCTCTATATCTGAGCACTTGATTGGCTGAGACAAGAGGATTGCCTCAAGTTCCTAGCCAACATGGAACAGTGTGAGACTCTCTTAACATGGAAAAGGAAAGAGAAAGAGCAAAGCTTGATAATGGTTTTTATGAATGTCTGTTAACTTACTAAATTATGCAGAAGTAACATTTTGTCATGCTTTGGGAGTTTTGAGACTGTGTGCCCAGACTGCCTCCCCACATCAGTCTTCCCATCTTAGCCTTCCAGGCGCTGAGATGAAGGCATGTGACACCACTCTCACTCACTGGTTTGTAATTAATAGACCACAGATAGATTACTTTAGAGGTTACTCTCCTCTTCTGGGCTAGGAAATACTTAAAAAATAAAAATTACAGTCTCACAATCCAAGAAAAAAAATTTACCATTTAATTCATGCTTTTATGGGTGTGCATTCCATATGTCTGTTTAGTTTGTGAGTCTTTCAGATCACTAGTGTACGAAATATGGATTTTGTTTGTTTGTTTGTTTTTTGAAACAGGGTTTCTCTGTTTAACAGCCCTAGCTGTCCTGGAACTAGCTCTTGTAGACCAGGCTGGCCTCGAACTCACAGAGGTCCACCTGCCTCTGCCTCCCGAGTGCTGGGATTAAAGGCGTGCGCCACCACTGTCCAGCCAAAATCTTGATTTTTAAATCGCTTTATAGTACTATGTAATTTGGATGTCTTCTATTTATTTTCTTATTAGACAAATTTTAGGAAAAGGCGTTTTTCAATCTAATTAATAGTCTGGTAATAAATAAGTGATAGTAATTTCTTTATCTCTGAGGGATCTCTTTCTTTGTAGGGTAGGTAGGAAATTGCACTGTGGTTGATAAGACATTAGAAAGAAGCTGAGTGGCTGTTGGCTCACCCCATGGAAGAGTTATCCCTAGGATGTAGAGGAGGATATACACAGTTTTCCAGAGAACACAGAGGTCATAATTGTTGCTTCGCAAGCCCAGACCTAAATATCATCAAGGGTCAATATGAGCTAAGGTGCTATTCTTATATATTATTGAGAACTTTTATTTATATCAGATCATAAGTTCTCTTGTAACTTAAATAGTTAGCAGAAAATTCCTTTAAAGACAGACCAGCCTACAGAAGCTGTATTCTTTGCTAGTTTGACATGACTAACTGAATCAAGCTTCAGTTTAACACCATCAGTCCCTTGATGTAAAGAGTGTCCTAGTAAAAGAATCTCAGGGCGGGGCGGGGGGGAGGGAGCTGGAGCAATGGCTCAGCAGTTAAGAGCTATTGTTGCATGTGCAGGGGATCTGTGTTTGATTCCCAGCACCTCCATGGCCTCTGTGGGCAACTGTGCCCACATGGACATACCCCAACACAGATGCATATTAAAAGTAAAATCTGGGACTGGAGAGAGCACTTGCTGCTCCTCCAGAGGCTCAGGTTCAGTTCTTAGCACCCACAGGCATGGCAGTCACATCTGAAACCCTTGTTCCAAGGGATCTGGCACCTTCTTCTGGCCACTGCAGGCACCGGGCACACATTTGGTACACATCCATATATGTTCAAACAAAACCCTCATAAAATAAAAATAAATCTTTAAAAAGTAAAAAAATCTTTAGGTCCCAATGAAATTCAGCAGCACTTAAGAATACAAGAGATTTGGGGACAGTTTGTTACTTTACTCCGAACTCTTTCAGGACAGTACCTCTTCTGGCTGTGTTACTAGGAATTGTGTGCTGTGCTGTGTTTATAGTTGGAGTGGAATCTAAGTAACATTCATTGTTGGCTGTGCTCATAGCTCCATTTTCTGACCACCAATAAGAGGTGTGCTTGACGCTATACATTTTTATTTGCTCTAGTGTATGTTATTATCTTGTTTGTTTCTTTACAATCTTGGTTGCAACTCATTTTCATCTTTCTGATGAAAGTTTCCAAATCACTGTAGTCCACTGGATCTCTTTTCCTGACCTTCAGACATAAATCTCCAAGTGCTAGAAGGACACTTTCCAGTCTTGGGAACTTCGGGTTCGGGGTTTCTAGAACTCAGAACGTCCTTGCCACACTCCTCTCTCCTGACCAGTGAGGGAGCCCTGCCATTACTAGTCAGCCACTGAAGGAGAATCACCCAGCATTTTTCGCTCATGTCCTCTTTAAATTTAGCCACCAAATTAGGAATAACTGCAGCAGCATCTCATGCGTTAAACTGGCTGCTCTCATTCTCTACCCTGTAGCCAGAGTCCAGAGTAGCTTTTTTCTGTGACACAGAGTCTATACAGGCTAGCCTTGAGCTCAGTGTTCTTGCCTCAGCTTCCAGGGCCCTAATATTAAGGATGTGTGCCATCATGAACAGCCAGCTCCAGGCACCTGTGTCTCTTGTTTTTTGGATTATAGATAATACTTAGATCACATGATTCTGCTTTAAGATGATTTAGTCACCAGACTTACAAGGTTTCCATGGCTATCACTTGGTACCTCTCTAGCTTTATTTCTTGTGTATTTCTCATCGCAGGGCCCAAGTCTAGTATTTTAGTTCCTAAACTATATTGTAAGTCCTTTTTCTCTCTCTGTCTCTCTCTCTCTCAATGTGTATGGATGTTTTGGATGCATTCATGTCTGTTTACCAGTACATGCCTGTTTCCTGCAGAGGCCAGAAGAGGGCATCAGATCCCCTGGACCTAGAGTTCCATATGTGTGCCCAAGTGCAAGAGTAGTCAGTGCTCTTGACCACTGAGCTATCGCTCATTCCCCTTGGTTGTTTATTTGGGGTACTAAGAATTGAACTCAGGGCTTCATACATCCATTGCAACTTGGTACACAGGTCTGTCCCTTGACCTACCTCCTTTCTCTTCCCTTTCCCGTCCTGTTTTTCTCCTGTGCGAGCACCCAAACTCATCCATTGGTTTTTAACATCACTGGCAAGTTCTCTTACAATGTATACGACACCTTCTGTCTTTATCAGTTTTTATCTCTTAGCATGTGCCACAATGCAAGGTATTTTCTATTTGTTAGGCTTTGTTCTGCAGGCCTTGCATTGTCTCATTTGCTTATTATACAACTCCATAAATTTTTTATTATTTTTATGAATGAATAAGTAGAACCAGAGATATTTATGTAACTTTCCCAAAACCATACTGTAAGTGGTCATGCCAAAACATGAACCCAAGGAATTGATCCCCAGTCTTGAATGCTTAAGCATTATTGTCTGCCTTCCAAGCAGATTGTGAAAATTACTTATTGTCTTAATGTACTTTCTCTTTATATGCTTCTGTGATCTGTTACAAATTAGGACAGAAATGTGTAAGGGTGCAGAAAGTTCGAGCACGGACATACATGTAGCAAATACTTGTATTCGGGCAGCATACATCATCTATGCCCTGCAGCAAGGTTGCAGCGACCTCCTTACATCACCTCTGCCTTGCAGTAAATTTAGAGTCACTTACATGTGTGTGTGTGTGAGGCAGGCAGGAAAATTCTTTTTTTAGATGGTGATAGATACCTGGTCAGATTCCGACCGCTCAACTCAGTTTCCTCCTTAGTAGTAAACCACCTATCTTCTGTAATGGCAATAATGGAGTTTTCCCTGTTTAGCAAAGTTAGGAGACAGGCTGACTTCTCCACGAACCTGTTGTCAGCCACATATGGTGTGATTTCTAATATGTCTCCTAGTGCACAGTCCTACTGTTGCTGTTATTATATGCCGACTCTTCCATTGACTCCAGTCTTACAGAATAAACTGAGTTTTAATTCTGAAGCTCAGCCTTATTTAAGCATCCCTTAATCAGCCCATAAATCCTCGTGTAATACTCAGATATTAACTTTTGGTAGATTGTTAATTCCCAGCCACTAGATGTGACTGATTTCATGTTGCCTTTCCATTAGGTCCATGAGAGAAGTGTCCAGTCGGATTTCCTGCTTGTTATCTTGAAGGAAGTTTTGCAGAAACGTTCTGACCTCCACTTGATTCTGATGAGCGCCACTGTGGACAGCGACAAGTTCTCCACCTACTTCACACACTGTCCCATTCTCAGGATTTCAGGAAGAAGTTACCCCGTTGAGGTGAGTCTTCGTGTGTGTGTGTGTGTGTGTGTGTGTGTTTGTGTAGTCAGGTGGCTGGTGCTTGCCTGAGGCTGGGAAGGATGGGAAAGCATGCTCTAGCGTCCTGATGGCAGACCTCAGGAACTAAAACTTAGCTCTACGTCGAGTCATGTTTATACTGAAGGTGGCATCTGCCAGTAAGGTGCTCTGTTCTCAGCCATCCTTGGGCCTGGGGTTGTCTGTCTGTCTATTCTTCTGACCGTATTCTTTTAAAACCAAGGTGTGAGTGTCCGTGATCCTTTAGACTTTCTGTGTCTGCTATGTTCTTCAATCCAATTATGCTAATGAAAGCGTTCCCTCCTGTCCTCACTTAAATTAGTGACATTTAAAGACGAGGCTCTCTGTGCTCTCGTTAAGGCCTTCGCTGGAGTGACTTTCGGTCGCTTCTGTGTTTGCCTTCTCTGCAGGTTTTCCATCTTGAAGATATAATAGAAGAAACGGGCTTTGTACTGGAGAAAGACTCCGAATATTGTCAGAAATTTCTGGAGGAGGAGGAAGAAATCACCATCAATGTTACAAGTAAAGCTGGGGGAATAAAGAAGTACCAGGTAAAAAGAAAATGCTCAGAGTACAACCTGCTTTGTGAGTTTCCAGTCATGTGGCCTAGCACTGTGAACTGGGGAAACAGTCGTGACGATGAGTGAATTTTAAAAGCTATCAATTTTAGTCCTTAATTTGTGATATTTTATTGTCTCTTACACTATTTGAGGCCATTAGGTATATGTAGAATAGAGATTTTATAAATGTGAAGCAGCATTGAGAACGGCTTCAGGCTTCATTCATAGCAGTGATTCATGACTGGAGAGGATGTCTCTAGTGATATTTTTCTACTGTGACTCGGGAGATGGTGCTATCCTAAATCTAGATCTTTGCTCTTGGTTTTCTTAGCAGCCTGTCTTCGCAGGAGCCAACATTAGGTCTATAATAAGGCTGTTCAAGGCAAACAGTTGTTGCTAGGGAGTCAGAGGCAGTTAGGTGACTGGAGAAGCCCTGTGACCCCCTCTTTAGCAGTGGTACCAGAGTTGGTCTCAACACTACATCTGTGCAGCTTGGTTTGTATCAAGTGCCTGAGTCCAAACTGTTGCAAACACAAAATTGGTCTGTGTTTAAATTAAACAAATACATCAAGAAAGCATAATCATAAGATCTTTCTCTAAAACCCCAAAGATAAAAATTAAAAACCAAAGAAAGGCTTAGAAAGATATTTCAGACGGGACAGTGAGAACTTGGTAGCCAAGACAGAAGGTGGAAAGAACGAGAAGGTGTAAGCTATCTTTAGTTAGGTTGTTACAGGGCCTGTGCGCCTGTGGGCCTGTGTGCTTTTTCACTGCCCTGAAAGTGCACATTTGAGTGTGGTACGGTTCTACAGTTATTTCTGTATGAGCATGGAGAAGCAGACCGTCTTGGTGTTCATCAGTTAAAGGATAGGAGAATGATCAAATTTCTACAGTTCCTACTCCTAAGTGGTGCGTGGTGATGCAGACATGCAGCCCCAGCTGCTTGGAATGTATTGGTAAACAGCACCCTTTTTCCTTGTTTCTGTTATAAAAATAGAGTTTGATTTTAGTTTTTATGGTTTGTGCTGTTGTTTGTTTGTAGCTGTGAGGATAAGCAAATGCTCTCACACTGAGCTAAATCTACAGCCCAAAAATATATAATTTTGTTTTCATCTTTCTCTGGTTGGGTTTTCTTTTAGGAATATATCCCAGTTCAATCTGGAGCAAGTACTGAATTAAATCCATTTTACCTAAAGTACAGTAGCCGTACTCAGCATGCTATTCTCTACATGAACCCTCATAAAATCAACCTGGATCTGATTTTGGAACTTCTTGTGTATTTAGGTATCTTTCTATTTGTTTTAATAAAATGCTTCTATCAACTACATTTATTAATACTTTATATGTTTGTTTCCTGTCTTACATTGAATTTTTTTATCTTTTTAAAATTTCAGACAAAAGTCCTCAATTCAGAAATATTGAAGGAGCAGCATTGATCTTTTTACCCGGTCTTGCTCATATTCAACAGTTGTATGATCTCCTGTCAAATGACAGAAGATTTTATTCTGAGCGGTAACTACAAATCTTTATTATATTCTTTGTAATTTTAAACCAGAAGATCTGATACATTAAAACTCTTGATCAGAAATTTCAGACTTTTCAACTTCAGTTAAAATTGTGCTTAGTAGGGCTGACTAGTAACTCAGTGGTTAAGAGCACTGACTATTCTTCCAAAGGACCCAGGTTTAGTTCCCAGCACCCGCATGGCAGTAACAACTATCTGTAACTCTATTTCCAAGGGTCTGACTCCCTTTTCTGGCCTCCACAGATACTTTATACACATTTTGCCCAGAGATACATGCATGCATGTAAAACACCCAAACACTTTGTTTTGTTTTCTTTTCTGAGACAGGGTTTCAAGTGTAGCTCTGGCTGTCCTGAAACTCACTCTGTAGACTTAGCTGGCCTTGAATTCAAAGAGATCACCTGCCTCTGCCTCTCAAATGCTAGGATTAAAGGCGTCTACCACCACCACCCAACTCACTTTTTTTTTTTAATCTCTACAGTTGTCCATGGAGATTTTGTGTTTGTTCATTTTTATCTAGTGAAAATTTGTAGGTACTTTATCTGCATTTGTGTTTTTTTTATTTTAATCTGAGCCAAGAATTCTTTGGTTAATTATAGATATATTATAGATGATAACTCCTGACCCACTGAGTTTTCCAAAAGCCAACAAAGTTTTGCATATTAGCAACCATATCTATTAAAATAGCCATTTATTTGTTATTATAGTTTATTACTCTTATTGTGGTTGCCATATTAATATCACAACTCTAAAAATCATTTAAGGGGCTGGGAGATGGCTCAGAGGTTAAGAGCATTGCCTGCTCTTCCAAAAGTCCTGAGTTCAATTCCCAGCAACCACATGGTGGCTCACAACCATCTGTAAAGAGGTCTGGTGCCCTCTTCTGGCCTTCAGGCATACACAGAGACAGAATATTGTATACATAATAAATGGATAAATTTTAAAAATAAATAAATAAATAAATATCATTTAAGCCACATTATTTCACATACAAGCTTACTCATCCTTAAACAATACAAAATTCAGAATCTTGAATACTTATGGTCTCTGGCCTTTCAAAAGAGGGATGCTTAACCTGTATTTGTTCATATTAATTTTTCCCCTCTGGCAGGGATATTGTGGTATAGTGTATATCATTAGACTGTTCTGTGAAAGTTTGTTTATTTAAATTTTTTCATATTAAAATACTGAAAGTTGCTTTCTATACGCAAATAAATTTTGTTATTCTTTGCAGTGTCTTCTAAAGAGAAACTCTTGCTAAGAACTATGATTTTAACTTTCAGATATGAAGTTATAGCTCTGCATTCTGTTCTTTCAACTCAAGATCAAGCAGCAGCATTCAGACTTCCCCCTCCAGGAATCAGGAAGGTAAATGCAGGACATGAGTGTGTGTGGTCTGAGAATACTTCAGAAAGTGAGTTAGTGCTGAACACACAACTGACTTCAAGTCTTCTGCAGCTCAACATATCAAAGTGAACTTAATACTGAACATCATGCCTTTGGGGCTGGAGAGTGGCTCAGTGGTTAAGAGGGTATGGGCACAGTTTGGTCCTGAGCACTGCACTGGCAGCTCACACTTGCCTGTAACTCCAGCTCCAGGTGATCCTTCAAAACCTCCTGCCTTCTTAGGCATGTTTACTTACATCATATGCATACAGACATCCACATAGAAAAGAAATATCTTTTTAAAACTTTTAGATTCAGACATTTGATTATTGTGGGCTAATAAAGAAGCAATACTTGAGAAAAGTGGCAGTTGGAAAATGTGATATGTGTTGTAATTGGAGCGGCGGGGCTGCGTCCCCGGCGCCTGGCCGCCCACACGGCTAGCTTATGCCCTGAAATAATTACACGGAAACTGTATTCATTTAAACACTGCTTGGCCCATTAGTTCCAGCCTCTTATTGGCTAGCTCTTACATATTGCTATAACCCATTTCTAATAATCTATGTAGCCCACGAGGTGGCTTACCAGGGAAGATCTTAACCTTTGTCTGTCTAGAGTGGGAGAATCATGGCGACTCCCTGACTCAGCTTCTTTCTCCCAGCATTCTGTTCTGTCTACTCTGCCTACCTTATTTTCTGTCCTATTAAAGGGCTAAGGCAGTTTATTTATTTAATCAATGAAATCAACACAAAACAGAAGACTCCCACATCAGATATGTATGTTGCTTTTTAAAGGGGAAAAAAAAGACTACTTTTTCCTAAGAAAGCATTATAAACTGGACATGATGGCACACACCTTTAGTCCCATCACTCAGAGGCAGAGGCAGATGGATCTCTGAGTGTGAGGCTAACCTGGTCTACAGAGTGAGTTCCAGGCCAGCCAGCACTATGTATAAAGACCCTGTCTCCAAGAAAAGAAGAAAGAAAGAAATTGCATCATGAAGGAGATTGGATGTCAAGAGCTATTTAAGTCCTGGGAGGATTCCTGTTCTCTAGACCATTGGTTCCTTCAGCCTCAAGTAGTCATTCATTCCTTTCATTGATATGCTAATGTAGAATCCAGAAAGGTGCTCACTCCAAACTGCTCTACCACTGAGCCATAGCCCAGCCTCAGCGGTTAATTCCTGATTATAGTTCACAGGCCGTAGTTTATGGAAGTAATTGGTGCCCTCTGATCAGAGTTCTGAGTGAAGAGATTCTTGACAAAGAATTTCTCAGATTTGAATCTTCCCTCAGAAGAAATTATTAAAAACAATGTAGTTACGTTGTGAGACAGGGTGGAAAGTGGAGAACAAGCCTGACCGATGCCCAAGACCTGGTTCCTCATCCCTAAGCCGACCACCATTCAACTTCACCTTTTCTTATTGAGTTTTCTAACTGTCTTCTGAGAACTCCAGAGGTCCTGAGACTGCTCTGAACTTTAACATCTGCTTCTCTGTAAGAAAGATTTTGTTTGAAGAGTTCACCTTTACAAAAGAAATCTTAGCACTGCCAAAGCAGAATGACCACGTAGGTTCCACAGGCATCATTAATCTGGGAGCAGTCAGTCAGTACTGGAAAACACAGGTAAAATTGAGCAGTGTGCCTTGGACTTGACCTAGACTGTCCCAGAGGTTTTACCTCCAAGGATTCAGCACAAACATCAAGAGTGCACAAGGTTGTACTGTTCATCTGTCACTGCTTAAGAATTTTAAAGCTAGACCTAAAATACCTGTTTCTGTATCTCCTTATTTACAGCTGAGGTTTGGAAGTCCAGGGGTAAAGGGACTTGCTGAAGCTGGGGGCCAGAACAACCACCCCACTCCTCTCAGTCATACTTCTTTCCTAATAATTGATTGTATAGGGTTGAATTGAACTGTCTCAGTTCTCTTACTGTCAAATTTAAGATGACTGACTGGGGTTAGGGAGTGGTGTTTTTGCTGTGATGGTGATCTGTACCATGTGCTGGAGAGATGCTGAGCAGTTAGAGCACTTACTGCTGCTGCAGAGGACAAGTTCACTTCCCAGGAGCCACACTCCAGCTCCAGAGGGGACACTGTTGGCCTGCTCAGGCACTGGCACTCATGAGTATGTGAACATACATACACATAAGAAAAAAATGAAAGTAAATATTTTTTAATCTAACAATCTCATTAAAATGAACTGATGAAACTGTATAGTGAATTAAAAGTATGGAACAAAACAGTCTAAATTTTTGTGACCAGAATTGAAAGTGACTTTTTTGGGCCCCCCTCCACTGCTCCCTTAAAACTCACCTTTAAAACCTCATCAGCTCTGTCTAAAGAACAATTCAGGGTACAGTGTCAAGAGCTTCTTGTTTCTTTGCAGATTGTCTTAGCAACAAATATCGCGGAGACGGGAATCACTATTCCTGATGTTGTGTTTGTCATTGATACTGGAAGAACAAAAGAAAATAAGTAAGTTTAACTTTCTCACAGTGAAAATATTTAATGTTTAGGTTTTTTTGGAGAAATTACAGAATCATATCAGGGAAATTCAGATCCTAAAGGTCATAATTCTACCCAAAGCAAAGAGCTTTGGTAAAAGTGTGGGTAAATTTAAAATATCAGGGAATAATTTTTTAAATGTCATACTTTGGATTTTACCAAAAATAATGCCAGTATACCACCACTTAAAAGTGCTACCTGGGCAGAATTTTACAACATAAATTTTTATGATTTTTTTGCTTATTACATAAAGTGTTGAACACAACATTATTTGAAGAAGGATGCTTAAAAGAAATCCCACACTAGCTCAGAATTGAGTATAATAGAAGGTTATTTATTTAGGGGTAGACTCACAGATCACAATCCTCTGCTTTAACGGGGAACAGCAACTGAATCCCACAACCAGAACAGAGAGAGCAGACGCACACTTTTCATCAGCATATATAGTATATGAGGCCCCGCCCAAGTGCGTGGGTAACTTAAAGGCTACTGGCGGTCGGAATTCCTACAGCAGTTATTTATGGGGTTGTGATAGAAGCATGAACTTTGGAGAACTGGACATAGATCTCTGATCTGAGCCAAACAGTACTTCTAATAATCAGGTCCTTGTGTACTAGTGAAGAAAATGACAGTTTCACAATCGCAAACGCTGCATATCACAGCCAGAACATTATCAGTGCCTTAATGGAAACTCCCACAAAATGGTACTACTCTCTGAGTAGTGTGTGCCCTATAAACAGTGGAGACTACTGTTAACCAATTGTAGTCTATATACTATCCCCAGTATCAGAAAACTACAGCAATATATGAAAAAGATGCTGTGTAATAGAAAATCAATTCTAAAACAAATGATGTATCTTTAGAGGAAATGTTCTCTTGGGATTGGTGCTTTAAACTGTGATGCTGGCTGTCTGCTCCGCCTTGATGTGTGATTAGTAGGTATGTGAGGAAAGATGAGTTAAACCATTTTTTTTTGTAGCAAAGCTTTCCATTTGGCAGTATGGATAAGCACTTTGATAAAAATGTTTAATCAGGAAATATGACTTAAGAAGTGTTGTTGAGCATGCACGGTGGTGTACATCTTTAATCCCAGCTCTCAGGAGGAAGAAGCTGGTGTTATTTCCATGAGTTCAAAGCCAGCCTAGTCTATGTAATGAGTTCCAGGACAGCCAGATCTACATAAAGCGACACTGTGTCAAGCCCCAATCCCCTAAAAACGAAATGTTTGTTCACAATAGTAATGAGTTTGATGACATTTCCAGCTCTTTCTGGTTTTGCTGAAAGTCAGTAATCCACATGCTGTCTCCTCAAATGTGTCTTTAGGTACCATGAAAGCAGTCAGATGAGTTCCTTGGTGGAGACCTTTGTCAGTAAAGCTAGCGCCCTGCAACGACAAGGGAGAGCTGGGCGGGTGCGGGATGGCTTCTGTTTTCGGCTGTACACGAGAGAAAGGTAGGCACAGTGCTGGACATTCACAGCTCGTGGATCGGCAGTGGGTGCCATTACTCATGATGTATCACTTTTGTTCAGATTTGAAGGTTTTCTGGACTATTCTGTACCTGAAATCTTGCGTGTGCCTCTGGAGGAACTATGCCTTCACATTATGGTAATCCCAAAGCACCCCACATGAGGTTTTTGTTCCTTAGGGAAATCTGATGACTTATATGTTTTTAACAATTATTTGCTTTACATTTTCAAGTGTTATTATATCTGCACTGTAGAGTTTATATGGCAGTGGCTCTCAGCCTGTAGGTCATAACCCCACTGGGGGTTGAACGACCCTTTCACAGGAGCCACCTAAAACCTTCAGAAAACACAGACATTTACATTACAGTTCTTAACAGTAGCAAAATCACAGTTATGAAGTAGCAATGGAAATAATTTTATGGTTGGGAGTCACCACATGAGGAACTGTATTAAAGGGGCACAGCATTAGGAAGGCTGAGAACCACTGCCATAGGTATAAGTAACTCAAACAGCCTCGTAATCGAGAGCAGTGGTCTCATGGGGGCCATGTTGTCTGCCAAGGGTCTGTGGCATTGTTTCAGACCTGCTGAGACTGGGGGACCACCTGCCAATAACTCCCTAGACTGAAAGTTACTCTTGATTCTTGGATTTTAACAATAAAAATCAGTACTGAAGAAACTAAAATATATAAACTGGGAGATTCCACCTTTGGGCTCACCTAGGATGGCCTTACCCATTTACCCTCTTTGCTCAAGTTTTGATAAATTCAGACTTTGGTTCCAGTGTTATTGCCCGGTGGCACTGAATCCTCCTGGTCTCTTTCATGTGCAGAAATGTGATCTCGGCTCTCCTGAAGACTTTCTGTCCAAAGCCTTAGATCCTCCTCAGCTTCAAGTGATCAGCAATGCAATGAATGTTCTCCGGAAAATTGGAGCCTGTGAACCGAATGAGCCCAAATTGACTCCGCTGGGCCAGCACCTTGCAGCCTTGCCTGTCAATGTCAAAATTGGCAAGATGCTCATTTTTGGAGCCATATTTGGCTGTCTAGAACCAGTGGTAAGTAAAATACTGCCACAACCTCACTTCACATGCCATTTGGTGGGGAAATTATTAAGCATTGGAAACAAGTTTAAATGTTGATTTCTTTTTTTGTTTGTTTTTCAAGACAGTGTTTTTCTATGTAAGCTTAGCTGTTCTGGAACTCACTTCATAGACCAGGCTGGTCCCAAACTTAGAGATACAAGTATCTCTGCCTCCTAAGTTCTGAGATTAAAGGCCACCACTACCCAGCTTAAACTTTGGTTTCTTTTTTTTTTTTTATTTTATTTTATGTGTATTGGTGTTTTGTCTATGTGAGGGTGTCAGATCCCCTGGAACTGTAGTTAAAGACAGTTGTGTGTGAGCTGCCATGTGGTTGCTGGGAATTGAACCAGGGTCCTCTGGAAGAACAGCCAGTGCTCTTAACTGCTGAGCCATTTCTCCAGCCTCCCTAATTTCTTAACAAAACACAATCATTAAAACCTAGACGACTTGAATATCTGATGAGAATTTTTAAATATATTTAACTTTTTATAATAATAAGCTTAAAAATCTATTTCTCCATTTACTTACATATAGAAAAATGCTATAGCTGGGTGTAGTGGAGCACACCTTTAATCCTAGCACTTGGGAGGCAGAGATAGGCAGATCTGTATGACTTCGCAGCCAGCCTGGTCTACATAGTGAGACTACATCTTGAAAAAAACAAAAAGAAAGAAAAGAAAAACACTGTTGTGTGAGTTTGGCTTGCCTAGGTTGTTGCCGTCATGTAGCCCCCACCTGAAACATTTATTTAATTGAATATGTAATAATTTATAGAAACTTATTGACACCATAGACTTTAATAGAATGGAAAACTTCCTTTATTTGAATTATTTCTAAGCCAAAAATTCTCAAGAGTCTATTTTCTCAATTGATTTCAGAAATGAGCTCTGTCCATTTATCTGATTCTCTGGGTGTGTGGTCTTATGGTGCTTTCTTTATCAAGTGGTGACTTTGAGCACAGATCGAGAAAACAAGGCTCCTTACCCTTGGCCTCTTTTTCTCCAGTGTTAGAAGTAAATGTGGGGCTAGGGTGTGGCTCAGAGACACAGAACTTGCCGAATGTTCACGTGGCAGTGGGTTCAGTCCCCCAGCAGTAATGACAAGGCAGGATCTCCGGGTTCTGGGGAGGGAGTAGGGTGGTGTCAGGAACTTGCTAAATTCAAAAAGCACCATTTGCTATTATAGTTTGTCTGAGAACTTGTAACAAGTGGATGGTTGTATAGTCCCCTTACACATTTCTTAAAATAATGTGACAACTGACCCCAGGGCCTCATGCTTGTTAGGTAAGCACTGAGCCATAACAGCAGCCAAAACTTGGTGGTGGTGTTCATTTCTAACCAACAGTAGTTTATTTCCCACTTTAGGGCAGCTGAGAAACCCAGCATGTGGGACCATACTCAGCATTTGGTGAAGGTTCTCCTCATTTGTGAAAGGCATTGTAGCCAATGAAAACTAGAAGTCTAAGGACTAAGCTATAGTTCTGAGATTGCCTATGACTAACTAGCAGACTATAATCACTTGGACACATTTTCAGTTTTCTCCCTGATTCTGGTACTGTACTTCCTTAAATCACAGAGGTGTCCTAAGGATAAAGAAATAGGTTTTCTGAGTTCCATGAAAGGAGCTAAGCTAAAGTTATAAAATTGTTATGAAATTATAAGTTAGCAGTGTTAAATGCATTGAAAATAAGAAATGAATGGCTTGATTGTGACTGTTTTCGGGTTTATTTTTAACAACTTCTTTAGTGATCAATATATTTATGGGCAGGCAACACTAGCGGCAGTTATGACGGAGAAGTCTCCTTTTATCACACCCATTGGTCGGAAAGATGAAGCAGACCTTGCAAAGTCATCTTTGGCTGTGGCCGATTCAGACCACCTCACGATCTACAACGCCTATCTAGGGTAAAGAAATAACTTGTTGCTATCAGTAAGCCAAAGGTTGGAGATGGTCGACCTGTTTAAAAATGTATCTTTGTCATTAAAAGTATGCTTTCAACAGTTAAATTTGTTCTTCGTACTTTTAATCTGTCAAGATATAATTATGATAAAGACTCATTTAAGAAGAACATATTTGGCCGGCGGTGGTGATTCGTGCCTTTAATCCCAGCACTTGGGAGGCAAAGGCAGGCAGGTCTCTGAGTTTACAGAGTGAGCTCAAGGACAGCTAAAGAAATTCTGTCTTGAAAAGCCAAAAAAAAAAAAAAAGAACATAGTTGTTATTATATATGCATATGTCTCAAATTCGAGTCAATTTTATAATTTCTGTTATGCTTAAAAAATACTGCAATTGAAAATGGCAGCTGCTACAGTAAACAAGACCCCTCTTCATAACGGATTGTAATTTTGTTAAACCTTACTTGTGGTAACTCTGAAAAAGAGCTTGGATGGAGCCTCGGTGGCCTTTATCTATTGACACGTTTATCTAGGTGGAAGAGAGCACAGCAAGAAGGAGGCTACCGTTCTGAAATCACGTACTGCCAGAGGAATTTCCTCAATAGGACGTCGCTGTTGACACTGGAGGTAACTCTTAATACTGCTCTTAGCAGTGACTACGTATTCGGGAAATGGTTTTTATAAAGAGATGGCATGGTTCGTGGAAATAACACTAGCTTGGGAATAGGATAGTCAACTTTTTATTTCTTCGTTTTTCAGGAGGGTTGTTTAAATAAATGACTCAAAGGGTATTATCCACAGTTCTTCTCAACTCTGGTACTCAATTGTTATTTTCCTTAATCATAGGAAATTTCAGAAATATAAAAAAGTAAATACTATCATGAACTTCAGTTCTCCCATTTTTTCCATGTCCATTAATTGGCATCATGTGGTCAATATTGTTTTATTTATATTCCCCTTACTATCTGCCCTGTCGACTACTTTTTAAGTAAATACAGATACTAGATTATTATGTATATCTACAGTATAGGACTCATTTTTTCTTTGACATCACACCTTTAAGACAAACAACCCATATCATCAAATTATAGCATTTGAATACCCCTCGTCATCTCATAATTTTGTCATAGCTAGTTCAAATCATGATCCACACAAGATTTACTCATCACATTTGGTTGATATGTCCCCTAAGTCTGTGGGGTTTCTTGAATTCTGGAAGTAGGCACTTCTGAGCTGGCAGATTCAGTATGTGGACACCCCAGATAATTGGCTCACAGGTGACCATTTCTTCAAATTACTCCTTTCTCCTTTTCTCCTTTTATTGTCCTCAACCTCCAGATCGCCTCCCACAAACTTCCTCCTCCAGCCTTGTCTCTGGGCCCTGAGCTTCAGGGATTCAGCCCCATGGTCACAGCAGCTGCCTTTCCTCCCCTGGAGTCTAAGCTCTAAACCAAACCTGAAGGAATCCCAGTGTAAATGCCACCTGTGGCTCCTGTAGCCTGAGCTTGGGGCAGCCCTGCCCTCCCCGGGTGGCTCTGCTGATTTGCACTCGTCAAGGGGCAAAGTATTTTAAGCTGCAGTTTTATTAAGTGATGAAGTTGCCTTGAGAAAACTTCAGTAAACTCCAAGATCTTTCGGAAGAAATTTCCGGAGACAAGTAGAGAAGCAGCTTGTTTTCAACTATCAGGATTCCCTGTAATTCTTCCTAATCCTATCCCCACTGACTAAAAACAAGATAAATGTTTAAAGGAGGATTATATTTAAGTCGATGTGAATGAAAATATAGTCAGACCCATGCTATGTCCTTTGTTCTCACAGACTTATATTTTATGACATAAATTCCATCAAAGAACAGCTGACTTCTAACCCTTCACCCCCCAGAACCTTTGCTCTCCACTCAAGTTTTGGGCTGTGGTCAATTAAATGATACTTTGGTATCCTATTTTATAGGAAACAGTACTATATATTTCAAAGTTGTTTGGTAATTTCTCTACTTTAATAATTAAGATTGTGTCTCATTTTAACATAAAATCTAGGATGTGAAGCAGGAACTCATGAAGTTGGTTAAGGCCGCAGGATTTTCATCTTCTACGAGCTGGGAAGGAAAGAGAACCTCACAGACACTCTCTTTTCAAGATATTGCCCTTCTGAAAGCTGTCCTGGCTGCGGGCCTGTATGACAATGTGGGGAAGATAATGTGTACAAAGTCAGTAGATGTCACAGAAAAACTGGCTTGCATGGTGGAGACAGCCCAAGGCAAAGCACAAGTCCACCCGTCCTCAGTAAACCGAGACTTACAAACTTACGGGTGGCTCTTGTACCAGGAGAAGGTAAGCTACTCATTCTCAAACCCTGTATGCTGTTCTAGAATGTCCTTATAACAAGTTCACTTGTCCTGGTGGTTTTTCTCAAGTAGAACTGTTATTTTTGTTCACATTTGAAATCCAGATGCAGTTTATCAAGAAAAAGCAAAACAAAACAAAAAACAAACAAAAAAACCCCAAATATATCTCAGTAAATAAGAGACAGATAGTAAAATTTCTCCCCTGGCTGTCATCACTCCTACGTAGAATATAGTCCGTCATAGCAGCAGGACTTTGGTTAATAATCTGTCTGTTCTCAGAGTGTTTCAGTACAAGTGGTTGACTCAGAAAGAAAAAGATGTGTGCTCCATTCCTAAATAAGGGGGTGTTGGGTAGAGGAATATGGTTGTATAAATGTATACAATTTTCTATTAAATTTGCAAAGAAAATACATACATGAAAAATAACTAGATGAGTTCTTATATCTTTAGACTATGACGTGTTTCCCTTTGTCTTTGTAGGTGAGGTATGCCAGAGTCTATCTGAGGGAAACCACCCTTATAACTCCTTTTCCAGTCTTGCTTTTTGGAGGCGACATAGAAGTCCAACACCGCGAGCGGCTTCTCTCTGTGGACGGCTGGATCTATTTCCAGGTATCCATCCACGTGACTTTACTGATTACGTGAAAACGTTCCAATTCCAGTGTCATTGGGGTAGATTTAAAGTTTTTACTGAAGCTTGCATAATACTTTCCTGTGTGGTTCACAGCAGAAAACCTCATCTTACCTTAAATGTACAGTTTTAAATCTTTAGCTCTGAAAATCATGTTACTATCACAGAACATGTTTATTGATAATCATTATAATTGCTGATGCAAGGTATATTGACACCAATTTTACATTGATTATCCCAAAAGATAGCTTCATTTTGAAACAATGAAGGCATAGGGAGAAATCAACCTTTCTAGAGTCTGTGGGTTAGTTGGTTGTTGATTCCCCAAACTCAGGCTTATTCCACATTTTTTTGGTCCTTCTATACAAAAGCCGAACAGATTCACAGTTTTTAACACATGCAGAGTTCTCTGGATAAAGTAAGTCAATCTGTGCTTATTTATGGAGGTAAGCCCCACTCGCCCCTCCACATTGACAGGTGTAAAGTAACTCTCACACATCCTGTTATTACAGCTGTGTGTCTAGAGCCAGAGGACTGAATTGTGCAGTTTTAAGAAAAAAATGTTTGGTTCATGCCTGGAAGCTGGAGTGGTAGAGATGCTCTAAAAATTGGTTGTACTGATATTGGTAAAAAACTACAGATTTACCAAAAATCATTGACATTAAGTACTTAAAATAAGTACATTTTTATGATTTATATATTTTACCTCAATAAAACAATTATAAACGTTTCCTCTGAGCAGGTGTGGTAGCTCACACCTTTAATCCCAGCACTCGGGAGGCAGAGGCAGAGGCAGAAAGATCTCTAAGTTCAAGAACCAGCCGGGTCTACATAGTGAACTCCTGGCCAGCCAGGCTTACCCTGTTTCAAACCACTCTCCACTTCCCCCATTCCTCCCAGTCCTAGAGTCTTACATAAAGAGAAACTAAGAATTCCTGGAATAAGTTGCTGTATTGTGGCAGGAGATAGCAGACTCTAGACAAGCAAGAGGCCATGCACTGAGCTCCCAGTGTAGCCTGGCTGATTTGGGCATGCTTTTCCCATTGCATTTTATGGTAAATCCTGGTGCCCGGAGTCAATGGAATTATCAGGTACTTATGCTTGCATTGGCCTATCTAGACACATGCCCATGTCCTGATTAACATTGTCCAACGTGGCGTCTCTCCACAGGCCCCAGTAAAGATCGCTGTTATTTTTAAGCAGCTGAGAATTCTCATTGATTCTGTTCTAAGAAAAAAACTTGAAAATCCAAAGATGTCTCTCGAAAGTAAGTGTTTTATTGTGATACAGGTAAAAGAAGACATATACACAGTATATATTGAGAAGAAAATATATTTGGGTATAGATATAGACAGATAATAACATTAAATTGTTTTAGAACTTTTTAAGAACCTGAGAGATTGATTCTAGAAATTATGATTTAACACTGGAGTACCCTGGAGCACACTGAAGCCATGTTTTTGATGTAATATTAATAAAATTTTAATTTAATAAAGTCTACTTATGCTAAATTCTATTCAGCTCATATAGCTTATTCTCTTAAAATCTTTACTCCTGATACTTCTAAACTGTCCATTTCACAAAGAAAAACAAATTTTGGTACTCATTGTTTCCTCTGCCATGCGCTTCTCACACATACAGTTAGGAGTTGGTATCAGTGCATTAGCCGTCAACACAAGTCTGAAATCAACACTTGGTTTAGGGGGCATGCTGCAGTACTCCCCTAGCTTGACAAATCTCCACCGTTCTCCTAAAGCTGACAAATGATGCCAGGCTCAGAGCCCCGTCCCAGGCACTCTGATTTCTCTGCAGACTTGTGATGTGTAATTTCTGCTGACACTTCCCCCTCCTACCATTGCCCTTTGAAATGCAGATGATTATTGTAGTAACCCTGCCTAGGCTGTCCCAAAGTAGGATCTATTGTTTGCATCTTCAGGCTCTAATTTAACATGCTCCTTGATAGCTGTGGTTTCTGTAAGTCAGTGGTTTTCTCTTGCTTAGAGTGTAGAACTAGCAATTCTAGTTGATGCTCTAGTCTTCCCTGGCATTGTGTCATAGGCACTGAAGTTAGGCTTTTGCTTTAATAATGTAAGAATTATCTGTGCGCACGTTCGGTGCTTATTGGGAATGAGGGTGATGAGTTAGGACTTTTCTTTATGACTTCCCTGTGAGGAAAAGCTGTGACGGGGCCTCACATTCTAAAAGAAGTGTCTCAAGTTCCTCTTGTGCTTTCTTCCCTGCTCAACATTGTTCACTTCCAACAAGGAGCCTCCTCTCCCGCTCCCAGTTCTACGTTATTTTTTCTTTAATACCACTCTAGCTCCCGAGCACCTGGGAGGCAGGCCATAGGCCCAGGTCAGAGTCTCATGGCGACCACTGAGACCAGGAACATTGGGACCTCATATAAATGTAGAATGCCAGTCCGGCACCCCTGCTGCTATGAGAATCACAGGAAGTCAGGATTCCAGAGCTGTTTAAACAAGAGTGGCTGTTAATAAAGCCTCCTTAGCAAATAATGTCACCTCTCTGTTTGTCAGTTGATAAGCTTGTCACTTCCCCATTGACACCTCTCTGGGAGCATTTCCCTCTTAGGATTTTTGTTTCCTTGGTCTAAGCCTGGAGAGAGTAAAATCATTGCCACCTTTGACTGTTTGGTAAAAATCCCCCACTGCAAAACAGGGAGAATCAGTAATACCTTCAGTGTATTTCAGCTCGGGGTGGGGGAGGGAGATATGAGGAATTTCTGGGTGGAATATCTAAAGAACTAGTTCATTATAGAAATAACTGCCTGGGCTTGGTGGCGCACATCTTTAATCCCAGCACTGGGAAAATTGAGGCAGAGGGACATCATGAGTTCCAGCCCAGTACGGGCTACAAACTAGTAAGACCTTGTTTCAAAAAGGAAAAATAGGAACAAAAAAAAAACTACTTATATCTCATTATTTGGGGCCTTTGCCTATAAATAATCAAATACTAACTTCTTTCTACAAAATGTTAGCTTTTTGAAGTAGGCATAAGATAACCTTAATAATCACTAACAAAAAAATGACATCTCTGGTATCATAGTGTACATTATTCATCTTGGCTTGTAGTCTAATTTAAGAAAGCTTGTAATGAAGTACACCTCTTATTTATACATATGTACATTGCAAAATTGGCAAGTGTTAGATTTTTTTCATAGGTGTTTTATTTTTCCATTCCCTCAGATGACAAGATTCTACAGATCATTACAGAATTGATAAAGACAGAGAATAATTGATGCTGAAATCCATGGTTAACTTCTTTTAAAGTTAAGATGAAGATACAGTCCTAAAATTATGTGAAGATCGTCCGTCCCATTAAGTATTTGGTTACTGAAAATTTTGGTACTAGCCATGAACCTGAAGATGGCAGGAGAGAAGCACATACTTTCAACACGGACTTTTCTAGTTCCTTTGTAATGACGATGATGCTTGGTGTATTTGCCATGACATTTACAATAAACTCTTTGGTATCATTCATATTTTGTGCATCTTTGTGTCACAAGGCCAGCGTCTGCTCTCTGAAACTTAACTGCTTTGATTCCCTGTGTAACCATCTCATCCGGTAGCAGCCCCTGACATTTGGAGAATAAGTTTAGAGTTTTGTCCTACTTCTTAGTAAGGGTTTCTGTTGCTATGAGAAAACACCATACCCAAAAGCAACTTGAGGAGGAACTTCCACATCAGAGTCTATCACAGAGGGAAGTCAGGACAGGAACTCAAACAAACAGAGCAGGAACCTAGAGGGATCATGGCAGCATAGCCAGACCTATTTCAAAAGACAAACCAGGCCCCGCAAGATAACTGAGAGGGTAAAGGTGCTTTTCCACCAGCCTGACAATCCCAATTCAACCGCCAGAACTCAACAGAGGTAGCAGGAGAGAAGGCTCCACAAAGTTGTCCTCTGACCTGCATGTGTGTGTTAACACTCTTGGGCGTCCTACACATGCCCACAATAATAACAGTGTAGAAAACACCCAAGACAGTCAGTTTAGAAGGGGGACACAATAAAGCAACTTATTCCACGAGTTCCTTTTCTCTTTATGACCCTCTTTCAGCATTTAAGAGGATAGAATGGCACAGAGGGCGAACAGCACACTGGAATCACGGACTTGGATTTGACTCCTGCAGATTGCATTTAGTAGTTGTGGGAAGCTAACTTTTAAGTCCACCTGATCTTGTTCTCAAACCTAAAAAGAACCCGTTTCTAGCTCATCTGAATGAGGCAACAACTAAAGGTTGCAATGAGGTCTACCTAATAAGCCGAAGGACACAGCAGACGCTGCTGATGTCCTATGTGATCTGACTCCACTGCCTTCCTAGCTGCCAGTTGCTCCCCTCCTCTTTCCTGCTCCAGCCACAGTGACTTCCATTCATCAGGCCTCAGGAATTTTGCACTGTGCAATTTCTCTGACAGATACTGTTCCTATAGTTGACCACCTGGTCACCTCCCACTAGACGTCCTTGCTCAGGTGCTCCCTTTCCACTCTGCTGCTTCTGACCATTGGTACTGCAACCCCACCCATGGTATCCCCAGTGCCACAGTCCTTGTGTCTTGTCTTTGTATAACCATCCTACGTGAGCAATGCCAAAACCCTAAATGCCAAAGCAAAAGCAAAGCCAGTCTCACACCCAAAGCCACTATTTTATTCTCTTTATTTCCTATGACTTGCATTTGTCTCCTCCCAAACTCCCAGTGTGGTCATTTTCAGTGATGGCTCTGTCAAAGGCAATTAAATGGCCAAAGGGGATTAGGCACCTAAAGTTTGTGTGTGCATGTATTTATGTATTTGTATGTGTAGATATGTGTATGTGTTTATGTGTATGCATTTGTGTGTGTGTGTGTGTGTGTGTGTGTGTGTGTGTGTAGCTGTGGTCCAAGTGGCCCAACAGTGACTGTCCCCTCCTGGGAGGCAGAGGATCTGGTGGTGGTTTTAGTTGACAAGACTGCAGCCATCCAATCTGGTGCTGGAGTTTCAGGAAAGTCCTAGAAGGCTGCTGGTTCTATGACAGAATCCTGAAGAGGTGGGTCAAACACCAGTGAAGGAATGCCTCAGGGAACAGGATGGATGAACTTGCCAGTGAGGACGAGAACAAGCTGGCAAACATGAAAGATTCCTTTTTCTGTCCTCTTATGTGGGCTGCCACCAGAAGACATGGACCAGATTTAGGGTGGTTTGCCACTCCAAGTCTTCCAACCAAGAACAATCCTTCCCGGCATGCTCAGTTGATTATCTACCACAAGAAGGTACCGGAAGAAAACACACACATCCAAACCTGAAAAAGAAGTATTTTCCTCAGCCATCCTTGCTGGCAAAAAGACATATACATATATACTTTAGTTAAATAATCGAGGCAGGCTCAGATCCTGCTGAACAGGACATTAGAGATGACATCCGATTTAATCCTCATGATAGCCTCAGGGGCTCTCTTACTGCTGCCATGCCCTGTTTTCAACAGCTAAGGAAACAGAAGAACAAGGCTGTGTAATGTGCCCCAGGGTCACAGCTGGTGGCTGCAGCTGGGCTTTGAACTCAAGCACTTTAACTTGGAAGCAATGCATAGAGCCATTGTTTGGTACTGCTTGTGCCTGACAGTTTGCCTCAGGTGGGTGGGAGAAAGAACACGTTTACGCACGGAGGGAAGCAACGCACTTGAGCGTGTGTACTGAACCCTTCCTGAACTGGGGATTGTCAAGACACCAGGAAGGTGGTAACAGAAAGATAGCCTTTTCCCCAGGTGGACATTGAGACGTAAAAGTCAAACATCTCGTGTAGAAAATGGCCTGAAAAAAAAATCCCTGCCCTTTGTTTACCAAATACCAGCAAAACTTGTCTGACTTCAAGCACTTTAAATACCACTCAGTTTTGGAGCTTAAGCATGGTAAAAGAAAAGATTCATAAGTAAATATAATTTTCAGTGACATCAAACTCAGTGTAAAGATTTCCCAAGCGCCCGACAAAGTTGTCTAAGTCTGGTGGCAACTCACTGGCTTTGTTTGACAAAAGAAGGAACCTAGGTAAATGCACTGTTCCTGCTTTCATCCCAACCTTTGAGCTAGGGGAAGAGGAAATGGAGCTTTGTCTTAGACTGAAGTTCCAACCTGGGGAAAATGCATTGGGCCGGGCTGGAGAGACGGCTGAGGCTAAGAGCACTGACTGTTCTTCCAGAGGACCTAAATTCAATTCCCAGCAACCACATGGTGGCTCACAACCATCTATAATAAGATCCGATGCCCTTTTCTTGTGTGCAGGCAAACACGCAGACAGAAACTATCTACATAGTAAATAAATAAGTCTTTAAAAAATGCATTAGACTCCAGTTCCAGAGAGATAAACAAACAAATTAGACCTTTCATAGGGCAAATGAAAAGCCCTGGAATTGGACCAAATCATTTGTTACAATGAGGAGAGTGTAATACCAAAGTGACAGTCCAGGGCAGAAATATTCAGAAGGTAGAACAACAGATCTTAGAGTATGTAGGGATGTTGTTTTGCATGTCCCATCTACAACTACATCCAGAAAGACTGAGGCAGATAAAGTCTCTTCCCAGTCCCACCCTCATTCTTTTTTTTAAATATATATATTCATGTATTTTATGTATATGAGTGTTGTCTTCACGCACACCAGAAGAAGGAATCTGATCCCATTACAGACAGTTGTGAGCCATTATATAGTTACTGGGAATTAAACTCAGGACCTCTGGAAGAACAGTTAAGTGCTCTTAACCACTGAGCCATCTCTCCAGGCCCCCAACATCATTCATAAGCCCACAACTTCAAATACCTGTTCATCTTCCTCATGCGGGTTCTTGACAGACATCTCCAGACTAACAGGTTCATACAAAATCCTCATCCTCATACAAACTTCCCCTTTGAGTCTTTGCCATTTTATGACAGGGCCATTTTTTCAGCTTCTAGGGCTAGGGAACTTGGGATAAGCCTCTGCTCGCACCCTACAGCTTTACACAAATCCTGTCGGCACGTAGTCAAAATCTGTCTGCACTCTATCCACCTCTCACCACCACTCCAACCCCACACTGGTCCAAGACCATCTGCTCTCATCTGTGTTGTAGGAGCTGAGGGTTGCATTCGGCCACCCAGCTCCTGCCACTGGCTAGCTTTACCCGAAATAACAACACACAAACTGTATTCTTTTAAACACTGCTTGGCCCATTAGTTCCAGCCTCTTATTGGCTAGCTCTTACATATTGATCTAACCCATTTCTAATATTCTGTGTAGCACCACTAGGTGCACTTACCGGGAAAGATTCAGCATGTCTGACCTGGCGGCTTGCTTCATCACATCTGGCCCAGAGAGAAGAAGCATAACGTCTGTCTGAGGCATCTTACCTCACTTCCTCTTCCTCCCAGCATTCTGTTCTGTGTACTCCACCCACCTATGTTTTAACCTATGAGGGCCAAGCAGTTTCTTTATTATAATTAACCAATGACCTTCCTCCATCATTTCCCCTTTTTCTGTTTAAACAACAAAAAAAGGGAAGGCTCTAACTTTAACACAGCAAAATTACATATAACAAAACAGTTATCAAGTAAAAATTACAATATTTACATCTATTTTATCTTTATCATAACTAAGGAAAACTATAACTAACTATTCTTCAACTCCATGGTGTGTGCATATGAACGGTGAAGGACGATTTTGTGTAGTTGGTTCTCTCCTCCTATCTTCATGTGCGTTCCAGGCTCTGAACCCAGGCTTTGGGTCAGGCCTTTTATTCACTGAGCTAGCTCACTGTCCTCCATCTATGTAATTTTAAAACATCTGGAAATCACATTAATAAAAGAAAACATACAAAATTAATTGTGATAATATATTTTATTTTCAAAACCCGGACACCTCTTGTCAGAATCTCTGTGTTTGTATCTTCCGTTTCTCCTACCCGTTACTCTCCTCCAGACGAGCTCCTGTCTCCTGGCTGTTGTTTATGCTGCCTCTACCTGAAATGTTCTTTCCGCCTAAAACACACATGCTTCATCTTCTATCTCTTTCAAGTCTGTGCTCCAGTGTCCCTTGTTCAGTGAGGATTTGGGGGACAACTTAAGATTCATCTATTAGGGCTGGAGAGATGGCTCAGTGGTTAAGAGCACTGGCTGCTCTTCTGGAGTCCTGAATTCAATTCCCAGAGACTACAAGATGGCTCACAACCATCTATAGTGGGATCTGATGTTCTCTTCTGCCTGATGCCCTCTTCTGGCATAAAGTACACACAGAAAGAGCACTCAGAATCATTAAAAAAAAGAATCTCAAAAGACTCCTCTTTTTCACTCCTTTATTCTTTTCAGCTTAAATTAAACCACCTAAAATTAAAATTAAACCATCTGAAACTTAAATACATGTTTAAATACTATTTGATCATTTGGTCTAATCCTCCAAAATGAACCCCCCCCCCTTTTTTTTTTGATTTTTCGAGACTGGGTTTCTCTGTGTAACAGTCCTAGCTGTCCTGGTATTCAATTTGTAGACCAGGCTGGCCTTGAACTCAGAGTTTCACCTGCCCCTGCCTCCCAAGTTCCCAAATGATGGAATTAAAGGTATGTGTAGTGATATTTTGTTCGTGCTTTAACAAATAAAGCTTGCCTGAAGATCACAGTGTGGAGCTAGCCTCACTAGTTAGCCATAGAGGCCAGGCAGTGGTGACGCACACCTTTAAACCCAACACTAGGGAGACAGAGGGCAGACAGATCTCTGTGAGTTCAAGGCCACCCTGGGCCACACAAGATTGAATCAGTCTAAAAGAGGAACAGAGCCAAGAGGTGGTGGCTCACACCTTTAATCCCAGCACTAGGGAGATGGAGATGGGAAGTGATGTGGCTGGGTGGAGAGAGGACTATAAAAGGCGGAAGGAAACAGGAGCTCGGGATTCAGACTATTTTGATAGGATCTTGCCCCCTTGGTTCTGAGGATTTTGTAGAAGAACTAGTGGCTGTTCTGCTTCTCTGGTCTTTCAGTTTTCATCCTCTATTATTATTATTAAGACCAAGCTTTGATGCGGCTCTCAGATGGAGCAGTTACATCCAAGCTAAATCTGTTAGAAGCGAGGTTTCTGTTGGCACTAAACAAATGACAAAGCCTTCCTAGTGTGGAAAGACTCTTCATGGCTGGCGTGGTACTCCAAAACAGAAAACCTCTTTTCAGGGTTCTGTCAAATTCCATGAAGCACCGCGAAGCTGTGTACTGGGTCTATAATCAGTTAATTCAGTCAAATCTTGGGGGTTTTGTTTGTTTGTTTGTTTTTTAAACTAAGCAACAATTGAGAACTAAAGGCTACTACGTGTGTGTGTGTGTGTTTAATATTGTGTCCTTTAATGCTTTGGTCCTGGCTGAGTTTGAGCTAAAACACGTGGCTGGAAACTCCCACGTTCTTTTTTACCTTACCCAGACTCTTGGAGGTTGTATTGCTTTAAACACCACCCACTCACTTGGGTGCATAGGTCAAACTCAGAATCCTCCTTGGTTTCCCCAAGCCTCTAACATGAAACCCCTTAATCTATTTCCAAAATATAGTTGGAATCTCTTATCTCTACTCTCATTCTCTACAAATAATTTCTTCCATGAATTACCAAACCTAATTTGGTCCTTTCTCTCCTTATTTTTTCAATTTTGGAGAGTAAACCTAGGGCATCACACACTCGAGGCAAATTTTGCACCCTGAGCTGCAGCTACAGCCTCAGAGTAATCCTTAATCAAGGGTTACTTCACCTTCCTCCTGACCTTGGTTTAACCATCAGTGTTTGGTTTCCCTTTCCAGAACAGTGAGGCTGATTTTGCCATGAAGTATCATGTCACCCAAGCAAGTCCTCCAACTATCAGGACGCCCCATTGAGTCTGACTATCAGGTAAAGAATATCCTATTGTTACAGTATAGTGCTCCAAGTAGTATTTGAATCTCAGGAAAATGTATTTCTCTTATAGTTATGTTTCATACAATATTTGGGACATACTTGCGAAAAATGCATTTGTTGTTTATCTGACCTTTGAATTTAAGTGGCTATCTTGGGGGCTTTCCCCCTCTCCAGCAACTTTAAAAACCAGAGGATCCTCAGTTACTACCCTTATCACATTGGATGCATATGACAAATGGCTCTGTATCCGAACAGAACTTCAGCTCTGTAAAGTCCTAATGAGCCTCCCTGTGTTAGACACAGCACGGGCACAGTGCGCTTTCCACAAACGCCGAAACTCAGGCAACATCTGTAGGGAGCCATTCTAAGTACAGACTAAACCCTTGGAAAACAAAGTATTTTCAGCAGGGGGCCCTCAGAGGCTCACACCCACTCTTAGATGGGTGAGTCTTCAATTTACCTCCAGCATAATAAATGACGTTGTCGACTCCTCAGGATCATCTTCAAGATGCCCCCCAGTGTTTTACATTCCAAAAGGACTTTCAAGATTTTAGATCGACTTTACTTGACCCTCGAGGCAAGTAATAATATCCTTTTACAGACAAGGAAATAGAGGCCAAGTAACGCCTTGCTGAGCATGACCATTAAATAGGAACATTTGGCCCCTACAAGTTTGCTTTGTGCTCTTTCCAGCTGGACCAGTAGGCAGAATCAAAGGTCCTGATCCTTCCCCTCGCCCAGAAAACTCATCTTGGAAGAGGTTTGATATATGACCCCTTTTCTGTGGAGTCAGTTGATCTTCCCATAATGTTAGCCACCAACCGCCTGAGAGGAGTCAGAAACCCAGGCACTCGCGAGTTGAAAACCCTTCTCAGGTGATTCTCAGCGCCACAGGTGCTGCGATTTAAACCCGGAGCACAAAAGCTCCTTCGGGATTTTAGAGAACAGAAACAGTGGTGAGAGCCTGAAATCCAGCCTTTTTCTCTCACCTTCTTCTCTGCCGGGTTTCTAGGGGGCAGAATTTACACGTAGACTACAAAGACTTTTCATCTCTCTTTGGAGTAAATGAGGATGGTTAAGTGGGCAGATTTCATGGCACCTAACAGCCTCATCCGTCGGCGTGCGTCTGTGACGCTCTGGCTGAGTTTATCTAGGTGTCTTGCATCTAGGAAATGAGCACAGTCAGTCCGTTAGAAGCCCTTTGTGCCCCAGGGTCCCTGTTCCTAAAGTGTTACAGACACTCTCTCTTTAGGATTCAAGAGTAGTGAAGGACTCTAAGCTGGGTTAGGACCCGAGTAAACCAGTTGGGCCTGGAGGTGTCGCATTCTCTCTGTCCTGCCTGTGCGCCCCGCCCCCAGCTCTGCATTCTTTTGTTTCTCGTCCACCCTCCCCCAGGAGCCAGGCTCAGCCTGGAAAGGCAGACGGTTAGAAGCTAATGACCTAAACCAGAACACGCTGTGAACAATTCGACAGAAGCGCCACCTGCGACGTTACGTTCTTAAACGGCTACCGCCTCGGCTTATTTGGTTTGGGATGAAAAGTGCATAACTGGGTATCCAAAGGGCAGTGGACCTGTGCGATCGTTTGAGGCATTTTTTTTTATGTTGTTGGATCATAAATACCTGGCTGGCTGGCCGGGCTCCCACGTACATACTTAGCAGATGCGAGTAATAATAGGTCAAAGCTCTGCTGCCCGATACCAGTGGGAATGAAATAAAATAGACGTAAACGAGTTCACAGTCCTAGCCCGATCTTGGTAGGGAGTTCAGATGCTGACCAATCTTGGTGAAGGTCGGCATAGAAGATGATCACACCAGGCCAGACGATTTAACCGAGGACAAAAAGCGGCCCAGTCCCTTTCCTGTCTCCTGGGAGCAGCTTTTCCCTTTGTTCCTGAATCGCTCACCTGGGTGGGCCGTGGTCTTCAAGCTCTTTCACTCAGCGCGCGCAGCTGGCCTCAGGACCCGGGCTGCGGTTGCCAGGGTGACGCGAGACGCGCGCGGAGCCGCAGCTGAAGGCGGGTGCGAGGCGCGAGTTGCAACGCCTCCTGCCCCCCTGTGCCCCCGCTGTAGCCGCGCGTTGCGGGCACGCGAGGGGAGTGGCTCCGCCTCGGGGAAAGCGCGGCTCGGGGACCGCTCAGGGCTCAGCCAGTGAGAGGCCGGGGGGAGTGGTGGAGGGAAGGCTCAGGCCGGGTACTTAGAGCTGCGTTAGCAGCAGGACCGGATCTTACTACCACTCCTCGCACTGGCGTTCAAGGCCCGCCGTAGCCGGGCGTTGAGGACGCCAGCGCGTCTACCCGATTGTATCATGGTGACGCCTTGTCCTGCCAGCCCGGCCAGCCCCGCTGCGGCAGCCGGAAGGCGGGACAACCATCAGAACCTCCGCGCCCCAGTGAAGAAGAGCAGACGCCCGCGCCTCCGGAGGAAGGAGCCACTGCGGCCGCTGAACGCGTGTTCGCTCCCGGGAGACTCCGGCGTCTGTGACCTTTTCGAGTCCCCCAGCTCTAGCTCGGACGGCGCGGACAGCCCTGTGGCGTCTGCGGCGCGGGACTGCAGCTCCTTACTCAGTCCTACCCAGCCCTTGACCGCTCTAGATCTCCAGACCTTCAGAGACTACGGTCAGAGCTGCTACGATTTTCGCAAGGCACAGGAGAGCCTTTTCCATCCGCGGGAGTCGCTGGCGCGACAGCCACAAGTGAGGCGGTTGACAAAGCCAGACCCCGGCCATAGCGCTTCACATCTCTCGGCTCGCTTTCTCCTTTGCTGCTGTCTCCCTTCGCAGCGCCCCAGTTGTTGCAGCCCATTTTCTGTCATCAATAGGATAGGAGCAATGGGGATCTTAGGGCATTGGGCCACTGACCTCACTCTCTAGATGGAGAAAAGTGGGGGGTGTGAGTAGCTGAAGTCTATGCATTAGTTCCAGGGGGTAGAGGAGTTTATTAGAGTGCGGAAAAGTCCGAAAGTTTCTAGGTTAGCGCCCTAACTCCTAAGTTTGTTTGCACATCTACAAATGGACCCTTCCCCCACCCCTGATACATGCCCTCCGTACAGTACTGAGCTCGAGCCCACGCGTTCCGAGACTCAGCCAGGCCCGCACTCCACGTGTTTTCCATTTTTCAGGGCATTTAGCCTTTTCCTCTCTACCTCCATTCGGGGAAGCTCCCTGAATTATATTGGTCCCTTGCTGCAGCACACTTCCTTTCTCCCTCCTGGCAGGTGACCGCACAATCCCGCTGTAAACTGCTCAGCTGGCTCCTGCCAGTCCACCGCCAATTCGGCCTCTCATTCGAGTCGCTGTGCCTGACGGTGAACACTCTGGACCGTTTCCTCCTTACCACCCCAGTAGCTGCAGACTGCTTCCAGCTGCTCGGGGTCACCTGTCTGCTCATCGCTTGCAAGCAGGTATCTCCACCAGGCGTAGGGTGGGATGTGTTTGGAGGCAACCTCTCCAGTCGTGCATGGTTCAGGGTTGGGTGGCTGGACTCATCTAGGCAGATGCTCGCAGGTCTTTATACGCCATAGCCTTAACTTGGTATATTTTCACGCGGAGTAAAATAACCAGTCCTTTCAGACCTCGAAGGCCTCTCACACAAAACTTTGTGGCATTTCTAAGTCTCTGGAAAACATGGCTTTTTCATTTTGATTCTCTCTGTCTCTCTCTCTGTCTCTCTCTCTCTCTCTCTCTCTCTCTCTCTCTCTCTCTCTCTCTCTCTCTCTCTCTCTCTGTCTGTCTGTCTCTCTCTCACACACACACACACTTTTTTGAAGTTGGATTGGAGCTAGAGAAGCTGTACCAAAAGCAGCCATGCGTGGCTTAAAGGTGAGGCTGCCTGGAGGTTCAAGTCCCAGTTTTCTCCCTGATTTAAGGTGGGGCGCGCTTGGGGTCCAGGAAACCTCCAGGCCGGAACCTAGAGTGCACTCTGTTGCAGGTAGAGGTGCACCCACCTCGCGTGAAACAGCTCCTGGCCCTGTGCGGTGGCGTTTTCTCCCGGCAGCAGCTGTGCAACCTTGAATGCATCGTGTTACACAAGCTGCGCTTCAGCTTGGGCGCACCCACCATCAACTTCTTCCTGGAGCACTTCACTCAGGTTCGCGTGGAGGCGGGGCAGGTTGAGGTCACCGGAGCCCTGGAGGCTCAAACCCTGGCTCGGGGAGTGGCGGAGCTGAGCCTGGCTGACTACGCTTTCACCAACTACACACCTTCGCTTCTGGCCATCTGCTGCCTGGCGCTGGCTGATCGCATGCTGCAGCTCCCTCATCCGCTGGACCTTCGCCTGGGCGAGCACCCGGAGGCCGCACTGCAGGACTGTCTGGGCAAGCTGCAGATGCTGGTGTCCATCAACAGTACCTCCCTGACTCACATACTGCCTCCCCGGATCTGGGAGAAGTGCAGCCTGCCCCAGAGTTAGAAGGAAAAGCACACCCTTGAGTTTCTTGTATTCCCGGGCCCTGGCTCTGTGCCTGCAGGAGAGTGTGCAGTATTAATCCAAAGAGAAGCTCAGGATTCCTGCCTGTAAATAGTGTACAGTAACAGATTGTTATTTATTTTGCGGTACCCAAGGGCGGGGTGACAGTCCTGGCTTGTCTATATGCTGCTGTTATGGGGTCAGTCAAGGTGGTCACCAATTTCAGAGTCTGTCCTCACTCCCAATATTTTACTCTGTAGTTAGCAGCTCTGTGAAAACAATCTAGCAAGATTTTAGAAGCCACTGTTCCAGTAATCAGACAAGTCAAGTTTGCCTGTCTCTATCTTAACCCCCTCCAGCCTGGAGGCTGAGTCTCCCTCCCCCACACCAGTGGCCCAAGGAGTGTGAGACAGAGTTGGAAGTCATTGTAGTAGTCCCTTTTGTCCAGAAAGGCAGTGCCTGCCGCCTACTGATGTGGGTCTGGGAAGCTTCGGGGACCAGGTAGGCATGCTAGCAGTGGGGTAGAGCAAGAGACACCCCCGGTGCACTCCCAAGAGATGTTGGAAAAGAAACTTTTTTGCACAATCCTATAGCTGTTGCAGCCTGGGCCATCTCCTCTGCAGTTACACGCATGGTTCAGCTGACACTGCTGCATGAGCCCAGGTGAACAATGACGTGACAGTAATAAAGAATATAGTGACTTACTTGCAACGTATACTGTGTGTTTAGCGTTTATTTCACTCTTTGACAATGCGATTGAAGCAGCCAGTCGTCTTCCACTTTCCAGATGTTAGGACCCAGGACTTAGAGTACCTGACCCATGAGTCTTATCCTTAGCCTCCTTGCTAAGCTTCTCCTGTTTGTTTTCGGGAATTCTTCTAAAGCCCCCTTTCTGTGGTGGGTACCTCATTAGTGCTCCTCGGCTCAGCAAGGCAACACTGTTGTCTTCTAGCCTTGCTACAGGACCCACTTTACGGATGGGATACTTGGTTGGGAAGTGGGAAGCTTCCTGGGCTGCTGGGGCTCTGTAATCACCCGGAGGCCCTGATCCTCAGCTCTGCCACCTGCAGCAAATTCATCAGCTTCAGTGGATCTTGGGGTTAGGTTTAAATATTGTTCCTGCAGTGGGGGTGGGGAGGATAGTGATTAAGTGAGCAGCCTTGAAGCCAATTTGCCAGGAGACCACCTTGAGCCACTTCTAAAAATGGGATAAGTGCACCCTTGCTTAGGGGTAGAGTGTCGCTATGCTGAGATGATCACATACGCCCCACCCCTGGCACAGAGAAGCCTCAAGCAGTGGCAGTGGTAGTCTGCACAGTGTTGGGAGAGCTTATACAGGAAAACAAAACAAAACCTAATCAGGGTGAACATATGGTTCATGTGTTGTGGAGGGTTATTTTTTTTTTGTATGATTGAAAACTTATGTGTTGGGTAAGAAATCCCAGTTTGCACCTCTGCATTTAGAATAAGTCAATGTCTGATGAATAAAATGCAAGGCCCCAAATTGTAGAGCCTCTGCACTCCTCCCCGATAGCTCTCTGGAAGCTGGGTCCTTTACTTGCATGGGCTTCAGGCCGCTCGCTCCTCTGGGTAGAGCAGTCTCCTTGGGAGTGGAACAACTGTTGTGTGATGGTACAGAGGGGGGTGAGGATCCAGCCACCTGTCTGACTCTTACCCATCCATCAGGGTCCTCAGGTGAGACAAGGAGGCCCTTAGGGTCTGGCGCTTCATGGAAAGAAGCCACTTTGGGGGTTGTTAGCTTCACTAACATCTAACAGTCCAATTGCTTCTGACATATCCATGTTGTCTCCTAAATTTTCCAGAACTAGGGAGCAGAGCCAGGAACACTCGGGAGGCAGAGGCAGGCGGATCTCTGTGAGTTCGAGACCAGCCTGGTCTACAGTACGAGTTTCAGGACAGCCAGGGCTGTTACACAAAGAACCCTTTCCGGGGAGTGGGGAGAGGGGGGGACCCAGAACAAAAGCAAACAACCAAAAGAAAACCACCCCCCCACCACACACACACACACACATGCACAAAACCCTAATTTGTCTAAGCACTAGCCACTGGGCATACATAAAGCAACTTCTCTTCCCAACTCTGCTGGGGTAGGTGTTACTGCTGCTTTTCTTAAAGGCAGATCTGGTCTGGTGGGGTCTAACCTCCATCCTTGTGTATTTTCACACCAAAGCCAGTGTTTGCTCCCTGCCCCCCCCAACCCTTCATCTCAGACACACACCTCATTTCAGTTCCCATAAAAAGATATTTTAAAATTCACTCACCATTATGCACCCCTCTTGGGAATATCTTGGTTCTTAATTCAGCTAATGGGTGCAAATAAAAGGTCCTTCCCACGGTGGTGGTGCACGCCTTTAATCCTGCCACTCGGGAGGCAGAGACAGGCGGATCTCTGAGTTCCAGGCCAGAGCGAGTTCCCAGGACAAGCTCCGAAAAGACACAGAGAAACCCTGTCTCAAAATACAAAACAAAACAAAACAAAACAAAGGTCCTTCCCTTGTGTTATTAGATGTAAGGCAAGAGCAAGGTGGCCAGCAGGTTTCTATTTCTGATGCTTGTTTACATTGATCTGGGTGGTCCTGGAAAAGGTCCCCTCACCCAAAGATGCTCCATTCTGAGAGAGGTCTCTTTGTAGTAGACTCAAAATCTGGAAGATGCTTCTTTCAGGGAGAGAGGGGGCTGACTTGAAGAGAGATCTGTGTAACTGCAGGGAGAAACCAGCTGTAAAGAGGACAGCCAAACGCTAGGACAGCCAGCTGAGTCCACCAGGGTTTTAGGGGATTTGGAAATGTCCACAGTAGGGATTTTCAGAAACCGAAGTAAATGTCACCCCCCCCCTTTTCTTTTTTTCCTGAGGCAGTCTTTTAGCTCAGGTTGGCCTATGAAACAGTATGTTGCCCAAGAACTCTTGAGTAAGTTTGAACTTATGGCAGTCCTCCTGCCTCAGCATTGCTTTTTTTTTCCCCCTTAAAAAATGTTTAGGCAGGGGCTGGAGAGATGGCTCAGTGATTAAGAACACTGGTTGCTCTTCCAGAGGTCCTGAGTTCAATTCCCAGCAACCACATGGTGGCTCACAACCATTTGTAATGAGATCTGGTGCCCTCTTTCTGGCATGCAGGTGTATATAGAGGCAGAATGTTGTATACATAATAAATAATTAATAAAATGTTTAGGCACCATTTCCGGGGAAGTTGGCAAGGCTCAGGTACAGAGCGGAGAGTTCTTGACAGTAGGCAAGAATGAGAGACCAAATAAAAGCCATACCCCCAAATCCAGAATGTTCAGATTTGAGGGCCGTTTCTGTAATTTGGAGGCTGGCCTGAGAAGGCCCTTTTATTTCCCGACTAGAACCTTCTGGGAAAATTTCGGAGTTCTGCTTTGGCGATTGTCACTCCACACTTTGTGAACCTTGTGTCTGGGGTGGTAAGAAGAAACAAAGAATCATTAACTTTCACATCCCTGCTGCCCATAAATTGGAAAGCTAGGAACCGGTGGCGCTGGCCCTCCCTTCCCTCAACCCTCCCATCCCCACCTTCGCCTGGCACAGCCAGGATGCTGCGGCGCCAAAGGGCGCTCGCGGGTCGGGCCCCGCGCTCGCAGCTCCCGGGGGGAAGCCCTGTTGCCAGGTTGGTTAACGCCTCCGCCCGTGCGCAGATTGTCCCGGGCTGAAGGCGCCACCTCTGGCGCTCAGGCGCGAGCCGCCCCTCCCTCGCAGCTCTTCTCCTCCAGGCCCTCCCTTCTCTCCTTCCACGCGCCGTTGCCCATCTCTGGCACCAACAGGTGCAGTAGCGCTGGGTGTGGGTCACCATCCCAGGATGCAGGCGTGTGAGGGCAGCGCAGCCGGACGCAGGGCCTTCGACAGCATCTGCCCCAATACGATGCTGGATCTGTCGCGGCGGCCACTCGGCAAGCCCGGGAAGCCAGAAAGGAAGGTGGGGATGCTCGTTGTGGTCTTGGCTCTGGCAGAGTCTGTCAGCCCAACGCCCCGACAGCTGACCTGAGCTTCCCATTTCTGTCCCCGGCTAGTTCGTTCCTCCGTGGAAGTCCTTCTCCGGATGCGGCTGCGACAGCCCAGTGTCGGTGTACGAGGATCCCCCTGACGCAGAGCCCGCTGCATTGCCAGGTGAGCCCCGAGGCACCTGCACGATCCCTCGATACCCTCGATTATGCCGGGTGGGTGCGGCACACGCGATCCGCAGCCCCTTTTTCCCCGGGCTCTGAGGTCCTGGTTGAGGGTCCTGGTGGCGACCTGGCAGAGAGGCTTAGGGTTCGTTGGGTGCGTGTTTCCTGATCTTCCCGCGCAGCCCTCACCACCATAGACCTGCAGGACCTCGCAGACTGCACCTCGCTACTTGGCACCGAAGCGCCATCTAGTGCTGATTCTTCCGCCTCGCAGGTACTCTTTCCCTTGTTTGACTCTTGGCCCCTTACAGATCCAAACGCAAAACTGGTGGGTTTAGTTTCCTCTAAGGCCTCGAGATGGACTGGGGAACACAGGCACACTCAGCATATTGTGGGTAGTCAAGCATCCTAGATCCTAATTTTCTCTTCCCCCCTAGTATGTTATTAAGTTCTCATTTTCGGGACTGGTCTGGCCAACTTTTACTACAGGGCACTTTGTTATTCTACTGAACAAGGCAATTCGGAGCTGGTGGGCTGAGGAACCACGTGAATGGGCACAAGCTCATAGGATAACTGTTTTGTCACCACCGGAACCATTTATATTTCGTAGGTACCAAAGGACCATCAAAGTCACGGGGGGGGGGGGGGACGACAAAGGTCTCTTAAGCAAACCATTCTGTCTGCAGAGACGGACACTCAGCAGCTGGCCACTTTAAACGTTTTATTCTACTCCTCTGTTGGAGCCCACAAGACTCTGCAGTGACCAGCGTCATGACAGACCAATAGGCAGATCCATGGGAAGTGTAAACGTCCATGTCCTCATGGAATAACCCATTTTGCAGGGCTGAGGGAACACTTGCCTTTTGGAAGAGTCACTGTCATATCTGTGGAAGTCTTGGGAAGCCATGACTCTTCCCTTCAAAATAGGATTCATTCCCTAAACACCTCAACAGTGTGACTTCTGCACAGGCAACGGAGTGACTTTGCTCCGTTCCCCAACACCATGAGGCCTTGGAGCGATGACATTCACTCGTTGTTCTAGCAGTCAAATTTACACAGAGTCAACCCTACAAAATTATCTGCTAACAGACCACATAGACATAGAAATTTCTATAGAAGACAGCACTGAGCAGGAAGGCAGCATGCCCCACCTTTGCTAACAAACAAATCTGGGCGTCCCCAAAGCTGGTTATCACAAGAAATTAGATGAGGAGAACGGGGGAATCCAGGATTCAGGGATGTTTAGTAACTTTATCTAATAGTTTGGAATGCCAGGTACTTACTCTTCAAAGTTGTCTCTTTCCTGGGTCAGGCCACCTGTTCCGGAGTACTGCTTTTTTTGTGACTTTATCAGAAATTATCACATATTATCAATGTCCTTGCCTATGCAATTTTCCAACTATGTCTGTAAAAACTACAAACATCATGGAGATCAGCCTGTACTCTTCTCCTCTTCCTCTTCCTTTTCCTCTTCTTCTTCTCCTCCTCTTCTCCTCCTCCTTGCTACTTCTTCCCCTTATTCTCCCTATCCTTCCCCTTACTCTTCTTCTCTTTATTCTTCCTTCCCTCCACGTCCCCTTCACTTTACTTTCCCCCCTTATGCAAAAACTACAGAAGATGCAGACCTGATGCTCAAATGAAGAAGTTCTGACCCAGAGTCCTCAGTGTCCAGCAGCTGCTAAGGTCATCTGTCCTCTTTTGTCCATAAGGGAGTCTGGTACTTGAAAATAGGGCCAGAGAGAAGGTTAGAATCGGAGTTTGTTTCAATTTCCCAAAATATATGACTAGGAAAGAAGGGCTTCCGGGAGAACAAAATGATCGATACAAAGATAAGACTCAATAGTGGAATCCGTAGGCATTTCCGGTGCGCGTCTGGGATGGATCCCCTCACACCAGCATCCAAGAAAGTCCTTTCCCCTTTCAAACTCTGGAATCCAAGGAAGCAGGGATTCCCAAGAAGACAGACAATGATGCGGCCATGCCAGGCTGGTCACTAGGCATTGGGTAATCCTTCTTCTCCAGGATTCTCTCTCAGAGGAAGCAGAGAAAGCATTCTGTGGAGCCTGCCTGCTTTCCACACTGGTTAACTGAGAGATTACAGAAATAGGAAAATGTCATTGACTTGAAATTCCCATCCCTTAAGAGACTAGGAAGATGCCTGGACCCCTACCTTCTTACCATTTCCTTCTCTCTCAGGCACCTGGGAATCCTGGTCAGGCAACATGGAGCTGTATCCCACCATAGGTGAAAAGCCAACTCCAACTTTTAGAGAAACTGAAAAAAACCAAACAACAACCCATCAACAGCAACACCACACACACACTAACAACAGCAACAACAACAACACACACATGACACCATAGCTGCTGCAGTCTCCTGAACAGACACCTTTCATAGTATCCCTGACCCCATTGGTCACAGCCCCACCCTTCCCTTTCCTTTACTGGTGAGGTGGTTAGCACTTTAGGCCTAGACTTTGGAAGCCTTGGTGCCTGTCCTGGTGTTAATGCCAAGCTTTCGGCTCTTAGGAAGGTAAGGGTGGGGGTGGTTGAAGTAGGAATTGCAATTCCATGGGTACACAAAGAATATCAAAAGGAGTCAGCATGGCTGCCTGATGACCCACCTGTGAGGAAGCTCAGGTGGGCTGTTCAAAACCCAGCTGGACTGGCGGGTGGTATTTGAGACTTGCAAGAGTAATGCTCACGCTTGCCAGCCCAAGGTAAACCTACTGTTCTATGGGTGAGGTGAAGTTTAATTTTTCTTTTTGTGAACCAAAGTGCATGCAGACTAGCCTTAGAAACTGCAAGGATGTCTGTCTGTCTGTTTAGAATTGTTCTCCGAAGCCCAGACTCAGTGTTGACTGGCTCACACCATTGCTTTGTTTTAGAATCCTTCCTTGCAAACCGAAGACGATTTCAGCCTGCAGAATTTCAGAGACACTGTGGATGATCTCATTGCAGGCAAGCGCAGTCTCCTCGCAGTTAAATGACAGAAGGGATGTCACCTACCAAAACCATACACTTCAGATCGTGTTGTGGTGAAGGTGGTCAGCCCGCCGCCTGACACTGGCCAGCCTCTCTTTCACCAAGGGGTCGGACTCTCCCTAACTGAGGATATCCTTTCCCTAAAATGGGGAAATTATGTCACCTGGTCTTTAGGCTATGGGTTTCTCAGTGTAGGTTCTGGAAATGAGGTACCCATTCTGTGATGCCGTGGGACAGAAGTTAAATGACAAGTGTCTACAGAGAAACAAAATCTTGTATGCTTCCCAGGCCCCAGGAGGTTTGCCTGAGTTCCTTCAGATTAGCTCAGCAGGTGCTTATGAAAAAAACAGTGAGTAAGACCAGGAATCATAGACTTTGCCTTATGAAGAAAAACTCAAACAACCCAAATGTCTGGGAAGCATTTTGCCCCCGTGGCTAGTTAGGCACTATCTGGAGGCAGCCAATTCATCTTTTGCTTTCTCCCAGATTCATCCTCTTTGATGTCGCCTCCCCTGACCGAAGGTGACTTTCCCTTTTCCCCATGCGATGTTTCGTCTTTCGGGTCCTGCCTCTCGCCATCGCTGGACCCACCTGCTTTGGGGTCTCCACAGCTGCCCCCACCACCCTGCGCTCCAGACCTGCCGCCACCGCCAACCGAGCAGTACTGGAAGGAGGTGGCTGACCAGAACCAGAGGGCACTGGGGACAGCTCTCATAGAGAATAACCAAGTAAGGACACCAGTGGTTAGGAATCTTGGGGTGCGGTCAGGGCCTAGTACAGAGCACAAGTTGGGAACTGTGAAGTTGGCGCGCGCTTCTGTAGACCCAGGAGTTCTAATAGCCGGTACTGTTCAATTGGCCCAAACTGATTCTGAACTCACTAAATCGAGATGATCGTGCCCACCAGACATTCTTCTCTCTCTCTCTCTCTCTCTCTCTCTCTCTCTCTCTCTCTCTCTCTCTCTCTCTCTCTCTCTCTCTCTCTCTCTCTCTCCGGTTTCCTTTTCTTCCCCATGCCCTTTCTTTTCTTTAGGAAAACAGGATCTCCTGTAGCCCAGGCTGGCCTCTAACTCCCTATGTAGCAGAGGAAGACCTTGGTTGAACTCCTCATTCTCCAGACATGCATCACCGTTTCTGGTTTATGGGATTCTGGGTATCTAACCCAGGGCTCCATGTATAAATACTCCACCAAACAGCGCTACACTCCCAGCCCTTTTCTTTTTCTTGAACTTGCCATGCAACGCACACAGGCTTGCTAGAACGCTGATCCTCCTGCCTCAGTTTCTCCTAGTGCCAGGATTACAGGTGTGCACCACTGCCCTGGATTCCCATCAGATTGGTAATAGTGCTAACAATATTGATGGAAGTTTTCTATGTGCCTGACTGTGTTTACCAACTTATTTTCCTCTCTCATTTTATACAACACAGAAGCTAGACAATCCCACTAGCCCCATTTTTATAAATAAATAAATTGAGACATGAGGCGGTTGAACTTCACAGGGAGCACCTAGAAGGGCTTGTTGTCCAAATCAATACTCTTGACTACCACCGAAGAACACATTAACGTTTAACTGAGATATGGTTTATCACACAACTGTTTTTTTTTTAAAGTCAAATAATTGACTACTGTCAGGAGAACAAAGGTCCGTGGGTCCCCGGTCCGATGCGATGTCAGGGTCTGAGTTCAATTCCTGAAGAGTGGACCCAGCATTGTGGCCTCTCTGATGTTAGATGTCCTACTGCAGCTGCACGTGACGCTGACGCAGAAGCAGGAGGAGATCGCCTCACTCAGGGAGAGAAACGTGCAGTTGAAAGAACTCGCCAGCCGGACCCGGCACCTGGCCTCAGTGCTGGACGTGAGTGGACAGGCGTGCGGGACACCGTCGGAAGTGTAGCAGCGGCGCCTGTGATGGGGCCCCGGTGTCCCTTGTGTAGCGCGCGCCCGGGGCTCTTTCTGTTCACGCAGCTCCAGGCGAGTCCTACTGGCTCTTCAATCTTTTACAGAAGCTGATGATCACGCAGTCCCCACCAGAGCCCTTCCAGATCAAGGCGACGACGAAAAGGAGCCTGGAGGAGCTGCTCTGTGCGGCGGGCCAAGCAGGACAGGGTTGCTCGGAAGTGGACGCCATCCTTAGGGACATCTCCCAGCGCTGCGATGAAGCCCTGCAGAACCGCGACCCCAAGCGACCTCGGCTGCAACAAGAGCCAGGCAGCAAGAACTGCAACTCAAGGAACCTGCATGGTGCCTTCCGAGGGATGCGCACCGACTGCAGCGCCAGCTCGGTGAACCTGAGCCACAGTGAGCTGGAGGAAGGCGGCTCCTTCAGCACGCCCATCCGCAGCCACAGTACCATCCGGACTCTGGCCTTCCCCCAGGGCAAAGCCTTCACCATCCGGACAGTCACCGGTGGTTACAAATTCCGCTGGGTCCCCAGCTGAGAAGGGAAGTGGTTTCCCCTAAAACACTGCCCTGTGACCAGGAAGCTTCTACAAGCCAGTGGTTTCCAAAATTCTCTGCAATGCCATTCTGAAATGCGAGAATGCCATTCTGAAACTTAATATTTTTTTTTCAAGAACAAAAATGGTCCTGAAATGTTGACACCTGCGCCCTAAAAAGCTCTGCTCCGGAGCACGATGTATTGCTCACCTCTCCGAGGTGAAAGTATGTAAGTGTGTGTATACACATGCACACGTGTTACACACACATCATAGTCCAACTTAGAAGTATTTATTTTCTAGCGCTTTGAGTTTGTTTGTTTGAGCCAGACTTCACCTGGCCCAGGCCTCAGGCTTGCCATTATGATGGCTTCGAACTGTGGCCCCTTCTGCTTCCTGTGTGCTGGGATTACAGGTGTTCGCCACCACACTTAGCTGGCTTTAGCTGCGTTTTAAAGTCATGGGTGCTCCAGATTTATAAGAAGGGAGAATAGTGCAAAGAAATGATTTTTTTTCCACTAAAGGGGCTTTCTTGGACTCATCGGATCTCCAGTCACTTCAGGATTCTAGACCCAGAAGCCTGGTATCTGTGTGAGGGTTTCAACACATTGGACTCAGTTTCCCTCAGTCTTTGGAGCACAACTCACTGTGTCACTATTGAAAAATTTATTTCAGTTGGAAAAAAAAAGCAGGCAAGGTTACACAATTAGTTAAATGCTGATGCAGAACAGGCGCTAAGCCCATTTGTTTAAAGTCACTCCCCATAATTCGGGAAGATGTGTAGCAGGAGGGCTGGAGAAATGACTCACAGTTAAGAGTGCTGGCTGCTCTAGCAGAAGTCGAGAGTTCAGTTCCCAGAATTCATTTTGGTGGCTCACAACTACCTGGGAGCTCCAGTCCTGAGGGTCTGACATCCTTTTCTGGCATTTGTGGGCGTCTGCAAACTTCAAGGCACACACATACACACTTACACACACAGATGTACAAACACATACATAGACACAGAGATATGCAAAGACATGCACACACACATATATACTTAGACACAACGATATGTAAACACATGTTCACACACACAGAGTCATATAAATCTCTTTCTACCTTTTGTGGGCACATGAACACTCCTGGGACACACACTCACAAACACACACAGAGGGAGAGAGGGAGAGGGAAGGGGGGGAAGGAGGAAGGGAGAAAGAATTCTTTTTAAAAAAATTATGGCAGTGTCTCCATGCATTCAGCTTTATCAGTGCAAAGAAATCAGAACAACTGCAGCCAAACCACACTTAGCTGAGAAAGGCCAGTTGTTTTAACAAACGACATACACTGCACAAACTGGACCACTCATCACGCTCTGCGTTTCGTGCCTGTGTCTTCTAAGCAGAATTTAGTGAACTTTGATTCTCACTTCCTATTGTCTGCAGTTCCTTTCCCCACACTCGGTTCTGGAAATGGCATGAATGGCGTATGTTACATGTGATCCGTCTCGGTCTGCACAGTTCTTCCTCTGCTGGTCCCCCTGCCCCCTGGTCAGCTTGGGCAAGCCTCCAGACACATTGCGCCATAGCGCACAGCTGGCTCTTCAGTCTGAGCGGACATACCGGGCAGCAGGTGGGTTGGTTAAGGTGGCAGGACCTGCTCCTCCAGTTTGTCGTGGGTACTGCTATCTGTATTTAAATAGTCACTTAGAAACAAAAAAAAATTGATAAAATAGACCATGTTTCCTTATATTTTGTCCAACAAATGAACTGAAAAAGTGGGTTGTTCAGATTTTTTCCCCATAGGCTCAAATACACAGTTACCACAGGTCAGGATCATAAGAAACAACAACGAAACCAGAAAAACAAAATAAACAAATAAAATTTTTTAAGCCTGTCATGATAAACAATGACCCTCCCACTCTTTGCTTCTCATATTGAATTACCTTCAATGATCACATACTGTAAAATATGTTTGGTTTCTTGTATGCCTAACAAAATAAAATGGATTTCTTTTCTATCTTGTATCTAGATTTTAAATAACCACACTGCTATTGTCTGTCATTTTGCAGTTCCGCAATCACCATGCTAGTGACCAGCAGCTCTGTCATCTATTATTTCTAAAATATATATAGGGGGACAGAGTCAGGTGGGGAAAACTAATCCTGGGAGAAAGGAGGTGGAGTCAGGGGAAGCCATGGAGCTGCCGCCGGAGATAGACTGGAACTTTGCTGGTAGGGCCACGACCTCGTGGTGATACACAGACTAATGGAGATGGGTTAAATTAATATGAAAGAGTTAACCAATAAGAAGCTAGAGCTAATGGGTCAAGCAGTAATGTAAATAAAACAGTTTCTGTGTGATTATTTCGGTTCTGGGTGGCCGGGATGAACAAGCATCACCCTGCAACACACACACACACACACACACACACACACACACACACACACACACACGAGACAGAGAAATCCAGATTCTGCAACTGATGAAAAATATATAATCTGTGTCTTTCTGGGTCTGGCTTATTTTGCTTAATATAATAAACTCCAGTTCTAGCTGGTTCCCCACGAAAGTCATGAAATAATTTTTTATGGCTGAGTAAAATTCCATTGTGTATTTGTTCTACATTTTCTTTCTTCATATATTGATTCCTGGGCTGGTTTCATTTTCTGACCATTATGTAACATTAAACATGGATGTGCAAATGTCCTCAGTATATATCCCAATGCTATAGCGGGGTCATATGGTAGTTCCATTTTAATTTGTATGTGTGTGCATGGTGAGTGGTGTGTGTGTGTGTGTGTGTGTGCGTGGTCGATATTGACTGTCTTCCTTGATCCCTCTCCACCTTGATTTTTGGGACAAGGTATCTTACTGATCCTGAAGCTCTTCGATTCAGCTGTGAATGCCAGGGCTCCACCTAGCTCAGCCTCCCTCGTGCAATGGGGTAACAGGCGCATGCTGCTAAACCTATTTAAATGTGGGTGCTGGTAGAGCAAACTCCAGTCCTCATACCATCTCCCCAGCTCCTCCCCACTGACTTCCACAGCAGCTAAGCTGGCTCCAGTTTCTACCAGCACTCCCAGTTTCCTGACACCCTAGCCAGCATTTGTTGTCATTTTTTTTGATAATTAAAGAGATTAGGAGGGAATGTCAAGCAGTTTTAATTTGTATTTCGTTGGTGACCAAAGAAGTCAGTCAATGTTTCAAATATTTATTGGTTACTTGTAGTATTTTTTTTTCCTTTTGAGAACTGCCTATTCATTTAACCCAGACCCTTGGATGATTTGGTTTTTTAGTGTTTAATTTTTGTAGTTCTTTATATAGTCTAAATATTAATAACTAAGTGGATAGCTTACCCAGACCTCCTCCCACCTCTCTATAGCTGTCTCTTTCTTCCGGTGTTTGTTTCCTTTGTTGTTTCTTCTTGGGATTATTTCCTGTGCCCTTGGCATCTCTCAGAAAGTTCTTGCCTGTGCCTGTATATATCCTGAAACACTTCCTCTACATTTTTCTCTAGCAGCTAAGGCATTCTCTCAATTAGTGATGAGTGGGGGAGGGCCCAGTGCATGGTGGGTGGTGCCACCCCTGAACTGTGGGTTCTGGCATAAGAAGGTCAGCTGAGCAAGTCAGGGAAGGAAGCCAGTAAGGCAAACCCTTCCATCAGCTCTTCATCAGCTCCTGCCTCCAGGATCCTTCCTTGTTTGAGTTTCGATCCTGGCTTTCTTCAGTGATGAACAGCACTATGGATGTGTAAGCCAAATAAACTCTTTCCTCCATCACTTGCTTTTTGGTCATGGTATTTCATCACAGCAATAGGAACCCTGACTAGGAAAGGGTCTGGGTTACTTCACTCAGGATGTTTTTTTTTTTCTAGTTCCATCCATTTGTGTGCAAATGTCAAGATGCCTTTTTTTTTTTTTACTGCTGAGTAGTACTCCATTGTGTCAATGGACTACATTCTTTCTTTTTTTAAAAAAAATATTTATTTATTATGTATACAATATTCTTTCTGCGTGTATGCCTGAAGGCCAGAAGAGGGCACCAGACCTCATTACAGATGGTTGTGAGCCACCATGTGGTTGCTGGGAATTGAATTTAGGACCTTTGGAAGAGCAGGCAATGCTCTTAACCGCTGAGCCATCTCTCCAGCCCCTGTACTACATTTTCTTTGTTCATTCTTTGGTTGAGGGGCATCTAGATTGTTTCCAGGTTCTGGCTGTTACTAATGCTTCTATGAACAGAGTTGAGCAAATGTCCTTATAGTATGATTGAGCATCCTTTGGGTATATGCTAAAAATTGGTATTGCTGGATCTTGAGGTAGTTTGATTTCCTATTTTCTGAGAAGCTGCCATATTGATTCCCAAAATGGCTGTACAAGTTTGCATTCCCACCAGCAATGGAAGAGTGTTCCCCTTACTCTGCATCCTCTCCAGCATAAGCTATCATTGGTATTTTTGATCTTAGCCATTCTGACAGGAGTAAGATGGAATCTCAGAGTTGTTTTGATTTGCATTTCTCTGATGACTAAGAATGTTGAGCATTTCCTTAAGTGTCTTTTGGTCATTTGAGATTCTTCTGTTGAGAATTCTCTGTTTAGATATGTACCCCATTTTTATATTTAATTATTTGGTATTTTGGTGTCTAGTTTCTTGAGTATTTTATATATTCTGGAGATCAGTCCTCTGGTGTGGGATTGGTGAAGATCTTTTCCCATTCTGTAGACTGTCATTTTGTCTTATTGATTGTGTCCTTTGCTTTACAGAAGATTCTCAGTTTCAGGAGGTTCCATTTATTAATTGTTGCTATCAGTGTCTGTGCTATTGGTGTTATATTTAGGAAGTGGTCTTCTGTGCTCATGCATTGAAGGCTACTTCCCACTTTCTCTTCTTTGAGATTTAGTGTGGCTGGATTTACATTGAGGTCTTTGATCCCTTTGGACTTGAGTTTTGTGCATGGGGATAGATGTGAATCTATTTGCGTTCTTGTACATGTTGATATCCAGTTATGCTACCTTTCTTTTTTCCATTGTATAATTTTAGTTTCTTTGTCAAAATCAGGTGTTTGTAGGTGTGTGGATTAATATCCTGGTCTTTGATTCGATTCCATTGTTTCACCTGTCTTTTTTTATGCCAATACCAAGCTGTTTTCATTATTGTAGCTCTGTAGTAGAGCTTGATGCCAGGGATGGTGATGCCTCCGGAAGTTCTGTTATTGTGCAGCATTGTTTTGGCTATCCTTGTTTTTTTTGTTTGTATGTTTTTCCATATGAAGTTGAGTATTGTTTGCTGTGGGACAATGGTCTTGTACCCTGTAAATATTTGTCACTTGTATTGGTTTAATAAAATGCTGATTGGCCAGTAGCCAGGCAGTAAATATAGGCAGGGTAACCAGGCAGGAAATATAGGTGAGGCAAACAGAACAGGAGAATTCTGGGAAGAGGAAAGGCTAAGTCCACAGTTGTCACCCAGACACAGAGGTAAGATGAGAATGCCTCGCTGATTAAAGGAACCAAGCCACATGACTTACACAGACAAGAATTATGGGTCACTTTAAGATATAAGAGTCAGTAAGAAGCCTGAGTTAATAGGCCAACCAGTTTATAATGAATGTAAACCTCTGTGTATTTCTTTGGGATTGAATGGCTTCAGGACTGGGAAGGACAGAAATGTCTGTCAACAATTGTTCTTTCAAGGTCTGTGAACAGTTGTGTTGGAATTTTGATGGGGATTGTACTGAATCTGCAGATGGCTTTGGGTAGGATTGCCATTTTTTAAAATGTAGATCCTATCTATCCAAGAGCATGGGTGATCTTTCCATTTTCTGATATCTTCTTCAATTTCTTTCTTCAAAGACCTAAAATTCTTGTCATACAGGTCTTTCATTTCTTTGGTTAGTATCACCCCAATATATTTTATGTTATTTGTGGCTATTGTGAATGGTGATATTTCTCTGATTTCTTTCTCAGCTGCTTTATCATTCGTACAGGAGGGCTACTGATTTTTTTGAGTTGATCTTATATCCTGCCACATTACTGAAGGTGTTTATCAGTTGTAAGAGTTCACTTGTCGAATTTTTGGGGTCGCTTACGTATACTATCATATCACCTGCAAATCGCAAAAGTTTGACTTCTTCCTTTCCAATTTATATCCCCTTGATTTCCTTTTGTTGTCTAATTGCTCTAGATAGAACTGAGTACTATATTGAGTAGATATGGAGAGAGTGGACAGCCTTGTCTTGCTCCTGATTTTAGTGGAATCGCTTTGTGTTTCTCTCCATTTAATTTGATGTTGGCTGCTGGCTTTCTGTATATTGTTATCAGATGCCTTTTCAATATCTAGTGAGATGATCATATTGTTTTTTCTTTCAATCATTTATATGGTAGGTTATATTGATAGATTTTTGTATGTTGAACCATCTCTTCATCTCTGGGATGAAGCCAACTTGATCATGGTAGATGATTTTTTTCGATGTGTTCTTAGATTCAGTTTGCCAGTACCTTATTGAGTATTTTTTGCATTAATGTTCACGAGGGAGATTGATCTATGATTCTCTATTTGATCACATCTTTGTGTGGTTTTGGTATCAGGGTAGCTGTAGCCTCATAAAAAGAGTTTGGCAATGCCCCTTCTGTTTCTATTGTGTGAAACAATTTGAGGAGTATAGGTATTAGCTCTTTTTTGAAGTTCTGGTAGGATTCTGTACCGAAACTACCTGGCCCTGGGCTTTTTTTTTTTGTTAGGAGATGGCTTCTATTTCTTTACAGGTTATAGGTCTATTTAAATTGTTTATTTGGTCTAGATTTAATTTTGGTATTTGGTACCTATCAAGAAAACCGTCCATTTCTTTTACATTTTTCAATTTTGTGGAGCTCAGGTTTTCGAAGTAGGACTTAATGATTCTCTGGATTTCCTCAGTTTCTGTTGTTATGTCCACCTTTTCATTTCTGATTTTATTAATTTGGATGTTCTCCTTCTGCCTGTTGGTTAGTTTGGATAAGGGTTTGTCTATCTTGTTGGTTTTCTCAAAGAAGCAGCTCTTTGTTTCATTGATTCTTTCTATGGTTTTCTTGGTTTCTATTTTATTGACTTCAGACCTCAGTTTGATTATTTCCTGTATTCTACTCCTCCTGGGTGAGTCTGTTTCATTTTGTTCTAGAGCTTTCATATGTGCTGTTAAGCCACTAGTGTGAGATTTCTCCACCTTTTTTTTATGTAGGCACTTAGTTCTATGTGCATTCATTTTCACTGAACTCTAAGAAGTCTTTAATTTTTTTATTTCTTCCTTGACCCAGGGGTGATTGGATTGAACACTGTTCAATTTCCATGAGTTTGTAGGCTTTCTGAAATTAGTGTTGCTGTTGAATTCTAGCTTTAAGTCATAGTGATCTGGTAAGATACAGGGGGCTATTCCAACTTTTTTTTGTATCTGTTGAAGTTTACTTTGTAATCAAGTATGAGGTCAATTTTAGAGAAGATTTCATGAGGTATTGAGAAGAAGTTATATTCTTTTGTGTTTGGGTGAAATGTTCTATAGATGTCTTTAAGTCCATTTGAGTCATGGCATTTGTTAGTTCTCTTATTCCACTGTTAAGATTCTGTCTGGTTGACCTGTCCATTGGTGAGAGTGGTATGTTGAAGTCTCCTACTATTAGTGTGTGAGATTTGATGGGTAATTTAAGTTTTAGTAATTTTTTTTTTACACATGTGGGTGCTCTTGTATTTGGGGCATAGATGTTTAGGACTGAGACTTCAACTTGATGGATTTTTTTTTTCTGTGATGAGCATAAAGTGTCCTTCTCCATCTCTTCTGATTGGTTTTAATTTGAAGTCTATTTTGTTTGATATTAGTATAGCTACACTCACCTGTTTTTTAGGTCTATTTGATTGGAAAACCTTTTCCCAACCCTTTACTCTGAGGTAATGTTTGTCTTTGAGGTTGTGGTATGTTTCTTGTATGCAACAGAAGGATGGATCCTATTTTCATATCCATTCTTTTAGCCTGTGTCTTTTTAATAGGTGAATTGAGTCCATTAATATTGAGATATTAATGACCAGTGATTGTTAATTCCTGTCATTTTTCAGTGGTAATGTTTGTGTGTTTCCCTTCTTTGGGGTTTGTTGGTATGAGGTTATTTGTTGCCTGTGTTTTTGTGGGTGCAATTAGCTTCCTTGGGTTGGGGTTTTCCTTCTAGTAAATTCTGTAAGGCTGGGCTTATGAATAGGTATTGTTTAAATCTGGTTTTGTCATGGAATATCTTGTTTTCTACATAGATGGCGATCGAAAGCTTTGCTGAATATAGTAGTCTTGGTCTCTTAATGTCTGCAGCATCTCTATCCAGGACCTTGTGGCTTTCATTGTTTCCATTGAGAAGTTGTATGTAATTCTGATAGGTCTGCCTTTATATGTTACTTGACATTTTTCCTTTGCAGCTCTTCATATTCTTTATTTTGTATGTTTAGTATTTTGATTAGTAAATGGTGAGGGAACTTTTTTTTTTTGGTTCAATCTATTTGGTGTTTTGTATGCTTCTTGTATGCTTGTCCTTTTTTAGATTGGAAAAGTTTTCTTCTATGATTTTGTTGACTATATTTCTGTGCCTTTGAGCTGAAGTTCTTCTCCTTTATCCCTATTATTCTTAGGTTTGGTCTTCTAATGGTGTATCCTATTTCCTGGATATTTTGTGTTAAGGATTTGTTGTATTTAATATTTACTTTGGCCAATGAATCTATTTATTCTATCGTATCTTCAATGCCTTATATTCTTTCTTCCATCTCTTGTATTCTATTGACTATGCTTGCACCTGTAGTTTCTTTTTATTTACCCATATTTTTCATTTCCAGAATTCACTTGGTGTGTGTTTTCTTTGTTGCCTCTATTTCAGTTTTCAAGTCTTGAACTGTTTGCTTCACTTGTTATTGGTTTTTCCTTGGTTTTCTTTAAGAGATTTATTGATTTCTTCCATTTTTTTTTTCTACATTTCTTTTAGGGAATTTCTCCTTTCCTCTTTAAGGGTTTCTATCATCTTTAGAAAGTGATATTTTATGTTGTTTTCTTCTGCTTCTTCTGGGTTAGGATGATCAGGTCTTCCTGTTGTATGACCACTAGGTTCTGGTGCTACCTTGTTGCTTTTTAGGTTGTTGAATGAGTTCTTGCATTGGCATCTACCCATCTCTTCCTCCAATTGGTGCTGCCAGTGTCTTTGCCTCTTTGTCCAATCCTTATAGTCAGTGTCTGTGTCTCCGGGATCCTCTCTTGGACAGACTGTTGCAGTTTCTGTCTGTGTCTTAGTGAGCCGCTCTTGGTCCACTCTGTGTAGTTGCTGTCTGTGTGTCAGAGATTCTCTGTGGACACTGGGGATGGGTGGGTTTGGGGGCAGAGTGGACTTGTAGTTTACAGGGTCTAATTGATGAGGGGTGTGTGGAAGCAGCTTTCTGCCTGTAGGCTTTTTGTCTGAGTCAGGAGGGAAGGGGCCTGGGGTTTTGTCCTGGTACCAAGGGCCTAGAGATTGGGGTGTTCAGCTGGTCACTCACCTTTTCGTCTGATCTGTGCTATCACAGACGGTGTGTGTCAGAGATCCCAGTATTTTTAAAGAAAGTATAAGAAAAATTAACACCAACACTCTAAGAATTCTCAGGATAGTTATGGGGTCCTCTGAAGATTAGTTGGATTTTAATCCTAGGTAGCTGCCTTTGAACTGTGGGACTGTGGGAATGGTATTTAATCTGTGATTCTTGCCGAATTGGGTCATACAGACACTGTGACACTTAGTCTCACAGGCTTTATGCACATCTGTGTGATAATGAGTCCATGTACACACTCATGTAGAGCTGAAGACAGATAAAGCAGGTCTCTGTAGAGTGTTTAACAGTTCTGAAGCACCGTGGAGTTTCCACTCCTCAGTGAGCAAATGCTTTTTGGCACTGGGTGTTGTTTCTGCACCTTTCCTCTGTTAGCGCTGAGGGTTTATCACCAAGTTAATTCTTTCACATATTTTCTGCTAAAGTGTCAAAAAATAGTACTGAAAAATGTGAAAGCATTCAAATCCCTTTATTCTGGTAAATGTTTGAATAGATATATTTATCCTGAGTTGAACATTGCACAATGTATACATGTACAAAAACGCCTATGGAATCTCAGTTAAAGACTACAAATAATGTGGAGTCTGGGGGTGTGGCTTAATGGTAAAATGCTCTCTTGCTGGGCAAGCATGAGGACCCAAGTTCAGGTCCTCTGTTCATATAAAACCAGGAAGAGTGGCATGCATGTGTAACCTGTAGGTGGAGCTCAGAGTGTGGAGACAGATGGATTCTAGAGTATGCTGCCTAGTTAGTCTAGCCAAAATGATGAGCTCCAGGTTTGGGGTGTGTGTGTGTGTGTGTGTGTGTGTGTGTGTGTGTGGGGTGACCCTGTCTCAAAAGTATAGCGGGGAATGATTAAGACTCCTAATTTCAACCTTTCACTTCCACATGCAGACTCATGGGCGCATGCATTCGCCCATATGTACTTACCAACACATACACACCAGCACACACACATACACACACACACACACACGTGGGCATGCACGCATGCACGCGGGCTCACACATACACACACACACACACACACACACACACACACACACACACACACCATCCAGATAAATTTCCATATTAAAAACAAACTCATAGAAGTCAAAGAAGTTTTTGGCACTCAAGAACCAGCCACATTCCTGACTGTGTGAGTAAAGAGGAGAAAGCGTGTACGTTGTGCTCAAATGTGTGGAACACATATGTGCACATGTGTGAGCATGCAGTGGTGACTTGAGGCTGATGTTGGGAAGCCTTTCTTGATTTTTGTCCATCTCGTCTACCTTACTGAGCCCAGAGCTGACCAGATGGTAGGAACAGTTTAGCTAAGTCCAGCTAGCCCGCTTGCTCTGTGAATCCTGTCTCTGCTGTTTGAGTGATGGAATTACAGGCTGCTGTCATGCCTACTTGGCATTTGCCTGGGCTCTGGGCATCAGAACTCCAATCTTTCTGCCTGTACAACAAATGTTTTTTTTGTGTGTGTGTGTGTTGAGCCATCTCCCCAACCCAGGAGCAACTTATTTAACCAACATTATGTGGTTGAGTATTTTAACAAATAAATACCGAATCATTAATGTTTTCTGTAGCTATTTTTTTCAAAAAGGAAGAAAATGCCAGAAAATAAAAGTCATTTCTTCCAAAATCCTGCCATTTGTGCCTTTACAATGGTGATAGATTTGAGTTATGTAATATAAGATAAATATTAAAAGCTGAGGATTTAAAAGAAGACAGTAAACAATAAATTGAGAAATTGGAATGAAATTATTTAACTTGAAGGGAAAGCTTGAAAATGGCTGTCCCCAAGCCCCTGCATCTTATTCGGTCACACTCAGTCTGTCCTGTCACACTCAGTCTGTCCTGTCACACTCCAGTCTGTCCTGTCACACTCCAGTCTGTCCTGTCACACTCCAGTCTGTCCTGTCACACTCAGTCTGTCCTGTCACACTCAGTCTGTCCTGTCACACTCCAGTCTGTCCTGTCACACTCCAGTCTGTCCTGTCATACTCCAGTCTGTCCTGTCATACTCCAGTCTGTCCTGTCACACTCAGTCTGTCCTGTCACACTCCAGTCTGTCCTGTCACACTCCAGTCTGTCCTGTCACACTCAGTCTGTCCTGTCACACTCCAGTCTGTCCTGTCACACTCAGTCTGTCCTGTCACACTCAGTCTGTCCTGTCACACTCCAGTCTGTCCTGTCACACTCCAGTCTGTCCTGTCACACTCAGTCTCTCCTGTCATACTCCAGTCTGTCCTGTCACACTCAGTCTGTCCTGTCACACTCAGTCTGTCCTGTCACACTCCAGTCTGTCCTGTCACACTCAGTCTGTCCTGTCACACTCCAGTCTGTCCTGTCACACTCAGTCTGTCCTGTCACACTCAGTCTGTCCTGTCACACTCCAGTCTGTCCTGTCACACTCAGTCTCTCCTGTCACACTCAGTCTGTCCTGTCACACTCAGTCTCTCCTGTCAAACTCAGTCTGTCCTGTCACACTCCAGTCTGTCCTGTCATACTCCAGTCTGTCCTGTCACACTCAGTCTGTCCTGTCACACTCAGTCTCTCCTGTCACACTCAGTCTGTCCTGTCACACTCAGTCTGTCCTGTCACACTCCAGTCTGTCCTGTCACACTCAGTCTGTCCTGTCACACTCAGTCTGTCCTGTCACACTCCAGTCTGTCCTGTCACACTCAGTCTGTCCTGTCACACTCAGTCTGTCCTGTCACACTCAGTCTCTCCTGTCACACTCAGTCTCTCCTGTCACACTCCAGTCAGTCCTGTCACACTCCAGTCTGTCCTGTCACACTCAGTCTGTCTTGTCACACTCAGTCTGTCCTGTCACACTCAGTCTCTCCTGTCACACTCAGTCTCTCCTGTCACACTCCAGTCTGTCCAGTCACATTCCAGTCTGTCCTGTCACACTCAGTCTGTCCTGTCACACTCAGTCTCTCCTGTCACACTCAGTCTGTCCTGTCACACTCAGTCTCTCCTGTCACACTCCAGTCTGTCCTGTCACACTCCAGTCTGTCCTGTCACACTCCAGTCTGTCCTGTCACACTCAGTCTGTCCTGTCACATTCAGTCTGTCCTGTCACACTCAGTCTGTCCTGTCACACTCAGTCTGTTCTGTCACACTCAGTCTGTCCTGTCACACTGCAGTCTGTCCTGTCACACTCAGTCTCTCCTGTCACACTCCAGTCTGTCCTGTCACACTCAGTTTCTCCTGTCACACTCCAGTCTGTCCTGTCACACTCCAGTCTGTCCTGTCACACTCAGTCTCTCCTGTCACACTCCAGTCTGTCCTGTCACACTCAGTCTGTCCTGTCACACTCAGTCTGTCCTGTCACACTCAGTCTGTCCTGTCACACTCCAGTCTGTCCTGTCACACTCAGTCTGTCCTGTCACACTCCAGTCTGTCCTGTCACACTCAGTCTGTCCTGTCACACTCAGTCTGTCCTGTCACACTCAGTCTCTCCTGTCACACTCAGTCTGTCCTGTCACACTCCAGTCTGTCCTGTCACACTCAGTCTGTCCTGTCACACTCCAGTCTGTCCTGTCACACTCAGTCTGTCCTGTCACAATCAGTCTGTCCTGTCACACTCCAGTCTGTCCTGTCACACTCAGTCTCTCCTGTCACACTCAGTCTGTCCTGTCACACTCCAGTCTGTCCTGTCACAATCCAGTCTGTCCTGTCACACTCAGTCTGTCCTGTCATACTCCAGTCTGTCCTGTCACACTCCAGTCTGTCCTGTCACACTCAGTCTGTCCTGTCATACTCCAGTCTGTCCTGTCACACTCAGTCTGTCCTGTCACACTCAGTCTCTCCTGTCACACTCAGTCTGTCCTGTCACACTCAGTCTGTCCTGTCACACTCCAGTCTGTCCTGTCACACTCAGTCTGTCCTGTCACACTCAGTCTGTCCTGTCACACTCCAGTCTGTCCTGTCACACTCAGTCTGTCCTGTCACACTCAGTCTGTCCTGTCACACTCAGTCTCTCCTGTCACACTCAGTCTCTCCTGTCACACTCCAGTCAGTCCTGTCACACTCCAGTCTGTCCTGTCACACTCAGTCTGTCTTGTCACACTCAGTCTGTCCTGTCACACTCAGTCTCTCCTGTCACACTCAGTCTCTCCTGTCACACTCCAGTCTGTCCAGTCACATTCCAGTCTGTCCTGTCACACTCAGTCTGTCCTGTCACACTCAGTCTCTCCTGTCACACTCAGTCTGTCCTGTCACACTCAGTCTCTCCTGTCACACTCCAGTCTGTCCTGTCACACTCCAGTCTGTCCTGTCACACTCAAGTCTGTCCTGTCACACTCAGTCTGTCCTGTCACACTCAGTCTGTCCTGTCACACTCAGTCTGTTCTGTCACACTCAGTCTGTCCTGTCACACTGCAGTCTGTCCTGTCACACTCAGTCTCTCCTGTCACACTCAGTCTGTCCTGTCACACTCAGTTTCTCCTGTCACACTCCAGTCTGTCCTGTCACACTCCAGTCTGTCCTGTCACACTCAGTCTCTCCTGTCACACTCCAGTCTGTCCTGTCACACTCAGTCTGTCCTGTCACACTCAGTCTGTCCTGTCACACTCAGTCTGTCCTGTCACACTCCAGTCTGTCCTGTCACACTCAGTCTGTCCTGTCACACTCCAGTCTGTCCTGTCACACTCAGTCTGTCCTGTCACACTCAGTCTGTCCTGTCACACTCAGTCTCTCCTGTCACACTCAGTCTGTCCTGTCACACTCCAGTCTGTCCTGTCACACTCAGTCTGTCCTGTCACACTCCAGTCTGTCCTGTCACACTCAGTCTGTCCTGTCACACTCAGTCTGTCCTGTCACACTCCAGTCTGTCCTGTCACACTCAGTCTCTCCTGTCACACTCAGTCTGTCCTGTCACACTCCAGTCTGTCCTGTCACAATCCAGTCTGTCCTGTCACACTCAGTCTGTCCTGTCATACTCCAGTCTGTCCTGTCACACTCCAGTCTGTCCTGTCACACTCAGTCTGTCCTGTCACACTCAGTCTGTCCTGTCACACTCCAGTCTGTCCTGTCACACTCAGTCTGTCCTGTCACACTCCAGTCTGTCCTGTCACACTCCAGTCTGTCCTGTCATACTCCAGTCTGTCCTGTCAAACTCCAGTCTGTCCTGTCACACTCAGTCTGTCCTGTCACACTCCAGTCTGTCCTGTCATACTCCAGTCTGTCCTGTCACACTCAGTCTGTCCTGTCACACTCAGACTGTCCTGTCACACTCCAGTCTGTCCTGTCACACTCAGTCTGTCCTGTCACACTCCAGTCTGTCCTGTCACACTCAGTCTGTCCTGTCACACTCAGTCTGTCCTGTCACACTCAGTCTGTCCTGTCACACTCCAGACTGTCCTGTCATACTCCAGTCTGTCCTGTCACACTCCAGTCTGTCCTGTCACACTCAGTCTGTCCTGTCACACTCAGTCTGTCCTGTCATACTCCAGTCTGTCCTGTCACACTCAGTCTGTCCTGTCACACTCAGTCTGTCCTGTCACACTCAGTCTGTCCTGTCACACTCAGTCTGTCCTGTCACACTCCAGTCTGTCCTGTCACACTCAGTCTGTCCCGTCACACTCCAAGTCTGTCCTGTCACACTCAGTCTCTCCTGTCAAACTCAGTCTGTCCTGTCACACTCCAGTCTGTCCTGTCATACTCCAGTCTGTCCTGTCACACTCAGTCTGTCCTGTCACACTCAGTCTGCTCCTGTCACACTCAGTCTGTCCTGTCACACTCAGTCTGTCCTGTCACACTCCAGTCTGTCCTGTCACACTCAGTCTGTCCTGTCACACTCAGTCCTGGTCCTGTCACACTCAGTCTGTCCTGTCACACTCAGTCTGTCCTGTCACACTCAGTCTCTCCTGTCACACTCAGTCTCTCCTGTCACACTCCAGTCAGTCCTGTCACACTCCAGTCTGTCCTGTCACACTCAGTCTGTCTTGTCACACTCAGTCTGTCCTGTCACACTCAGTCTCTCCTGTCACACTCAGTCTCTCCTGTCACACTCCAGTCTGTCCAGTCACATTCCAGTCTGTCCTGTCACACTCAGTCTGTCCTGTCACACTCAGTCTCTCCTGTCACACTCAGTCTGTCCTGTCACACTCAGTCTCTCCTGTCACACTCCAGTCTGTCCTGTCACACTCCAGTCTGTCCTGTCACACTCCAGTCTGTCCTGTCACACTCAGTCTGTCCTGTCACATTCAGTCTGTCCTGTCACACTCAGTCTGTCCTGTCACACTCAGTCTGTTCTGTCACACTCAGTCTGTCCTGTCACACTGCAGTCTGTCCTGTCACACTCAGTCTCTCCTGTCACACTCCAGTCTGTCCTGTCACACTCAGTTTCTCCTGTCACACTCCAGTCTGTCCTGTCACACTCCAGTCTGTCCTGTCACACTCAGTCTCTCCTGTCACACTCCAGTCTGTCCTGTCACACTCAGTCTGTCCTGTCACACTCAGTCTGTCCTGTCACACTCAGTCTGTCCTGTCACACTCCAGTCTGTCCTGTCACACTCAGTCTGTCCTGTCACACTCCAGTCTGTCCTGTCACACTCAGTCTGTCCTGTCACACTCAGTCTGTCCTGTCACACTCAGTCTGCTCCTGTCACACTCAGTCTGTCCTGTCACACTCCAGTCTGTCCTGTCACACTCAGTCTGTCCTGTCACACTCCAGTCTGTCCTGTCACACTCAGTCTGTCCTGTCACACTCAGTCTGTCCTGTCACACTCCAGTCTGTCCTGTCACACTCAGTCTCTCCTGTCACACTCAGTCTGTCCTGTCACACTCCAGTCTGTCCTGTCACACTCCAGTCTGTCCTGTCACACTCAGTCTGTCCTGTCACACTCCAGTCTGTCCTGTCACACTCCAGTCTGTCCTGTCACACTCAGTCTGTCCTGTCATACTCCAGTCTGTCCTGTCACACTCAGTCTGTCCTGTCACACTCAGTCTCTCCTGTCACACTCAGTCTGTCCTGTCACACTCAGTCTGTCCTGTCACACTCCAGTCTGTCCTGTCACACTCAGTCTGTCCTGTCACACTCAGTCTGTCCTGTCACACTCCAGTCTGTCCTGTCACACTCAGTCTGTCCTGTCACACTCAGTCTGTCCTGTCATACTCAGTCTGTCCTGTCACACTCAGTCTCTCCTGTCACACTCCAGTCAGTCCTGTCACACTCCAGTCTGTCCTGTCACACTCAGTCTGTCTGTCACACTCAGTCTGTCCTGTCACACTCAGTCTCTCCTGTCAAACTCAGTCTCTCCTGTCACACTCCAGTCTGTCCAGTCACACTCCAGTCTGTCCTGTCACACTCAGTCTGTCCTGTCACACTCAGTCTCTCCTGTCACACTCAGTCTGTCCTGTCACACTCAGTCTCGTCCTGTCACACTCCAGTCTGTCCTGTCACACTCCAGTCTGTCCTGTCACACTCAGTCTGTCCTGTCACACTCAGTCTGTCCTGTCACACTCAGTCTGTCCTGTCACACTCAGTCTGTCCTGTCACACTCAGTCTGTCCTGTCACACTCAGTCTGTCCTGTCACACTGCAGTCTGTCCTGTCACACTCAGTCTGTCCTGTCACAACTCAGTCTGTCCTGTCACACTCAGTCTGTCCTGTCACACTCAGTCTGTCCTGTCACACTCCAGTCTGTCCTGTCACACTCAGTCTGTCCTGTCACACTCCAGTCTGTCCTGTCACACTCAGTCTGTCCTGTCACACTCAGTCTGTCCTGTCACACTCAGTCTGTCCTGTCACACTCCAGTCTGTCCTGTCACACTCAGTCTGTCCTGTCACACTCAGTCTGTCCTGTCACACTCCAGTCTGTCCTGTCACACCGTCAGTCTGTCCTGTCACACTCAGTCTGTCCTGTCACACTCAGTCTGTCCTGTCACACTGCCAGTCTCGTCCTGTCACACTCCAGTCTGTCCTGTCACATCAGTCTGTCCTGTCACACTCAGTCTGTCCTGTCACACTCCAGTCTGTCCTGTCACACTCCAGTCTGTCCTGTCACACTCAGTCTGTCCCTGTCACACTCAGTCTGTCCTGTCACACTCCAGTCTGTCCTGTCACACTCAGTCTGTCCTGTCACACTCCAGTCTGTCCTGTCACACTCCAGTCTGTCCTGTCACACTCCAGTCTGTCCTGTCACACTCAGTCTGTCCTTCACCCCAGTCTGTCCTGTCACACTCCAGTCTGTCCTGTCACACTCCAGTCTGTCCTGTCACACTCAGTCTGTCCTGTCACACTCAGTCTGTCCTGTCACACTCCAGTCTGTCCTGTCACACTCCAGTCTGCTGTCCTCGTCTGTCCTGTCACTCCAGTCTGTCCTGTCACACTCCAGTCTGTCCTGTCACACTCAGTCTGTCCTGTCACACTCAGTCTGTCCTGTCACACTCAGTCTGTCCTGTCACACTCCAGTCTGTCCTGTCACACTCCAGTCTGTCCTGTCACACTCAGTCTGTCCTGTCACACTCAGTCTGTCTGTCACACTCAGTCTGTCCTGTCATACTCCAGTCTGTCCTGTCACACTCAGTCTGTCCTGTCACACTCAGTCTGTCCTGTCACACTCAGTCTGTCCTGTCACACTCCAGTCTGTCCTGTCACACTCAGTCTGTCCTGTCACACTCAGTCTGTCCTGTCACACTCCAGTCTGTCCTGTCACACTCAGTCTGTCCTGTCACACTCCAGTCTGTCCTGTCACACTCAGTCTGTCCTGTCACACTCAGTCTGTCCTGTCACACTCAGTCTGTCCTGTCACACTCCAGTCTGTCCTGTCACACTCAGTCTGTCCCTGTCACACTCAGTCTGTCCTGTCACACTCAGTCTGTCCTGTCACACTCCAGTCTGTCCTGTCACACTCCAGTCTGTCCTGTCACACTCCAGTCTGTCCTGTCACACTCCAGTCTGTCCTGTCACACTCCAGTCTGTCCTGTCACACTCAGTCTGTCCTGTCACACTCAGTCTGTCCTGTCACACTCCAGTCTGTCCTGTCACACTCAGTCTGTCCTGTCACACTCCAGTCTGTCCTGTCACACTCCAGTCTGTCCTGTCACACTCCAGTCTGTCCTGTCACACTCAGTCTGTCCTGTCACACTCAGTCTGTCCTGTCACACTCCAGTCTGTCCTGTCACACTCCAGTCTGTCCTGTCACACTCAGTCTGTCCTGTCACACTCAGTCTGTCCTGTCACACTCCAGTCTGTCCTGTCACACTCAGTCTGTCCTGTCACACTCAGTCTGTCCTGTCACACTCCAGTCTGTCCTGTCACACTCAGTCTGTCCTGTCACACTCCAGTCTGTCCCTGTCACACTCCAGTCTGTCCTGTCACACTCAGTCTGTCCTGTCACACTCCAGTCTGTCCTGTCACACTCCAGTCTGTCCTGTCACACTCCAGTCTGTCCTGTCACACTCAGTCTGTCCTGTCACACTCCAGTCTGTCCTGTCACACTCCAGTCTGTCCCTGTCACACTCAGTCTGTCCTGTCACACTCAGTCTGTCCTGTCACACTCCAGTCTGTCCTGTCACACTCAGTCTGTCCTGTCACACTCAGTCTGTCCTGTCACACTCCAGTCTGTCCTGTCACACTCAGTCTGTCCTGTCACACTCCAGTCTGTCCTGTCACACTCCAGTCTGTCCTGTCACACTCAGTCTGTCCTGTCACACTCAGTCTGTCCTGTCACACTCCAGTCTGTCCTGTCACACTCCAGTCTGTCCTGTCACACTCCAGTCTGTCCTGTCACACTCAGTCTGTCCTGTCACACTCAGTCTGTCCTGTCATCACTCCAGTCTGTCCTGTCACACTCAGTCTGTCCTGTCACAGACTCCAGTCTGTCCTGTCACACTCCAGTCTGTCCTCCTGTCACACTCCAGTCTGTCCTGTCACTCTCCTTCCTCCACTCTCAGTCTGTCCTGTCACACTCCAGTCTGTCCTGTCACACTCAGTCTGTCCTGTCACACTCAGTCTGTCCTGTCACACTCCAGTCTGTCCTGTCACACTCCAGTCTGTCCTGTCACACTCCAGTCTGTCCTGTCACACTCCAGTCTGTCCTGTCACACTGCGAAGTG